>NW_026000130.1:10312525-10351959 GCF_001458135.2 Marmota marmota marmota
CCCCCCCCCCCCCGCATAAGAGGCTAGACCCTGATCCTGGGTGTTGGGTGAATTCCCAGTGCACCCGGGGTCGAGGGCACTTCCCCATGGAGGGGCGAGACCCCCTAAACCGGGTGTCAGGGGGAGCTTCCAAGGCACCCGGGAATGAGGGTACTCCTCCGTCACGGGACTGGCGAGGCACCCCGAACCCAGATGTCATGGGGGAGCTCCCACAGCACCCAGGTTCCAGGGCATTCCCCCACCAGGGAGTGGCAAGGTACCCTGAACCCGGGTGTTGGGGGGAGCTCCCACAGCACCAGGGTCGAGGGCACTACCCCCCTGAGGAATGAGACACCCCAAACCCTGGTGTGGGGAAAGCTCACACCGCACCCCTGGTGGAAGACACTCCCCCACCAGGGGTGAGACACCCCAAATTGGGTTGGGGGGAACTCCCATGGTACCCAGGGTCGAGGGCACTCCCCCTTCCCCCGTGGAGCGAGACCCTCCGAATCTGGGTGGTGGCGGGGAGCTCCCACCGCACCAGGGGTCTAGGGCACTCCCACCCAAGGAGGGCCAAGACCTCCTAACTTTGGTTCGGAGGGAGCTCCCACCAAACCTGGGGTCGAGGGCACTCCTCTTGCAGGAGGGGCGAGACCCCACGAACCCAGGTGTGGCTCCGACTCCCTTCCTAGAAGGGCAAGACCCACTGAACTTGGGTGTCAGGGAAAGCTCCCACCACACCCGGGTTCGAGGGCACTCCCCAATCTGGGATTGGCTAGACACCCTGAACCCAGGTGTCAGGGTAGCACCAAACACATCTGGAGTAGAGGGCACTCCCTCCCGGAAGATGGATACATCCTGAACCCGAGTGTTGGGGGGGAGCTCCAAACCCACCCAGGGTCGAGGGCACTCCCCCCAAAGATGCAAGATTCCACAAACCTGGGTGTTGTGGGGAGCTCCCCACAGCACCCGTGGACTAAGGCACTCCCCCTTCCGGAAGGGGCGAGATACCTCGAATTCGGGTGTACAGCTGAGCTCCCACCGCACCCAGGAAAGAGGGCACTCCCCCATCCCATTTCAGGCGAGACATCCCGAACCCGGATGTCAGAAGAGCTCCCACAGCACCCGGGGTCGAGGGCACTAACCCCACCAGAGGGGTGAGACACCCCAAACCTAGGTGTCGGGGGAGCTCCCACCACACCCGGGGTAGAGGGCACTCCCCACCCAGAGGGGCAAGACCCCCAAACCCGGGTGTCATGAGGAGTTCCCACTGCACACGGGTATGAAGGCACGCCCCGGTCTCGAAAGGTGAGAGTCATCCCGAACCAGGGTGTTGGGCAGAGCTCCCACCGCACCCAGGGTCGAGGGCACTTCCCCACACAGGAGCGGCAAGACCCCCGAACCTGGGTGTCTGGGGGAGCTGCCACTGCATCCAGGGTCTAGGGTACTCCCCCCTTGGGAGGGGTGAGACCCCCTAACTTGGGTGGCAGTGGAGCTCCCACCGCACCTGGGGTCAAGGATTCTCCCCCTGCAGGAGGGGCAAGACCCCATGAACCTGGTGTCGTGGGGAGTTCCCACCGCATCTGGGGTAAAGGGCACTCCACCCCTGGGAGGGGTGAGACACCCCGAACCCGGGTTTGGGGGGGAGCTCCCACAGCACAAGGGGTCGAAGGCACTCCCCTGGCCTGGAACAGAGGGACACCCCAAACCCGGGTGTCAGGGGATCTCACACTGCACCAGGATTGAGAGCATTCCCATCCCCAGAGGGGAAAGACACCTCGAAACCGGGTTCTGGGGAAAACTCCCAGTGCACCCGGGGTCAAGTGCACTCCCCCCCACCCCAGGAGCAAGACATTCCTAACCCTGGTGTTGGGGAAGCTCAAACTGCACCCATGGTCAAGGGCACTCGCCCCCCACCCCCCACCAGGGGCGAGACACCCTGAACCCGGGTTCAGAGGGGAAATCCCCCGCACCTGGGGTTGAAGGCACTCCCCCCCAGGAGGGATGAGACCCCCTAACTTGGGTGTTGGGGGAGCTCCCACCACACCTGGGGTCAAGGGCACTCCCTGTCCCCCAAGGAGGGGCAAGACCCCACGAACTTGGGTGTGGCCGTGACTCCCTTCCCGGAGGGCTGAGACCACCTGAACTCAGGTGTCAGGGAAAGCTCCCACAGCACCTGGGGTGGAGGGCACTCCCCGCCACTGGGAGGTATGAGACCCTCTGAACCCGGGTGTTGTGGGACTCCCCCTTCGGGAGGGGCAAAACCGGGTGTCGATTGGAGCTCCCACCACACCCAGGGTCGAGGGCACTCCCCCCTCGAAGATGCAGGTGTCGTGGGGAGCTACAACAGCATCCGGATGGGGCAAGGCACCCCGAACCCGGTGTAGGGCTGAAGTCCCCGCGCACCCAGGGTCAAGGGTACACCCCTTCCTGGAGGGTAGAGACCCCCCAAACCCAGGTGTCGGGCAGAGATCCCACCGCACCCTTAGTGGAGGGCACTAACTACCCCAAAAGGAGCGAGATCCATGAACCTGTGTGTGTGGGGGAGCTCCCACCACACCCTGGGTCGAGGGCACTCCCGTGCCCCATGGGGCAAGACCCCCAAACGTGGGTGTTGGGGGGAGCTCCCACCACAATGGGGTCAAGGGGACACCCCCCTGGGAGAAGCAAGATTCCCAGAACCTGAATGTTGGGGGGATGCCCCAACTGTGAGGGGTGAGACTCCTCGAACCCGGGTGTCTGGGGGACTCCCACCATTCCCAGGGTCGAGGGTACTCACCCAGGAGGGGCAAGACCCCCAGAACCCAATGCACCCGGGGTCAAGGGCACTACCCCCTCAGAGGTGCGAGACACCCCAAACCCGGGTGTCATGGGGAGCTTCCACTGCACCTGGGGTAGAGGGCACTCCCCCCACAAGGGGCAAGACACCTGAACCTGTGTGTGTGTGTGAGGGGAGCCTCCACCGAACCCGGGATCAAGGGCACTGCCCCCCTTGGAGGGGCAAGACACCCTAAACCCGGGTGTCAGGGGGAGCTCCCACTGCACCAGAGTCGAGGGCATTCCCCACCCCTGGGAGGGACATGACCCCCGAACGAGGGTGTTAGGGGGAATCCCGCTCTGGAGGGGTGAAACCACCAGAACCCGGTGTCGGTTGGAGCTTCCACTGCATCCAAGGTCAAATGCACTCCCCCCACCCGAGTTTCGGGGGAACTCTCACCACACCTGAGATTGAAGGCACTTACCTTGCGAGGAGGGGTGAGACGCCCGAACCTGAGTTCCAGGTGGAGCTCCCATTACACTCGGGGTCGAAGGCACTCCCCTCCCAGGAGGGGCAAGACCCCAAGAATCCAAGTTTCAGAAGGTCTCTCACCCCGAGAGGTGGAGACCCCAGACAAGGGCTTTGGGGGGTCCCTCCCAGTGCACTAGGAGTCAAGGGCACTCCACCCCCACATCTGTCCCCCGTGTGAGGGACGAGACCCCCCCAACCCGGGTGTCGGGGGGAGCTCCCACCACACTTGGGGTCGACGGCACTACTCCCCCAGGGACGAGACACACAGAACCCAGGTGTGTGTGTGTGGGGAGTCCCACCATACCTGGGGTTGAGGGCCCTCCCCACCCCCAGGAGGGACAAAACCCCCTGAACCTGGGTGTCCGATGGAGCTCCCACTGCACCCGGGGTTGACTGCACTCCCCCCACCCGGGAGAGAGGAGACCCCCTAACCCAGGTATTTTGGGGAAGTTCCCACCATACCTGGGGTCGAGTCACTTTCCCTCCGGGGGGAGCAAGACCTCCAATCCAAGTATCAGAAGGTCTCCCACCCCTGGATGGGGAGATCCCTGAACCAGGGTGTCGAGGGGAGCTCCCAGCACACCAGGGGTCAAGAGCATTCCCCCTGCGGGAGGGGCAAGACCCCCATACCCGGGTGTCAGGGGGAGCTCCCACAGCACCCGGGGTCGAGGGCACTCCCCCCCCCCGCCAAAGGTGAGACCCCCGAATCCAGGTGTTGAGAGGAGCTCCCACCACACCTGGGTTCGAGGGCAAGCCCCCTACAAGAAGCGTGACCACTGGAACCCGGGTTTTGGGGTGACTCCCCCCCAGGAGGGGCTAGACCCCTCAAACCCGGTTGTCGGGGGGGGGGAGCTCTCACCGCACCAGGGGTTAGGGGCACTACCCCCTCGGAGATGTGAGACATCCCAAACCTGGGTTTTTGGGGGGAGCTCAAATGCACCTGGGGTCTAAGGCACAAGCACCCCTGGGAGGGGCGAGACACACCAAACCCCAGGTGTTGGGGGTAGCTCCCACCACACCAGGGGTCGAGGGCACTTGTCCCCCCCAGGGGTGAAATCCCGAACCTGGGTGTCGGGGGGAACTCCCACCGCACCTGGGGTCAATGGCACTCCCTACCCCTGGGAGAGAAGAGAAGAGATCCACGGAACTAGGGTGTTGGGGGGACTCCCCCCTCGGGAGGGGTGAAACCCCGAACTCAGGAGTCAGTTGGAGCTTCCACTGCACCCAGGATCTAGGGCACTCCCCGCTGGAGATGAAAGACACCCCGAACCCAGGTGTCAAGGTTTGCTCCCACCACACCTGGAGTAGAGGGCACTTGTCCTTTCAGGAGGAGTGAGACCCCTGAAACTGTGTTTCAGGGGGGCTCCCACTGCACCTGGGGGCAAGAGCACTCCCCCACCACTGGAGGGGCGAGACTCCCCGCATCTGAGTGTTGGTGGACTCCCCGAGGGGAGGGGAGACCCCCAAACCCGGGTGTAGAGAGGAGCTCCGACTGCACCCCGGGGTCGAGGGAACTCCCAGCTCATGGGACTGGCAAGACACACAAAACCCCGATGTCAGGAGGAGCTCCCACCACACCCAGGGTCGAGGGCACTTCCCCCCTATGAGGGGTGAGACCACCCCCCAACTCGGGTGCCGGAAGGAGTTCCCACCGTACCTAGGGTTGAGGGCACTCCCCCACTGGGAGGGGCGAGACCCAGAACCGAGTGTCAGTGGAAGCTTCCACCACTCCCGGGGTCGCGGGCACACCCCCACCAGAGGGTCAAGACACCTTAGTTTAGGATGATCTCTCACCCCGGGAGGGGGAGACCCCTGAAACAGGATGTCGGGGGAGTTCCCACCGCACCCAGGGTTAAGGGCACTTGCCTCCCTGAGGGGTGATATCCTGAACCTGGGTGTCAGGGGTAGCTCTCACCGCACCTGATGTCAAGGGCACTCCCCACCCCTGGGAGGGACCCCGCGAACCCGGGTGTTGGGGGGACTCCCCCCTCAGGAGGGGTGAAACCCCCCAACCCGGGTGTTGGGGGGAGCTCTCACTGAACCCAGGGTTGAGGGCAATAACCCCCGTAGGTGCGAGACACACCGAACCAGGTTGTCGGGGTAGCTCCCACTGCACCTGGGTTCAAGGGCACTCCCCACCCCTGCTAGGGACAAGACCCCCGAACCCAGGTGAGGTAGGACTCCTCCCTCGGGAGGGGTCAAACCCCCGAACCCGGATGTCGGTTGGAGCTTTCACCACCCCTGGGGTCGAGTGCACTCCCCCCACCCGGGAGGTATGAGACTCCCTAACCCGGGTCTTGGGGGGAGCTCCCACCATACCTGGGGTCAAGTGCATCCCTCCCGCAGGAGGGGCAAGACCCCCGAACCCGAGTGTTGGTGAAAGCTCTCACTGCATCTGGGGTTGAGGGTACTCCCACCCCCAGAGTGTTGAGACCCCCTGAACCTGAGTGTCAGAAGTACTACCCCCGGGAGGGGGAGACCCCGAACCCAGCACACCTGGAGTCAAGGGCACCCCCCCCAAGAGCGAGACCCCCTATCCTGGGTCCTGGGTGGAGCTACCACTGCTCCTGGGGTCGAGGGCATTCTGCCCCAGAAAGTATGAGACCCAGAACCCAGGTGTCAGGAGAGCTTCCAACGCACCCGGAGTCTAAGCACTGCCACCGGCGGGAGGGGCAAATCCCAGAACCTGGGTTTTTGGGGGAGCTCCCACCACACCCGGGTTTGAGGGCACTTCCCCCGTGGGGGCAAGACCCCCCAAACCTGGGTGTAGGGAGGAGCTCCCACCGCACCTGGGATTGAGGGCACTCTTTTCTCTCGGGACTGGCAAGACACCCCAAACCTGGATGTTGTGTAGAGCTCCCACAACAACAGGGGCCAAGGGCACTCCCCTTTCCTGGAGGGGTGAAACACTTTGAACCCGGCTGTCAAGAGCTCCCAATGCACCTGTGGTCAAGGGCACTTCCACCCTGGGAGGGGCGAGACACCCTGAACCTGGGTTAAGGAGGAAACTCCCACCACACCCGGGGTTGAGGGCACTCCCCCACGGGAGGAGTGAGACACCCTGAACCCTGGTGTTGGGGAGCTCACACTGCACCGGGTAGAAGGCACTCCACCCCCAGGAGGGGCGAGACCCCCTATTTGGGTTTCAGTGGGAGCTCACTATATATGGGGTCGAGGGCACTCCCCCCATGGGAGGGGCGAGACCCACGAACCCGGGTGTGGGGGCAAGTCCCCTCCTGGAGGGGCGAGACCCCCCAAACTCGAGTGTCCAGGAAAGCTCCCATCACACCCAGGGTCGAGGGCACTCCCACCACGGGAGGGGCGAGACACCGGGAACCCGGGTTTGGGGGGGGGGCACCCACCACATCTGGGTTAGATGGCACTCCCCCCCCAAGGCCCGATACACCCCCAACCCTGGTGTCGGGGGGAGCTCCCACTGCACCCAGTGATCATGGGAACTCCCGCTCCCGAAGGGGCAAGACACCCCGAACCCGGGTTCTGGAGGGAGCTCCGACCATACCCGAGATCGAGGGCACTCCCGCCCGTGAGAGGGTTAACACCCCCGAAACCGGGTGTTGGGGGAGCTCCCACCACACCCGGGGTCGAGGGCACTCCTTCCACTGGAAGGTTAAGACACCCCAAACCTGGGTGTCAGGGGGAGCTCCCACCTCACCCGAGGTCGAGGGCACTCCCCCCACACCCGTGAAGCGAGAATGCCAGAACACGGGTGTTTGGGGGAGCTCCCACCATACTCGGGATCCAGGGAACTTCTCCCCCAGGAGGAGCGAGATTCCGGGAATCAGGTGTCGGGAGGAGCACCCACAGCACCTGGGTTAGAGGGCACTGTTCCACCATGAGAGGCGAGACCTCCGAATCCCGGATCAGGGAGAGCTCCCACCACACCCTGAGTCAAAGGCACTCCACCCTGGGAGGGCCAAGACTTCCTGAACCTGAGTGTCTTAGGGACTCCCCCCCAGGGAAGGGGACATCCCTGAACCTGGGTGTCGGGGGGGGGGGAGCTCCTGTGGAACCCGGGGTCGAAGGCACTTTCCCTCCCGGGAAGAAGGAGACCCTCTGAACCCAGGTGTGTGTGTGGGGGAGATCACACCACACCCGGGGTCCAGGGCACTCCCCCCAACCCTAGGAGGTGGGAGACCTCTGAACCCTGGTGTGGGGAGAGGTCCTTCTGCATCTGGGTTGGAGGGGCCTCCCCTCTTCCCGGAGGTGGGAGACTCTCGAACCCGTGTATCAGGGGGAGCTCCCACCGCACCTGGGGTCGAGGGCACTCCCCACCCCCAGGAGGGGCGAGATACCCTGAACCCAGGTTCTGGGGGGGAGCTCCATCCAAACCTGGGTCGAGGGAACTCCCTTCCCCGGGAAGGGCAAGGTGTCAGGGTGAGCTCCCACCACATCCGGGTAGAGGGCATTCCCCCCTGCGGGAGGCAGAAGACCCCCAAACCCTGGTGTCAGAAGGAGCCCCCACTGCATCCGGTGTCGAGGGCACTCCCCCCCACCCTAGGAGGCGGGAGACCCCCAACCCGGGTGTCAGGGGGAGCTCCCAACACACCTGGGTATAGGGGACTCCCTATACCGCAGGCGGTAGACTCCCTGAACCCAGGTGTGTGTGTGGGGGGGAGCTCCCACGTACCCAGAGTCGATGGCACTCCACCCCACGAGAGAGGCGAGACACCCTGAGCCCGGATGTTTGGGGGACATTCACTTCCTGGCAGGGGTGAGACCCGCGACCCATGTGTTGGGGGGAGCTCCCAACACACCTGGAGTCGAGGGTACTCCCCCTCCGGGACAGTGAGGACTCCTGAACATGGGTATTGCGGGGAGCTCACACAGCACCCGTGGTCTAGGACACTCTGAAACCGGAGGCTGGGGGAGCTCCCACGCACCTGGGGACGAGAACACTCCCCCCCCCAGGAGGGGCAAGACACCCTGAACCCGGGTGTCAGGAAAATTCCCACCAAACACGGGGTCGAGGGCACTCCCACCCTGGGAGGAGTGATACCTTCCGAACCCAGATTTTGAGGGGAGCTCCCACAGCACCCGAGGTCGTGGGCACTCCTCCACCAGAGGGACAAGAGAGACACCTGAAATCGATTGTCCAGCGGAGCTCCCACCGCATCTAAAGTCCAGGGCACTCTCCCTGGGAGGGGTGAGACTCCCGAACTTGGGTGTCAGGGGGAGCTACCACCGCACCCAGGTTCGTGGGCACTCCCCCCCCAAGTGGTGAGACCCCCGAACCTGGGTGTCAGGGGGAATCCCCCTGGGAAGTAGGAAACCCACAAGAACCTGAGTGTCCGTGGGAGCTCCTACCGCACCCGGGATTGAGGGCACACCCCAACCCGGGAGCCGAGAGACACCCTGAACCCGAGTGTTGGGGAAACTCCCAACGCACCCAGGTTGAGGGTACTCACCCTTCCAGAGGGGCAAGACCCCCAAACCGAGGTGTCAGGTGGGGAGGTCCCAACGGACCCGAGGACGAGGGCATTCCCTTCCCCCCCCCCGCCCCCCAGGAGAGGTGTGACCTTCCAAACCCTGTGTAGGGTGGAGCTCCCACAGAACCCGGAGTCCAACACACTCCCTTCCCTGAGGGGCGAGCCCCTCCCTGAACATGGTTTTCTGGGGATCTCCCACTGCACCCAGAGGGGCGAGACCCCATGAACCCGGGTGTCGGGGTGAGCCCCCACTGCTCCCAAGGTCGAGGGCATTTCCCCCTTTGGGGCAAGACCTGGAACCTGGGTGGTGGAGGGAACTTCAACCGCACGCTAGGTCCAGGACCCTACTTCCCCAGGAGGGGAAAGACCCACTGAACCTGGCTGTCGGGGGCATTCCCACCCCTGGGAAGTGCGAGACCCCTGAACCTGGGGGTCTGGGGGAGCTCCCACCGCAACTGGGGTCGCGGGGTCTCCCTCCCGGGAGGGGCGAGACCTGCCAAAACCGGATGTCAGGGGAAGTGCCCACCACACCTGGGTTCGTGTGCACTCTCCCCCAGAGGGGCAAGACCCACCGAACCCAGGTGTTGGGGGGACTGCCCCCCAAGGGAGGGGCAACACCCCCTGAACTCGGGAGTCAGGGGGAGCTCCCACCGCACCTGGGGTGGAGGCCTCCCCCCCCCCCAGACTCTGTCTGTCCCCTTAAGATTCAATTACTTTTCCAGTCGACCTATACCTTGGTGGAATTACAAAAATTGTTAGGCTAGCTCAACTGGTTAAGGCCTTGGCTTCACCTGGCTACAGAAGACCTGCTTCGGCCTTTCGACTCTTTAAGAGATAAAGTCCCCACAGATGTCATCACAATGACTCCATCACATCAATTGCTATTCCAAAATATTCGGTCAGCCTTAAATGCGGCACTATTGGCTCGCTATAGGCCCCAATGCCCCCTCTGTCTTTGGATCCTTCGCAGTTCAGAGCTTTCTTCAGCCGCTATTACCCAGTTAGGTGAGACTCTTCAATGGATATATGCTTCTGTGGGAGGGGCCCCTAGGGTCTATTCCCAACTTGACCAGTTGGCTGACCTGATAGTTAAGGGTAGGGATATTTCCCTGAGACATTATGGGTGGAATCCTGACGTGCTAGTAATCCCCTATGGGTTGTTGGACTTTGAGTGGGTCAGAAGTAACCATAGTCGGGTATCCAATGCCTTGGAGGGTTTCATGGGAAAGGTAGATTGTATTATGGTACTTTGAGATGGATGACATCATTCTCGAGTTTACAATGGACCCCTCCCCATACTTTTTTCCACCAGATCCCTCACTAAAGGGGTAAATATCTTTACTGATGGGGAAACAGTGGGATCTGCCACAGTGGTGTACTCCACCTCTTTCACTGCCAATGAAGGAAAAAGTACCCACTATTTTGAGCCAGTTACTGGATCTTCACAATTTAAGGAACTATATGCAGTTGCCCTGGCCTTAACCCATGTCCATGGACAGATAAACTTGTTTTCTGACAGCCTATATGTAGTCAACTTGTTACCAACTCTAGTGACAGCATATATTAAGTTGGACAAAAACCCAGTTACTCCTCTAATTATTCATGTCTGATCCTTGTTGAAGGAGCGTGCTGAGCCCATTTTTCTGCAGCATCTCAGGGGACACCAAGAGTTACCCGGAATCTTGATATGGGGGAACCAAATGGCTGATCAATTGGCTACCAATGGGACTATCATAGCTACTGCTCAGTCTCAACAGAACCTTCATATGGCTCAAGGACTTCATGAACTTACTCACTTAAACTGAAGAGGGTTACATCAGAGATTCCCCCTGATTCACATAAAAGATTTTAAAAAGATCATAAGGACATGTAAATCATGTATACTGTTTTTACAGGTCCCACCTCTTCAATCCCCTGGGGTCAACCCCAGGGGCCTCAAACCTAATGTCATCTAGCAAACTGATGTGACACACTATGCACCTTTTGGAAAATTAAAATATATATATTTATGTCTATAGATACCTAGTCAAATGCTTGTTGGGCAACTGCTCATTCGGGCAAAAAAGATAGACAAACCGAAAGCCATTTCCTACAATGTTGTGCCATTTTGGGATTACCCCTACAGGTTAAGACAGACAATGGGCCCTTCTTTGTGAACAAATCATTACAAGAATTCTTCCAAACTTAAAATATTAAACACACCCCTGGAATACCATACAATCCAAAAGGTCAAGCTATAATTGAGAGGCATAATAAGACCTTAAAGGACCAACTAATAAAACAAAAACGGGGAAGCAACCCCCTGACCAATTAAGGACAGCCATGCTTACATTAAATATTTTAAATTTTCCCAAAGACCGACCTCTAACTGCTTTCCAGAGACATTGGTGTAATCAGACACCTTATTTGAAGGTAGAGGTCTGATGGAGGGACCTCCTTACTGGATTATGGTGCAGTCCTGATCCCCTCATTAGTGTGGGGAGGGGATTTGTGTGTGTATTCCTGATTGGGGAGCCAAGTCCAATTTGGGTGCCCGCTAGAGATCTAAAATACTGTTCACCAGAACAAAAATGTTTACCCAAGAGCACCCCCTCTTGAGGTAGGATTCTTTATTTTCTCATTTGTAAGAATGAAAAGGCCATTCTGGATTCTCCTCATTGTCTCCCTTGTGGCATTCATTGTGGCCACAGGGATGTGAACTGGACTTGCTGGCCTTGGTATTTCTTTACAGATATACAATAAGCTTTCTCAGCAGATGATAGATGTATGCACCATGTTGCCAGCACTATCTTGGACCTGCAACTCAACTCGATTCCTTGGCCGTGATAGTCTTCCAAAACCGTCATGGCTTAGACCTGCTTACCACCTGAGAAGGAGGACTATGTCTGTTCCTACAGGAGGAGTGCTGTTTCTACGCTAACTGCTCTGGTATTGTCCAAGACAAGATCAAAAGACTACAAGAAGACCTTGAGAATCAACAAAATGAGCTGCAATCGAGCTTCTTATGGACTGGGTTAAATGGGTGGCTTCCTTACCTTCTCCCCTTTGTAGGCCTCTTGGTTACCATAATTCTTGTATTTACATTTGGACCTTGTGTAATCAACAGGCTCCTCCAGTTTCTCAAGAATGGAGCCAGAGCTGTTCAACTGATGGTAGTCAGGCAGCAATACACTGTCTTACAAGATACTGACTGTGAACCCGATGAGGTTTGTCACGGCCCCTACCAGGATGTGCAGATGTAAGCTGGGAGCAGAAAGGTTTCATTCATTTGCGATAGCCATCTCCCTTCCTTGAGGCTTCCCATTGGGTCTGCAGGCCCTGCAGGTAGGATTGCCTGAAGAGCTAGAGTGGTAGTCAATGATGGGTAAGATCCCCAGAGGGGGGCAACCTAAGACAGGCACTCTCTCAAGTAAGGCAAACACCTGCTAATAAAATGAAAAGGAGGACATGTAGGGCATGATGTAACATGTGGGGAATGTTGCATCAGAAAAGAGGAAACCTAACTTGATGGCTGCTACCTGCTTCCCAGTCTTGGGGCTGCACATGGCTAGGATGGTGCCTGGCGATCAGCCAGAAGGCATTACCATGGGTTGTGAGGAAAAATTGGACCACCTCTAGGATAGGCTCAGAACCCTTCCGCCTTTGGGAACAGCTCTTGAGACCTATTACTACCTGTATGATGGGTGTACACGTGAACTCTCCCCACCCCGCTGACTTATACCCTGATTAGCTCCTGTACATTATATTAGCTTTGTGTGTGTTTTCTCAATAAACGAGATCCTGCTTTAACTGGTTTCCCTGGTGCATCTGATTGTCCTCTGGGAGGGAGGGCTGGGTGTGGGCGGTCAGTCAACCTTTGCCTTTCTTGGCTCATCCCGGTCGGGGCATGCTCTTCCCAATCTCTCCCGCAGGTCAGGAGGGAATGGGGAGCTAAAAACCCGANGAGGGGGGGGCTAAAAATCCCGACAGAGGGCACTCCCCTGCACCGGAAGGTGTGAGACCCCAAACCCGTAATGTAGGTGTCTGGGGGAGCTCCCACTGCCCCTGCGAGGAGGGCACTCCTTCCCCAGAGGTGCAAGATACCCTGAACCTGGGTGTCGCGGGGAGCTCCCACTGCACCCAGGGTTGAGTGCACACCCTCCTTGAGGGGAGACCCCCAAACCCGGGTGTCAAGGATGCTCCCACAACACCTGGATTGAGGACACTTGCCCCTACAGGGACTGGCGAGACACCCTGAATCCAGATGTCATGGGGAGCTCCCACAGCACTCGGGGTAGAGGGCACTCTCCCCCTGGGAGGGGCAAGAAACCCTGAACCCAGGTGTCAGGGGCAGGCTCCCACCGAACCAGGGGTCAAGGGCACTCCCCCCCCCTTTAGGGGTGGGACCTCCTATTTTGGGTGTCGGTGGAAGCTTCCACCATACCTGGGGTCGAGGGCACTCCCCCCGCATGAGGGGCGAGATCCCATGAACGTGGGTGTGGGGCTGACTCCCCTCCTGGAGAGGCGAGACCCCCGAAATCTGGTGTCCGGGAAAGCTCCCACCACACCCAGTGTCGAGGGCACTCCACCCATGGGAGGGGCGAGACACCCCCAACTCGGGTGTCGGGAGAGCACCCACTACAACCGTGGTCGAGGGAACTCCCCCTCCCAGAGGGGCGAGACACCCCGAAACCTGGTTCTGGGGGTAGCTCCCACCGCACCTGAGGTTGAGGGCACTCCTACCCGCGGGAGAGGCAAGACCCCCCAAACCCGGGTGTTAGGGGAGCTCCCACCACACCCAGGGTCAAGGGCACTCCCCTTCCAGAAGGGGTGAGACACCCCGAACCTGGGTGACAGGCCGAGTTCCCAGCGCACCTGGGGTCCAGGAAACTCCCCCTCCCCCCAGGGTCGAGACCCTCGAACCTGTGTGTAAGGGGAGCTCCCACTGCACCCGAGATCAAGGGCAATCCCCCATCCCGGGATTGGTGAGAAAACCGAACCGGATGTCAGGAATAGCTCCCACTACATCCGGGGTCCAGTGCACTCCCCCCACCAGAGGGGTGAGACACCTCAAACTCAAGTGTCAGGGGGAGCTCCCACTGCACCCAGGATCCAGAGCACTCCTCTCCCCAGGAGGGGCGAGACTCCGGGGGTGTCGGGGGGAGCTCCCATAGCACCTGGGGTAGAGAGCACTGCCCCACTGGGAGCGACGAGACCCCCAAATCCGGGATCAAGGGGAGCTCCCACCCCACCCTAGGTGGAGGGCACTCCACACCAGGAGGGGCAAGACCCCCTGAACCCGAGTGTCTTGGGGGCTCCCCCACAGGGGAGATGACCCCTGAACCTGGGTATCAGGGGGGAGCTCCCAGGACACCTGGGATCCAGGGCAATCCCCCCACGCAGGGGCGAGACCCCCACCCTGGGTGTCTGGGGGGAGCTCCCTCCACACCCAGGATTGAGGGCACTCACCCCCCCCAGAAGAGGTGACACCCCCCAAAATGGGCGAGATCCCCATACCCGGGTGTCGGAAGAGTTCCCAGCACACCCGGGATAGAGGCCACTACCCTTCCTGAGGGGCAAGATTCCCAAACCCGGGTCTCAGGGGAAGCTTCTACTGCACCTGGGATCAAGTGCACTCCCCCCTCCTGGGACTGGAGAGACACCCAGAACCCGAATGTGTATGGGGGAATTCCCACAGCACCCAGGGTGGAGAGTGCTCCCCCCCAAGGGGTGAGACTCCTCTAACCCAGGTGTTGGGAGTAGCTTCCACCACACTAGGGTTGAGGACACTCCCCCCCAGGAGCGAGACACTGCTGGAGTATGGCTGCAGCAAACTAGCTGGGGGGTGATGAGCAACTTGTGTAGATTGATACAGCAGGAGAGGGAGCCCTTTATTGTAGGACAGGAGCAGTATTTATACATTCCACACAGCTTATCTAATTAACATAAACTAGATACAGCAGTCAACCAATCAGGAATCTCCACACTTAATGGCTCGCTTTTGTTACTTCTCAAACCACTCCCTCTGGCATTTTGCCAGGCACCATCCAGACTTGTTTAGGAACTCTAACATTCCCCTGGCAAAATGCCAGGTGTTATTTTGACTTGTTTACAGACTCTAACAAGACACCCCAAAACCTGGTGTTGGGGGGAGCTCACACCGCACCAGTGGTCTATTGCACCCCCCCCCAGGGGTGAGACATCCAAACTCAGGTCCTGTGGAAACTTCCACCACACCTGGTATTGAGGGTACTGCCCCCCCCCGCCCCAGGGAGGAGCAAGACACCCTGAAACCTGGTGTCAGGGGAAGCTCATACCGCACTGTGGTTGAGGGCACTCCAGTCCCCAGATTGGCGAGACACCCTGACCCCAGGTTCTGGGGAAACTCCCACCACACCCAGAGTTGAGGGCACTCCCCCTCCCAGGAGGAGGGAGACCCCTCTAAACTGTGTGTCCAAGGGATTTTCCACCGCACCCGGGGTTGAGGGCACTCCCCCCCAGGCAGGGCGAGACCCCTAACTTGGGTGTTGGGGGGAGCTCCCACCACACCTGGGGTCGACGGCACTCCCCCCTGTGGGAGGGGCAAGACCCCACGAACCTGGGTGTGGCGGTAAATTTCCTCCCAGAGGAGGTCGACCCCCCAACTCGAGTGTCCAGCTGAGCTCCCAGAAAATCCGGGGTGGAGGGCATTCCCCACCCTGGATGGGCGACATCCCCAAACCAGGGTGTCAGCGGGAGCTCCCACCTAACCCAGGACCCAGGGCATACCCCCTTCCCAGGACTGGCGAGTCACCCCAAACCCGGATGTCAGGAAGATTTCCCACCGCTAGCAGAGTCGAGGGCATTCCCCCACTCAAGGGGGGAGACCCCTGAATCCGGGTGTCGGGGGAAGATCCCATTGCACCCGGGGTCAAGGGCACTCCCCATCCCGAAAGGGCAAGACTCCGGAACCCAGGTATCCTGAGGAGCTTGGACTGCACGTGGGGAAGAGGGCATTCCCTCCCTTGGAAGGTGCAAGACATCTCGAACCCGGGTGTCGGGCGGAGCTCCCACCGAACCCAGGGTCGAGGGCACTTCCTCACCCAGGAGGGGTGAGACCCTGGAACCCGGGTTTTGGGCTGAGATCCCACCACATCTGGAGTCCAGGGCACTCCCCATCCGGAAGGGGTAAGACCACCCGAATCTGCGTGTTGGGGGGAGCTCCCACCACATCCTGTGTCGAGGACACTCCCCCCTGAGGGGCAAGACACCCCAAACCTGGGTGTCATGGGGAGCTCCAAATGCACCCAGGAATGGAGGGCACTATCCCCAGGGATGGGCGAGACCCACTGAAACCGGGAGTCGGGAATAGCTCCAACCGCACATGGGTTGAGAACACTCCCCCCGGGAGGGGCAATACACCCGGAACCCGGAATCAGGAAATGCTCCAACCGCACCCTGGGGCCAGGGCACTCCCCCCTGCAGGGAGGAATAAGACCCCCCCCCAACCTGGTTGTTGGGGGGACTCCCCACCGGAGGATCAAGACACCCTGAACCTGGGTGTTGGAGGGAGCTCCTACCGCACGCGCCAGGGGTCGAGGGCACTGCCCCCCCCCCCATGAGACACCCCGAACCCAGGTGTTGGGGGAGCTCCCACCCTATCTGGGATCGAAGGCACTCCACCCCCAAGAGGGGTGAAACCCCCTGAACTGGGTGTAGGGGGAAGCTCCCACCCCATCTGGGGTCGAGGACACTCACCAACACGAAGCGGAAAACCCCTGAACCCGGGTGTCCGGGGGAGCTCCCACGGCACCTGGGGACGAGGGAAGTCCCACCCAAGGGAGGGACGAGACCCCCCGTACCTGATTGTTGGGGGAATTCCTCCCCAGGAATGTCAATCCCCTCAAACCCGGGAGTCAGAGGTAGCTCCCACCGCACACAGGTCCAGGGCACTCCTCCCCTGCCCCAGGCGGGGTGAGAAACTCTGAACCTGGGTGTCAGACGGAGCTCCCAGAGCTCCCACCGCACCCGGGGTGGAGGACTTTATTTGGCTGCAGCCATGTTCAGAGGGCACAGTTTTCTTGTAATCAATTAATTAATCAATTAATCTCCTGAGTTCATGCAATTTCAGAACTTTATACCCAAAGTATAAGGGAAGGGGCTCAGAAGTTCACAGTCTGCAGAAGTTCACACAAAAGCAACTTTTTGTTTGATTTAGAGTTCCAAATGCCTCTATTCCTATAGGGGAAAACAAAGTGAAACCTAAAAATTCAAAGCGTTCCTGCAAAAAAATGCTTCAACCTAGAAGATTGCAATCTGGGGGACATGTGTGACTGGAGTACCAATCATTCCTTCAAAGTATCAACAAGATTGTGTGAAAAAATATTTGCTGAGATTCCAGTAATCTTGGAGTTCTCTGATGTGAAACCTAAAAATTTAATGTGTTCCTGCAAATGAACGCTTCTATCTAGAAACATGAAATTTGGCTGGCCAAGTGTGACTGGAGTACAGATGATTCCTTCAAAGTATCAACAAGATCATGTAAAAAATACTTGCAGAGATTTCAGAAAACTCGGAGTTCTGTGACAGCTTGGCAAATTTTTCAAATGAAAGTGTTTTTGCCTTGCCACTGCTTATGGCTACCTCAACAGGGAATAAAGCACAGAGAGCACACTGAGAACTACTTGAGTGTGTCAAGTTTCAAGCAGGTAGCAAAATCCATGTTTGATTTAGAGTTCCAAATGCCTCTATCCCTATAGGGGAAAAGGAAGTGAAACCTAAAAATTCAAAGTATTTCTGCAAACGAACGCTTCAACCTAGAATAATGAAATTTGGAGGGCCAAGTGCAACTGGAGTACCGATCATTCCTTCAAAATATCAACAAGAACAGGTTAAAAATATGTGATGTAATTCAAGTAAACTCGGAGTTCTCTTGAAGCTTGGAAAATGCTTTCAAATGAAAATGTTATTTCCTTGCCTCTGCTTAGGGCTATTTCAACAGGAAACAAAGCATAGAAAGAGCACCAAGAAATAATTGAGTGTGTCAAGTTTTAAGCAGCTAGCACAAACCGTGTTTGATTTAGAGTTGCAAATGTCTCTATCCCTATAGGGCAAATCTAAGTGAAACCTAAAAATTCAAAGTGTTCCTGCAAACGAATGCTTCAACCTAGAAAAATGAAAGTTGCTTGGCAAAGTGCAAGTAGAGTTCTGATCATTCCTTCAAATTATCAAAAAGTTCGGTTGAAAAAATATTTGCTGAGATTCCAGTAATTTTGGTGTTCTCTGGAAGCTTTGCAAACAATTTCAAATGAAAGTGTTTTTTGTGCCTCTTCTTAGACCTACTTCAACAGTGAACAAAGCATAGATAGCGCACTGATTACTAATTGAGTGTGTCAAGTTACAAAAAGCTAGCAGAACCATGTTTTATTTAGAGTTCTAACTGCCCCTAAAATATAGGGGAAAATGATGTGAAACCTAAAAATCAATGTGTTCTTGCAAACAAACGCTTCAACCTAAAAGCATGAAATTTGGGGGCTAAGTGCGACTGGAGGACTGATCATTGCTTCAAAGTATCAACAATATCAGGTGAGAAAGTATTTGTTGAGATTTCAGCAAACTCAGAGTTATGCGGAAGATTGGCAAATGCTTTCAAATGAAAGTGATTATTCATTGAGTTTGCTGAGGTCTACTTCAACAAGGAACAAGCATAGAGAGTGCACTGAGAACTAATTGAGTCTGTCAAGATTCAGGCAGCTAGCCCAAACCATGTTTGATATAGAGTTCCAAATCATCTATTCCTATAGGGGAAAATGGAGTGAAACCTAAAAATTTAAAGTGTTCCTGAAAATGAATGCTTCAATAAAGAAGAATGAAAATTGTGTGACCAAGTGTGACTGGAGTTCCAATCATTCCTTCAAAGTATCAACAAGATCGGATGAAAAAATAGTTTCTGAGATTCCAGTAAACTGGGAGTTCTGTGAAAGATTCACAAACGCTTTCAAAGGAAAGTGTTATTTCCTTGCCTCTGCTTAGTGTACTTCCTCATGGAATAATGCATAGGGATTGCACTGAGAACTAATTGAGTGTGTCAAGTTTCAAGCAGCTAGCACAATCCATGTTCAATTTAGAGTTCCAAATGAGTCTATCCTTATAGGGGAAAATAAAGTGAAACCTAAAAATTCAAAGTGTTCCTACAAATGAACGTTTCAACCTAGAAGAATAAAATTTGTGGGGCCAAATGTGACTGGATTAACAATCATTCCTTCAAAGTTTCAACAAGATCGGATGAAAAAATATTTGCTGAGATTCTAGTAATCCCGGAGTTCTCTGGAAGCTTGGCAAATGATTTCAAATGAAAGTGTTTTTTTTCTTGCCTCTGCTTAGAGCTACTTCAACAGGGAACAAAGCATAGATAGCACACTGAGACTTAATTGAGTGTGTCAAATTTCAAGTAGCTAGCACAAACTGTGTTTGATTTATAGTTCCAACTACTTCTATCCCTATCAGGAAAATGAACTGAAATCTAAAAATTCCAAGTGTTCCTGAAAAAGAATGCTTCAACATAGAAGCATGAAATTTGGGGGGACAAGTACAACTGGAGTACTGATCATTACTTCTAAGTATCAACAAGATCGGGTGAGAAAGTATTTGTTGAGATTCCAGGAAACTCAGAGTTTTGCGAAAGTTTGACAAATGCTTTCAAATGAAAGTGATTATTCCTTGCCTTTGCTTAGGTCTACTTCAACAAGGAACAAAGTATAGAAAGCACACTGAGAATTAATTGAGTCTGTCAAGATTCAGGCTGCTAGCCCAAACCATGTTTGATACAGAGTTCCAAATTCTCTACCTCTATTGTGGAAAATGAAGTGAAACCTAAAAATTCAAAGTGTTCATGCAAAAGAATGCTTCAACATAGAAGAATGAAATTTGGGGGGCCAAGTGTGACTGGATTACCAATCATTTGTTCAAAGTATCAACCTGATCAGGTGAAAAAATATTTGCTTAGATTCCAGTAAACAATGAATTCTTGGAAGATTGGAAAATGCCTTCAAATAAAAGTGTTATTTTCTTATCTCTGCTTAGGGCTACTTCATCCAGAAACAAAGCACAGAGAGTGCACTGAGAACTAATTGAGTGTGTCAAGTTTCAAGCACCTTGCACCAACCATGTTCGATATAGAGTTCCAAATGCCTCTATCCCTATATGCTAAAGGAAAGTGAAACCTAAAAATTCAAACTATTCCTGCAAACAAACGCTTCAATATAGAAGAATTAAATTTGGGAGACCAAGTGCGACTGGAGTACCAATCATTCCTTCAAAGTATCAACAATAGTGGGATTAAAAAATATTTGATGTGATTCCAGGAAACTCGGCGTTCTGTTGAAGCTTGGCAAATGCTTTCAAATGTAAGTGTTATTTCCTTGCCTCTGATTAGTGCTACTTCAATAGGGAATAATGAATAGAGAGGGCACTGAGAACTAACTGAGTATGTCAAGTTTCAAGAAACTAGCACAAACTATGTTTGATTTATAGTTCCTAATGTGTCTATCCATATACGGGAAAATGAAGTGAAACCTAAAAATTCAAAGTGGTCCTGCCAACAAATGCTTCAACCTAGAAGAATGAAATTTGGGGGGCCATGTGCAACTGGAGTACCCATCATTCCTTCCAAGTATCAACAAGATCGGGTGATAATAGATTTGCTGAGATTCCAGTAAACTCGGATTTGTGTGGAATCTTGGCAAACAATTTCAAATGAAAGTGTTTTTTTCCTTGCCTCTGCTTAGGGCTACTTCAACAGTAAACAAAGGATAGAGAGTGCACTGTGTACAAATTGAGTGTTTCAAGTTACAAGAAGCTAGCACATACCCTGTTCGATATAGCGTTCCAAATGACTCTAAACTTTAGGGGAAAATGAAACATACAAATTCAATGTGTTACTGCAAACGAACGCTTCAACCAAGTAGCATGAAATTTGGGGGGGCAAGTGCGCCTGGAGTACTGATCATTCCTTCAAAGTATCAACAAGATCCAGTGAACAAATATTTGCTGAAGTTTCAGTAAACTTGGAGTTCTGTGGAAGCTTGGCAAACGCTTTCAAATTAAAGTGTTATTTTTTGGCTTTGGTTAGGTCAACTTCAGCAAGGAACAAAGCATAGAGAGGGTACTGAAAAGTTATAGACTGTGTCAAGATTCAAGCAGCTAGCACAGACCACGTTTGATTTATAGTTCCATATGCATCTTTCCCTATAGGGGAAAACAAATTGAAACCTAAAAATTCAAACTGTTCCAGCAAAAGAATGCTTAAACCTAGAAGAATGAAAATTGTGGGGCCAAGTGTGACTGGAGTACCGATCATTTCTTCAAAGGATCAAAAAGATCAGGTAAAAAAATCTTTGCTGAGATTCTAGTAAACTCAGAGTTCTGTGGAAGCTTGCCAAACGCTTTCAAATGAAAGTGTTTTTTCCTTGCCTGTGCTTATGGCTACTTCAACAGAAAACAAAGAATAGAGAGCACACTGAGAACTAATTGAATGTGTCAAGTTTCAAACAGCTAGCACAATCCATATTTTATTTAGAGTTCAAACTGCCTCTATCCCTATAGGGGAAAATGAAGTGAAACTTAATATTTCAATTTGTTCCTGCAAATGAACGCTTCAACCTAGAAGAATGAAATTTGGGGGGCTAAATTGCAACTGGAGGACCTATCATCCTTCAAAGTATCAACAAGATCTGGTGAAAAAATATTTGCTGAGATACCAGTAAACTCTTAGTCCTGTGGAAGCTTGGCAAATGCTGTCAATTGAAAGTCTTTTTTCCTTGCCTTTTCTTAGGGCTACTTCAACAGGGAACAAAGCATAGAGAGCACACTGAGAAATAATTGAGTATGTCAAATTTTAAGCAGCTACATCAAACCATGTTTGATTTAGAGTTCCATATTCTTCTATTCCTATATGGGAAAACGAAGTGAAACATAAAAATTAAAATTTTTCCTTCAAATGAATGCTTCAACCTAAAAGAATAAAATTTGGGGGGCCAAGTGCTACTGGTGTACCAATCATTCCTTCAAAGTATCAACATGATCAGGTGACAAAATGTTTTCTGAGATTCCAGTAAACTCAGAGTTCTGTGGAAGCTAGGCAAAGTCTTTCAAAGAAAGTCTTTCTTCCTTGCCCCTCTGTAGGACTACTTCAACAGGTAACAAAGCATAGAGAGTGCACTGACACTTAAGTAGTTACTTCAATAGGTAACAAAGCATAGGTAACAAAGTGTCACTTAATTGAGTGTGTCATGCTTCAAGAAGCTAGCAGAAGCCATGTTTGATTTAGAGTTCCCACTGCTTCTATCCCTATAGGGGATAACAAAATGAAAAAAAAATATTTGCTGAGATAACAGTAAACTTGGAGTTCTGTGGAAACATGGCAAACATTTCAAATGAAAGAGTTTTTTCATTGCCTCTGCTTAGGGCTACTTTAACAGGGAACAAAGCATAGAGAGTGCACTGATAACTAATTGAGTGTGTCATGGTTCCAGCAGCTAACACAAACCACGTTTGATTTAGAGTTCCAAATGATTCTATACTTATAGGGGAAAATGAAGTGAAACCTAAAAATTGGAAGTGTTTTTGCAAACGAATGCTTCCACCTAGAATAGTAATATTTGGGGGTCCAATGCGACTGGAGTACTGATCATTCTTTAAAGGATCAACAATATTGGGTGAAAAAATATTTGCTGAGATTCCACTAAACTCCAAGTTCTTTGGAATCTTGGTAAACACAATCAAATGAAAGTGTTTTTTCCTGCCTCTGCTTAGGGCTACTTCAACAGGGAACAAAGGATAGAGAGCACACTGAAAACGAATTGCATGTGTCAAGTTTTAAGCAGCTACATCAAGCCATGTTTGAATTAGGTTTCCAAATTCATCTATCCCTATAGAAAAGGAAAGTGAAACCTATAAATTAAAATTGTTGCTGGAAATGAATGCTTCAACCTAAAAGAAGAAAATTTGGGGGCCAAGTGCAACTGGTGTTCCAATCATTCTTTCAAAGTATCAACAAGATTGGGTTAAAAAATAATTGCTGAGATTTCAGTAAATTCTGAGTTCTGTGGAAGCTTGGCAAACGCTTTCAAAAGAAAGTCTTTTTTCCTTGCCCCTCTGTAGGGATACTCCAACAGGGAACACAGCATAGAGAGCACACTGACAATTAATTGAGTGTGTCAAGGTTAGAGCAGCTAGCAGAAGCCATGTTTGATTTAGAGTTCCAACTGCCTCTATCCCTATTGGGGAAAACAAAGTGAAACCTAAAAATTCAAAGTGCTCCTGCAAACAAACACTTAAACCTAGAAGAATGAAATTTGGGGGGCCAAGTGCGACTGGAATACTGATCATAACTTCAAAGTGTTAACAAGATCGGGTGAAAAAACATTTGCTGAGATTCCAGTAAACTCAAAAGTTCTGTGGAAGCTTGGCATATGCTTTCAAATAAAAGAGTTTTCCTTGCCTCTTCTTAGGTATACTTCAACAGGGAACCAAACAAAGAGTGCACACTGAGAAATAATGAGTGTGTCAAGTTTCAAGCATGGAACACAAACCATGTTTGATTTAGAATTCTAACTGCCTCTATCCATATAGGGGAAAACAAAGTGAAACCTAAAAATTCAAAGTGTTCCTGTAAATGAATGCTTCAAACTAGAAGAATGAAATTTCAGGGTTCAAGTGCGACTGGAATACCAATCATAACTTCAAAGTATCAGCAAGATTGGGTGGAAAGAATATTTGCAGAGATTCCAGTAAACTGAAAGTTCTGTGGAAGCTTCTTATATACTTTCAAATAAAAGTGATTATTCCTTGTCTCTGCGTAGGGCTACTTCTACAGGGAACCAAGCAAAGAGAGCACTCTGAGAAGTAATTGAGCATGTAAAGTTTCAAAAGCTAGCACAAACCATGTTTGATTTAAATTTCCAAATTCCTTTATCCCTCTATGGGAAAACAAAGTGAAACCTAAAAATTCAAAGTCTCCCTGAAAATTTACACTTCAACCTAGAAAAATCAAATTTTTTGGGCCAAGTGTGACTGGAGTACTGATCATTGCTTCAAAGTATCAACAAGATCGGTTGAAAAAATATTTTGCTGCGATTCCAGTAAAGTAAGATTTCTATGGAAGTCAGGAAAACACATTCAAATGAAAGTGATTTTTCCATGCCTCTGCTTAGGGCTACTTCAACAGGGAACAAAGCACAGAGAACACACTGAGAACTAATTGAGTGTGTCCTGTTTCAACAAGTTAGCACAAACCATGTTTGATATAGAGTTCCAATTTCCTATACCCTATAGGGGAAAATGACGTGAAACCTAAAAATTCAAAGTGTTCCTGCAAAAGAATTCTTCAACCTATAAGTATGAAATTTGGGGGGGCCAAGTGGGACTGGAGTACAGATTATTCCTTCAATGTATCAAAAAGATCCGTTGAAAAAATATTTGCTAAGATTCCAGTAAACTCGAAGTTCTGTGGAAGCTTGGCAAATGCTTTCAAAGAAAGTGTATATGCATTGCCTCTGCTTTGGGCTACTTTAATAAGGAACAAAGCATAGAGAGTACACTGAGAAGTAATTGAGTGTGTCCTGTTTCAACAAGCTAGCACAAACCATGTTTGATTTAGAGTCCCAATTTCCTGTATCCCTATAGGGGAAAATGACATGAAACCTAAAAATTTAAAGTGTTCCTGCAAAAGAATTCTTCAACCTAGAGGTATGAAATTTGGGGGGCCAAGTGGGACTGGAGTACAGATTATTCCTTCAAAGTATCAAAAAGATCCGTTGAAAAAATATATTTGCTGAGATTCCAGTAAACTCGAAGTTCTGTGGAAGCTTGGCAAATGCTTTCAATGAAAGTGTATTTGCATTGCCTCTGCTTAAGGCTACTTCAAGAAGGAACAAAGCACAGAGAGCACACTGAGAAGTAATTGAGTGTGTCAAGTTTCAAGCCAGTAGCACAAACCATGTTTTATTTAGAGTTCCAACTGCCTCTATCCCAAAAGTTTAAAATAAAGTGAAACCTAACAATTCAAAGTGTTCCTGCAAATGAACACTTCAACCTAGAAGAATGAAATTTCAGGGGTCAAGGGTGGCTGGAGTACTGATCATTTCTTCAAAGTATCAACAAGACTGGGTTAAATAATATTTGATATGATTCCAATAAACTTGGAGTTCTGTTGAAACTTTGCAAACGCTTTCCAATGAAAGTGTTATTTCCTTGCCTCTGATTAGGGCAACTGCAACAGGGAACTAAGAGTAGAGAGTGCACTGAGAACTAATTGAGGATGTAAAGTTTCAAGAAGCTAGCACAAGCTATGTTTGATTTAGAGTTCCAAATGTCTCTATCTCTATATGGGAAAATGGCACAAAATCTAAAAATTCAATGTGTTCCTGCAAATTAACGCTTCTATCAAGGAGCATAAAATTTGGGTTGTCAAGTGCAACTGGAGTATTCATACCTTCAAAGTATCAACTAGATCTGTTGAAAAAATATTTGCTGAGACTCCAGTAAACTCTGATTCTGTGGAAGCTTGGCAAACGCTTTCAAATGAAAGTGTTTATTCCTTGCATCTGCTTAGCACTGCTTCAAGAGTGAACAAAGCATAGAGAGCACACTGAGAACTAATTGATTGTGTCATGTTTCAAGCAGCTACCAAAAATCGTGTTTGATTTGGTGTTCCTACTGCTTCTATCCCTTTAGGGGAAAACTAATTGAAACCTAAAAATTCAAAGTTTTTTCTGCAAAGGAATGATTCAACTAAGAATATTCAAATGAAGGGGCCACGTGTGACTGGAGTACCAATCATTCCATCAAAGTATCACCCAGATTGGGTGAAAACATATTTTCTGAGATTACAGGAAACTCAGAGTTCTGTGGAAGATTGGCAAATGCTTTCAAATTAAACTGTCATTTCTTTGCCTCTGCTTAGGGCTATTTCAATAGGGAATAAAGCACAGAGAGCGCACTGAGAACTAATTGCCTGTGTCAGGTTTCAAGCAGTTATCACAATCCATGTTCTATTTGGAATTTCAACTGCCCCTATTTCTATGGTGGAAAATGTAGTGAAACCTAATAATTCAAAGTGTTCCTGCAAATGAACGCTTCAACCAAGGTGAATGAAATTTGGGGGTCCCAGTGTGACTGGAGTATTGATCATTCCTTCAAAGTATCAACCAGATCAGGTGAAAAAATATTTGCTCAGATTCCATCAAACTCAGATTTCTATGTAAGATTGGCAAATGCTTTCAAATTAAAGTGTTTTTTCCTTGCTCTGCTTAGCAGTACTTCAAGAGGGAACAAAGTATAGAGAGCACACTGAGAACTAATTGAGTGTTTCGAGTTTCAAGCAGTTATCACAAACTGTGTTTGATTTGGAGTTCCAACTGCCTATATCCATATAGGGGAAAATGCACTAAAAACTAAAAACTCAAAGTGTTACTGCAAATGAACAATTCAACAAAGAAGAATGAAATTTGGAGGTCCATGTGAGACTGGAGTACCAATCATTCCTTCAAAGTATCAACAAGATTGGGTGACAAAATCTTTGCAGACATTCCAGTAAACTCGTAATCTGTGGATGTTTGGCAAATGCTTTCAAATGAAAGTGTTTTTTTCCTTGCATCTGCATAGGGCTATTTCAACAGGGAACAATTGAGCACACTGAGAACTAATTGAGTGTGTCAAGTTTTCAGGAAATATCACAAACCATGTTCAGTTTAGAGTTTCACCTGTCTCTTTCCCAAAAAGGGAAAAAGAAGTGAAAACTAAAAATTGAAAGTGTTCCTGCAAATGAACACTTCAACCCAGAAGAATGAGGTTCTGGGGGACAAGTGTGACTGGAGTACAGATCATTCCTTCAAAGTATAAACAAGATCAGGGCAAAAAGATTTGCTGAGATTCCAGTAAACTCAGAGTTCTGTTTAAACTTGGAAAAACTATTTTAAATGAAACTGTTCTTTCCTTGCCTCTTCTTAGGGCTATTTCAACAGGGAACAAAGCATACAGAATGTACTGAGAACTAATTGAGTGTGTCAAGATTCAAGCAGCTAGCACAAACCATGTTTGACTTGGAGTTCGAACTGCCTCTATCCCTATAGGGGAAAATGAAGTGAAACCTAACAATTCAAAGAGTTCCTGCAAATGAATGCTTCAACCCAGAAGAATGAAATTTGTGGTGCCAAGTGTAACTGGAGTACTGATCATTCATTCAAAGTATCAACAAGATAGGGTGAAAAAATATTTGCTATGATTAAATTAAAAAATATTTCCACAGGAGTTCTGTGGAAGCTTGGCAAAGGCTTTCAATGAAAGTGTTTTTTCCTTGCCTCTTATTTGGGCCACTTCAACAGGGAACCAAGTATAGAGAGCACGCTGAGAACTAATTGAGTGTGTCAAGATTCAAGCAGGGAGCACAAACTGTGTTTGATTTAGAGTTCTAACTGCCTCTATCCCATTAGGGAAAATGAAGTGAAACCTAAAAATTCAAAGTGTTCCTTCAAACGAACATTTCAAACTAGAAGAATGAAATTGGGGGTTCCAAATGCTACTGGATTACTGATCATTCCTTCAAATTATCAACAATATCAGGTGAAAAAATATTTGCTGAGACTAAATGAAACTTGGAGTTCCATGGAAGCATGGCGAACAGTTTTAAATAAAAGTGTTTTTTCCTTGCCCCTGCTTAGGGCTACTCAACAGAGAAGAAAGCATAGAGAGTGTACAGACAACTAATTGAGTGTGTAAAGATTCAAGCAGCTAGCAAAAACTGTGTTCAATTTGGAGTTCCAACTGCCTCTATCCCTATAGGGGAAAAAGAAATGAAACCTAAATTTTCAAAGTGTTCCTGCAAATAAACGCTTCAACCTAGAAGAATGAAATTTGGGGGGGCCAAGTGCAACTGGAGAAATGATCATTCCTTCAACGTATCAACAAGATTGTGTGAAAAAATATTTGCTGAGATTCAAGTAAACTCGGAGTTCTGTTTAAGCTTGGCAAATGATGGTAAAAGAAAGTGTTTTTTCCTTGCCTCTGTTTAGGGCTACTTCAACATGGAACAAAGTATACAGAGTGCACTGAGAATTAATTGAGTGTCTCACTTTTCAAGCAGCTACCACAAAGCTTGTTTAATTTGGAGTTCCAATTGCATCTAATCCTATAGAAGAAAACAAAATGAAACCTAAAAATTCAAAGTGTTCCTAAAAACGAATGCCTCAACCTAGAAAAATGAAATTTGAGGGTCAAAGTGTGACTCGAGTAATGATCATTCCATTAAATTATCAACAAGATCAGGTGAAAAAATATTTGCTGAGATTCCAGTAAACTCATAGTTCTATGGAAGCTTGGCAAACACTTTCAAATGAAAGTGTTTTTCCTTGCCTCTGCTTAGGGCTACTTCAACAGGGAACAAAGCATACAGAGTGCACTGAGAACTAATTGAGTGTGTCAAGTTTCAAGCAGGTAGCACACACCATGGTTGATTTAGAGTTCCAACTGCCTCTATCCCTATAGAGAAATAAAGTGAAACCTAAAAATTCAAAGTGTTCCTCCAAATGAATGCTTTTACCTGGACAAATGAAATTTGTGTTGCCAGGTGTGACTGGAGTACCAGTAATTTCTGAGAAGTATAAACAAGTTCATGCTGAAAAATATTTGCTGAGATTCCAGTAAACTCAGAGTTCTGTGGAAGCTTGGCAAATGCTTTCAAATGAGTGTTTTTTCCTTGCCTCTACTTAGGGCTACTTCAACATGGAACAAAGCATAGAGAGTGCAGTGAGAACTAATTGACAGTGTCATGTTTCAGGAAGCTAGAGCAAATAATCTTCAATTTGGAGTTCCAAATGCTTCTATTCCTATAGAGGAAAACTATGTGAAACCTAAAAAAATTCAAAGTGTTTCTGTAAACAAATGCTTCAACCTAGAACAATGAAATTCAGGGGTCCAAGTGCAGCTGGAGTACCGATCATTCCATCAAAGTATCAACAAGGTCATATGAAAAAATATTTGCTGAGAATCCAGTAAATTGGGAGTTCTGTGGTAGCTTGGCAAACGCTTTCAAATGAATGGTTTTATTCCTTGCTTCAGCTTAGTGCTACTTCAACAGGGAACAAAGCATACAGAGCACACTGAGAACTAATTGAGTGTGTCAAGTTTCAAGCAGGTAGCACAAATCATGGTTGATTTAGAGTTCCAACTGCCTCTATCCCTATAGGGGAAAACTAAGTAAAACCTAAAAATTCAAAGACTTCCTGAAAACAAATGGTTCAACACAGAAGAATGAAATTTGGGGTGCCAAGTGCATGGAGTTCCTATCATTCATTCAAAGTATCAACAAGATCGGTTGAAAAAATATATACTAAGATTAAATAAAACTTGGAGTTCTGTGGAAGTTTGGCAAACGCTTTCAAATGAAAGCGTTCTTTTCCTTGCCTCTTATTAGAGCCATTTCAAAGGAAACCAAGCATAGAGAGTGCACTGAGAACTAATTGAGTGTGTCAAGATTCAAGCAGCAAGCACAAATCATGTTTGATTTAGAGTTCCAACTTCCTCTATCCCCTTAGGGTAAAAGAAGTTAAACCTAAAAATTCAAAGTGTTCCTGCAAACTAACGCTTCCATCTAGTAGAATGAAAGTTGAGGTTCCAAATGCGACTGGAGTACCAATCATTCCATCAAAGTATCAACAAGATTGGGTGAAAAAATATTTGCTGAGATTAAAGGAAACTCAGTGATCTGTGGAAGCTTGGCAAATGCTTTCAAATGAAAGTGTTTTTTTTTCTTGCCTCTGCTTAGAACTACTTCAACAGGGAACAAAAAAATACAGAGTGTGCTGAGAACTAATTGAGTGTGTCAAGTTTCCAGGAGCTAGCACAAACCCTGTACGATTTACAGTTCCAACTGTCTTTATCCCTATAAGGGAAACAAAGTAAAAACTAAAAATTCAAAGTGTTCCTGCAAATGATCACTGCAACCTAGAAGAATAAAAGTTGGGGGGTAAATCTGACTGGAGTACCGATTATTGCTTCAAAGTTTCAACCAGATCAGGTGAAAAAATATTTTCTGAAATTCCAGTAAACTCAGAGCTCTGTGGAAGCTTGGCAAACACTTTCAAGTGAAAATATTTTTTCCTTGCCTCTGCTTCGGGCTATTTCAACAGGGATCAATGCATAGAGAACACACTGAAAACTAATTGAGTCTCTCAAATTTCAAGCAGCTAGCAAAAAACTTATATGATTTGGAGTTCCAACTACATCTATCCCTATAGGGAAAAACGGAGTGAATCCTAAAAATTCAAAGTGTTCCTGCAAACGAATGCTTCATCATATAAGAATGAAATTTGGAGTTAAGTGTGACTGGAGTACCAATCATTCCTGTCACATATCAACAAATCGGTTGAAAAATATTTTCTGAGATTCCAGCAAACTCGAATTTCGGTTGAAGATTCACAAATGCTTCCAAATGAAAGTGTTTTTTCCGTGCCTCTGATTAGGGCTATTTCACCTGGGAACAAACCATAGAGAACAGACTGAAAATAATTGAGTGTGTCAACTTTCAAGCAGCTAGCACAAACCATGATCGATTTGGAGTTCCACATGTCTCTATCCATATAGGGGAAAACAAATTGAAACCTAAAAATTCAAAGTGTTCCTGCAAACGAACGCTTCAACCTAGAAGCATGAAATTTGGGGGGACAAGTGAGACCTGAGTACCAATCATTACATCAAAATATCAACAAGATTGGCTGAAAAAATATTTTCTGAGATTCCAAGAGACTCAGAGTTCTGGGGAAGTATTGCAAACACTTTCAAATGAAAGTGTTTATTTCTAGCTTCTGCTTAGGGCTACTTCAAAAGGGAACAAAGAATACAGAGTGCACTGAGAACTAATTGAGTGTGTCCTGTTTTAAGCAGCTATCAGAAACCATGGTTGATTTAGATTTCCAACTGCCTCTATCCCTATAGGGGATAACGAAGTAAAAACTAAAAATTCAAGGAGTCACTGCAAACTAACGCTTCAACATGGAATAATGAAATTTGGGGGGCCAAGCAATCTGGAGTACTGATCATTCCTTCAAAGTGTCATCAAGTTTGGGTGAAAAAATATTTGCTGAGATTCCAGTAAACTCAGAGTTTTGTGGAAGCATGGCAAAAGCTTTCAAATGAAAGTGTTTTTTCCTAGCCTCCGCTTAGGGCTACTTCAACAGGGCACAAACCATATAGAGCATACTGAGAACTAATTGAGTGTTGAGGTTCAAGCAGTGAGCACAAACCATCTTCAATTTAGAGTTCCAAATGCCCCTATCCCCATAGGGGAATATGAAGTGAAACCCAAAATTCAAAGTGTTTCTGCAAATGAATGCTTTAACCTAGAAGAATGAATTTTGGGGTGCCAAGTGTGACTGGAGTCCCAATCAATTCTGCTAAGTATCAACAAGGTCATGTGAAAAATATTTGCTGAGATTCCAGTAAACTCAGAGTTCTGTGGAAATTGGCAAATGCTTTTAAATGAAGTGTTTTTACCTTGCGTCTGCTTAGAGCTACGTCACCAGGGAACAAAGCATAGATAGTGCACTGAGAACTAATTGAGTGTGTCAAGTTTCAATCAGCTATCACAAACCATGTTTGATTTGGAGACACAAGTTCTTCTATCCCTATAGGGGAAAATGAAGTGAAACCTAAAAATTAAAAGAGTTCCTGCAAATGAATGCCTCAACCTAGAAGAATGAAATTTGGGGGGTCATGTGTGATTGGTGTACCAATCATTCAATCAATGTATCAACAAGTTCGGGTGAAATAAATATTTACTGTGATTAAAGGAATCTCAAAGTTCTGTGGAAGCTTGGCAAACACTTTTAAATGAAAGTTTTTTTTTTTTACTTGACTCTGCTTAGACTAATTCAAAAGGAAAAAAAAATAAGGAGCACACTGAGAACTAATTGTGTGTGTCAAGTTTCAAGCAGCGAGCACAAAGTATGTTTGATTTAGAGTTCCAACTACCTCTATCCATATAGGGAAAAAAGAAGTGAAACCTAAAAATTCAAAATGTTCCTTCAAATGAACGCTTCAACATAGAAGAATGAAATTTGGGTGGCCAAGTGCAACTGGAGTCCCAATCAATTCTGCCAAGTATCAACAAGATCATGTGAAAAAATATTTTCTGAGATTCCAGTAAACTCAGAGTTCTGTGGAAATTGGCAAACACTTTTAAATGAAGTGTTTTCCCCTTGCCTCTGCTTAGGGCTACTACAACAGGGAACAAAGCATAGAGAGCAGATGAGAAATAATTGGGTGTGTCAAGTTTCAATCAGCTATCACAAACCATGTTCGATTTGGAGATCCAACTGCCTCTATCACTACAGGGGAAAATGAAATGAAACCTAAAAATTCAAAGTGTTCCTGCAAATGAACGCCTCAATCTAGAAGAATGAAATTTGGGGGGCCATGTGTGATTGGTGTACCAATTATTCCTTCAATGTATCAACAAGATCAAGTGAGAAAATATTTGCTGAGATTAAAGGAAACTCAGAGTTCTGTGGAAGCATGGCAAACACTTTCAAATGAAAGTTTTTTTTTACTTGACTCTGCTTAGGCTAATTCAAAAGGGAAAAAAAATAGAGCGCACACTGAGAACTAATTGTGTGTGTGAAGATTCAAGCAGTAAGCACAAACTGTTTGATTTAGAGTTCCAACTGCCACTATCCCTATAGGGGAAAATAAAGTGAAATGCTGCAGTCTGGCTTGGCAAAATAACCGGGGAGGTGAAAAGCAACTTGTGAAGGTTGACACAATGGGAGCCACTTTATTGTAGGACAGCAGAGGTATTTATACCTAACTCATTATACACAACTTGTTTTAATTAACATCATCTATATACATCAATTATTCATTAAGGAATCCTCATCATCTTAATAATTACACACAGCTTAACTTAATTAACATCATCTAGATACAGCAGTCAGTTATTAAGGAATCCTCATCATCTTAATGGTTCGCTGGCATTGCTTCACAAACACTGCTCCTGGAAAAGTGCCAGGTGCCATCTTGACTTGGTTGTGGCTCTCAACATCTCCCCCTTTTGTTTAATTTACACAAACACCATAAACAATCTGCTACATGCAGAAGGGGAGGATACAATATGTCATGATACCAAGCCAATTGATGGCTCCAAGTAAGAAGCCCTTGGAAAAATTGTACCAGAGATGACACCATCAGCAAGGATACCCTGGCACCATTACAATTACAATAGATTACATCACAGTCCAGGTAAATCACAGTCCATGTAAGTTCACAGTCCAGGTAAGTTCAAAGCTCAATAGATTAATTAAATCACAGTCCAGGTAAGTTCTGCAGGCAGCTAGCTTAAGCTGTAGCAGCAGAAACAGCAACAGCTATGATGATTTGAAGTCTTGTCCAGTTCTCAGCAACACTGGAAATCTCTCCAACCTTGTCCTCACCAGCACTGGGACAAAGGCAGGAACTCCAGCAATGATGGCTAAAGAAAATCATGTAGCACTCCAGCAGGCACTAAGAAAACAAACTTCTGAACAATTTAGTACATTATCTCAAGGTTTTTTACATTTGAAATAGGCCTTAATGGTGCTCATTATTCATTAGCCTCCAGGTGTGGGAGAACCACTGTAGTTATTGACATTGGAAATGACCAAACTTCAGGGGCACCGGCATGTCCTCCACCACCAGCTGCAGTCCCATGGCACAGATTAACTTAATTAACATCATCTAGATAGAGCAGTCAGTCATTAAGGAATTCTCATCATCTTAATGGTTTGCTGGCGTGGCTTCACAAACCACTCCTCCTGGCAAAGTGCCAGGCGCCATCTTGACTTGGTTGTGACTCTCAACAGTGAAACCTAAAAATTCAAAGTGTTCCTGCAAATGAATGCTTCAACCTAGAAGAATTAAATTTGGGGGGCCAAGTGCAAGTGGAGGACTGATCATTCCTTGAAAGTTTCAATATGATCAATAAAAAAATTCTTGCTCTGATTCCAGTAAATCAGAGTTCTGTGGAATAATGACAAATGCTTTTAACTGAAAGTGTTTTGTTCTTGCCTCTGCTTATGTCTACTTCAACAGGGAACAAAGTATAGAGATCCAACTGAGAACTAATTGAGTGTGTCAAGTTTCAAACAGCTAGCACAAACCATGGTTGATTTAGAGTTCCAAATGCCTCTATCCTTATAGTGGAAAATGAAGTGAAAACTAAAAATTGAAAGTTTTCCTGCAAACGAATGCTTCAACCTAGAAGAATGAAATTTGGGGTGCCAAGTGCAAGTGGAGTATGGATCATTCCTTCAACATATCAACAATTTCAGGTGATAAAATATTTGCTGATATTCCAGTAAACTCAGAGTTCTGTGGAAGCTTGGCAAACACTTTCAAATGAAAGAGTTTTTTCTAGCCTCTGCTTAGGGCTATTTCAAAAGAGAAGAACACATAGATAGCAGATTGAGAACTAACTGAGTATGTCAAGTTTCAAGCAGCGATTACAAACCATGGTTGATTTAGAGTTCCAACAGCTTCTATCCTTATAGGGGAAAACTAAGTGAAACATAAAAATTCAAAGTGTTCCTGCGAATGAACACTTAAACCTAGAAGAATGTCATTTGGGGGGTCAAGTGTGACTGCAGTACCAATCCTTCCTTCAAAGTATTAACAAGATTGGATATAAAAGTATAAAAGTATTAGCTGAGAGTAAAGGAAACAATTTCAAATGAAAATGTTTTTTTCTTGCCTCTGTTTGGGGCTACATCAACAGGGAACAAAGCATAGAGAGTGCACAGAGAACTAATTGAGTGTGTCAATTTTCAATCAGCTATCAAAAACTGTGTTTGATTTGCCTCTATCCCTATTGGGCAAAACGAAGTACAACCTAAAAATTCAAAGTGTTCCTGCAAACGAATGCTTCAACCTAGAATAACAAAATTTGGGAGGCCAAATGCAACTGGAGTACCAATAATTTCTGCCAAGTATCATCAAGATCATGTGAAAAAATATTGGCTGAAATTCCAGTAAACTCGGAGTTCTGTGGAAGCTTGTCAAATGCTTTTAAATGAAAGTGTTTTATCCTTGCCTCTGCTTAGGGCTAATTCAGAGGAAACAAAGCATAGAGAGCCCAAAAAGAATTAATCGAGTGTGTCAAGTTTCAAGCAGGTATCAAAAACCGTGTTAGATTTGGAATTTCCACTGCTTCTATCCCTATAGTGGAAAAGAAAGTGAAACCTAAAAATTCAAAGTGTTCCTGCAAACGAACACTTCAACCTAGAAGTATGAAATTTGGAGGTCCAAGTGGGACTGGAGTACTGATCATTCCTTCAAAGTATCAACAAGGTCGGGTGAAAAAAATATTTGCTGAGATTCCAGTAAACTCGGTAATCTGTGAAAGCTTGGCAAATGCTTTAAATTAAGGTGTTTTTTTCCTTGCATATGCATAGGGCTATTTCAACAAGGAACAAAAAATACAGAGTGCACTGAGAACTAATTGAGTATGTCAAGTTTCCAGGAACTAGCACAAACCATGTTTGATTTAGAGTTCCAACTGCCTCTTTCCCTAAAAGGGAAAAAGAATTAAAAACTAAAAATTGAAAGTGTTCCTTAAAATGAATGCTTCAACCTAAACAAATGAAATTCTGGGGGACAAGTGTGACTGGAGTATAGATCATTCCTTCAAAGTATAAACAAGATTGGGGAAAAATGTATTTGCTGGCATTCCAGTAAATTCAGAGTTCAATGGAATCTTTGCAAATGCTTTTAATTGAAAGTGTTTTTTCCTTGCCTCTGCTTAGGGCTACTTCAATAGGGAATAAAGCATAGAGAGCCCACTGTGAATTAATTGTGTGTGTCAAGATTCAAGCCACAAGCACAAACCATGTTTGATTTAGAGTTCCAACTGCCTCTATCCCTATAGGGGAAAATGTAGTGAAACCTAAAATTCAAAGTGTTTCTTCAAACGAATGCTTGAACCTAGAAGAATAAAATTTGGGGGACAAATGTGATTGGAGTACTGATTATTGCTTCAATGTCTCAAACAGATCAGGTGAAAAAATATTTTCTGAGATTCAAGTAAACTCGGAGTTCTGTGGAAGCTTGACAAACACTTTCATATGTAAGTGTTTTTTCCTTGCCTCTGCTTAGGGCTATTCCAACAGGGAACAATGCATAGAGAGCACACTGAAAACTAATTGAGTGTGTCAAGTTTCAAGCACCTAGCACAAACCAAGGTTTATTTAGAGTTCCAATTGCTTCTATCTCTATAGGGTAAAACAAAGTGAAACATAAAAATTCCGTGTGTTCCTGAAGATGAACGCTTCAACTTAGAAGAACAAAATTTGGGGGACCAAGTTCAACTGAAGTACCAATCATTTCTGCCAAGTATCAACAAGATCCTGTGAAAAAATATTTGCAGAGATTCCAGTAAACTCAAAGTTTTGTGAAAGCTTGGCATATGCGTTCAAATAAAAGTAATTTTTCCTTGCCTCTGCTTAGGGCTACTTCAACTGTGAACCAAGCAAAGAGAGTGCATAGAGAAGTAATTGAGTGTGTCAAGTTTCAAGCAGCTAGCACAAACCATGTTTGATTTAGAGTTCCAACTGCTTCTATCCCTATAGGTGAAAATGAAGTGAAACCTAATAATTCAAAGTTTTCCTGCAAACGAATGCTTCAACCTAGAGGAATGAAATTTTGGGGCCCAAGTGCAACTGGAATACCGATCATAAGTTTAAAGTATCAACAAGATCGGGTAAAAAAAAATATTTGCTGAGATTCCAGTAAACTCGGAGTTCTGTTGTAGATTGGCCAAAGTTTTCAAATGAAAGTGTTTTTACTTGCCTCAGCCTAGCTCTACTTCAACAGGGAACAAAGCTTAGAGAGAATATTGAGAACTAATTGAATGTGTCAAAGTTCAAGAAGGAAGCACAAACCATGTTTGATTTAGATTTCCAAATGCCTCTATTTCTATATGGGAAAATTAAGTGAAACCTCAAAGTTCAAATTGTACCTGGAAATGAACATGACAATCTAGAAGAATGAAATTTGGGGGGCCAAGTGCAAATGAAGTCCTTATCATTCCTTCAATATTTGCTGAGATTCCAGTAAACTCAGAGTTCTGTGGAAGCTTGGCAAATGCTTTCAATTGAAAGTGTTTTTTTCCTGGCCTCTGCTTAGAGCTACTTCAACAGGGAACAAAGCATATGGAGTGTACTGAGAACTAATTGAATGTGTCAACTTTTAAGCAGCTAGCACTAAACATGTTTGATTTAGAGTTCTAACTGCCTCTATCTCTATATGGGGAACTTAAATGAAACATAAAAATTCAAAGTTTTCTTGCAAAAGAATGCTGCTACCTAGAAGAATGAAATTTTGGGGCAGAAGTGTGATTGGAGGACCAATCATTCCTTCAAAGTATCAAAAAAATTGGGTGAAAAAATTGTTGCTGAGATTCCAGTAAACTTGGAGTTCTGTGGAAGCTTGGCAAATGCTTTAAAATGAAAGGATTTTTTCTTTGCCTCTACTTATGGCTACTTCAACAGGGAACAAAGCATAGAGAGTGCACTGAGATCTAATTTAGTGTGTCAAGTTTGAAGCAGTAGCACAAACCTTCTTTGAGTTAGAGTTCCTAATTCCTATATTACTTTAGGGGAAAATGAAGTGAAGCCTAAAAATTCAAAGTGTTTCTGCAAACAAACACTTCAACCTGGGAAAATGGGGGGGGGGCAAGTGTGAGTGGAATACTGATCATTCCTTCGAAGTATCAACAAGATCTGGTGAAAAAATATTTTCTGAGGTTCCAGTAATCTCGAGTTTTGTGGAAGATTTCAAACACTTTCAAATAAAAGTGTTTTTTTCTTGCCTCAGCTTAGGGCTACTTCAACAGGGAACAAAGCATAGAGAGTGCTCTGAGAACTAATTGAGTGTTTTATGTTTCAAGCTGCTAGCAGAAACCATGTTTGATTTAGAGTTCTAACTGCCTCTATCCCTATATGGGAATAAAAAAGAGAAAACTAAAAATTCAAACCATTCCTGCAAACAAACGCTTCAACCAAAAAGAATGTAAATTGGGGGGCCATGTGCAACTGGAGTACCGATTATTCCTTCAAAGTATCAACAAAATCAGTTGAAAAAATATTTTCTGCGATTTCATGAAACTCAGAGTTCTGTGGAAGCTTAGCAAACACTTTCAATGAAAGTGTATTTTCATTGCCTCTGCTTAGGGCTACTTCAACAAGGAACAAAGCATAGAGAGGGCACTGAGACTTCATTGATTGTGTTAAGTTTCAACAAGCAAGCACAAACCATGTTTGATTTAGATTTCAAATGCCTCTATCCCTATAGGGGAAAACAAAGTGAAACCAAAAAATTCAAAATGTTCCTGCAAATGAACACTTCAAACTAGAAGAATGAAATTTCAGGGACCAAGTGCAACTGGAATACCGATCATAACTTCAAGGTATAAACAATTTCAGGTGAAAAAAATATTTGCTGAGATTCCAGTAAACTCGGAGTGTTGTGGTAGATTGGCAAAAGGTTTCAAATGAAAATGTTTTTCCTTGCCTCGGCTTTGTGCTACTTCAAAAGGGAACAAAGCTTAGAGAGAAAATTGAGAACTAATTGAGTGTGTCAAGTTTCAAGCAGCAAGCACAAGCCATGTTTGATTTAGAGTTCCAAATGCCTCTATTCCTATATGGGAAAATGAAGTGAAACCTCAAAATTCAAAGTGTTCCTGCAAATGAATGCTTTGACTTAGAAGAATGAAATTTGGGGGGGCAAAGTGCAAATGGACAACTGATCATTCTTTCAAAGTATCAACAAGATCTGGTGAAAAAATATTTCCTGAGGTTACAGTAAATTCGGGGTTCTTTGGAAGTTTGGCAAACGATTGCAAATGAAAGTGTTTTTTCCTGGCCTCTGCTTAGGGCTAATTCATCAGGGAACAAAGCTCAGTGAGAGAACTGAGAACTAACTGATTGTGTCAACTTTCAAGCACCTAGCGGAAACCATGTTTGATTTAGAGTTCCAACTGCCTCTATAACTATAGGGGAAAAGGAAGTAAAAAATACACATTCAAAGTGTTCTTGCAAATGAACGCTACAACCTAGAATAATGAAATTTGGGGGGCCAAGTGTGACTGGAGTACTAATCATTCCTTCAAAGTATCAGAAAGATTGGGTGAAAAAATATTTGCTGAGAATCCAGTAAACTCGGAGTTCTGTGGAAGCTTGGCAAATGCTTTCATATGAAAGTGTTTTTTCCTTGCCTCTCCTTAGGGCTACTTCAACAGGGAACAAAGCATAGAGAGTGCAAGGAAAACTAATTGAGTGTGTCAGGTTACAATCAGCTAGCACAAACAATATTTGATTTAGATTTCAATCTGCCTCTATCCCTATAGGTGAAAAAGAAGTGAAACCTAAATATTCGAAGTATTCCTGAAAATGAACGCTTTAAACAAGAAGGATGAAACTTGGGGGGCCAAGTGTGACTAGCATACCGATCATTCCTTCAAAGTTTGATTTAGAGTTCCAATAGCCTCTATCCCTATAGATGAAAATGAAGTGAAACCTAAAAATTCAAAGTGTTCTTGCAAATGAGTGCTGCAACATAGAAGAATGAAATTTGGGGAGCCAAATGCGACTAAAGTACCAATCATTCCTTCAACATATCAACAAGATTGGGTGAAAAAATATTTGCTGAGATTCCAGTAAACTCAGAGTTCTGGGGAAGCT
>NW_026000130.1:10353792-10356289 GCF_001458135.2 Marmota marmota marmota
TTTTTTTTTTTTTTTTTTTTTTGCCTCTTCTTAGAGCTACTTCAACAGGAAACAAATCATAGAGAGCACAATGAGAACTAATTGAGTATGTAAATTTTAAAGCAGCAAGCACATCCCATGTTTGATTTAGAGTTCCAAATGCCTCTATCCCTATATGTGAACCAAGTAAAACATAAAAATTCATAGTGGTCCTGCAAAGGAACGCATCAACCTAGAAGAATGAAACTTTGGGGGCCAAGTGTAACTGGAATACTGATCATTCCTTTAAAGTATCAACAAGTTTTGGTAAAATAAATTTGCCAAGATTGCAGTAAATGGAGTCTGTGGAAGCGTGGAATAGGCTTTCAAATGAAAGTGATTTTTCCTTGCAGCTGATTATGGCTACCTCAAATGGGAAAAATGCATACAGAGCACACTGAGAACTATTTGAGTGTGTCAGGTTTCAAGCAGCTAGCAGAAACCATATTTGATTTAGAGTTTCAAATGCCTCTATCCATATAGGGGAAAATGAAGTGAAAACTAAAAATTCAAACTGTTCCTGCAAAAGAATGCTTCAACCTAGAAGAATGAAATTTGGTGTGCTAAGTGTGATTGGAATAGCGATCATTCCTTCAAAGTATCAACATGATCAGATGAAAAAATATTTTCCGAGATTCCAGTAAACTGAAATTTCTGTGGTAGCTTGTCAAACGCTTTCAAATGAAAGTGTTTTTTCCTTGACTCTGCTTAGGGCTTCATCAATAGGGAACAAATCATAGAGAGCACACTGAAAACTAATTGAGTGTGTCATGTTTCAAGCAGCTAGTACAAACCATGTTTGATTTAGAGTTCCAAATGCCTCTATCCCTCTAGTGGAAAATGAATTGAAACCTAAGAATTCAAAGCGTTCTTGCAGATGAATGCTTCAACCTAGAAGAATGAAATTTGGGGAGGAAACTGTGACTGGAATACCAATAATTCCTTAAGTATCAACCAGTTCAGTTAAAAAAGTATTTGCCTGAATTAAAGTAAAATAGAGTTCTGTGGAAGCTTGGCATAGGCTTTCAAATTAAAGTGATTTTTCCTTGCCTCTGCTTATGGCTATGTCAACATAGAATAAAGCATAGAGAGTGCACTGAGAACTAATTGAGGGTGTCAAGTTTCAAGCAGCTAGTACTAACCATGTTTGATGCAGAGTTCCTAAAGCCTCCATCACTCTAGGGGAAAATGAATTGAAACTTGAAAATTCAAAGTGTTCCTGCAGATGAACGCTTCAACCTAGAAGAATGAAATTTGGGGAGCAAACTGGGAATGGAATACCGGTCATTCCTTCAAAGTATCAACCAGTTTGGTTAAAAAATATTTGCCTGAATTAAAATAAAATAGAGTTCTGTGGAAGCTTGGCATAGGCTTTCAAATGAAATTGATTTTTCCTTACCTTGGCTTATGGCTACATCAAAATAGAACAAAGCATAGAAAGCACACTGAGAACTAACTGAGTGTGTCAAGTTTCAAGCAGCTAGCACTAACCATATTTAATTTTGAGTTCCAACTTCCTCTATCTGTATCAGGGAAAACGAGGTGAAAATTAAAAATTCAAACTGTTTCTGCAAATGAACGTTTCAACCTACAAGAATAAAATTTTGGGGGGGCCAAGTGCGACTGGAATACCAATCATACATTCAAAGTATCAACAAGATCAGGTGAAAAAATATTTGTCAAGATTCCAGTAAACTGGGATTCCTGTGAAGCTTGGCAAATGCTTTCAAATGAAAGTGTTTTTTTCCTTGCCTCTGCTTAGGGCTACAATAACATGGGACAAAGCATAGAGAGTGCACTTAGAACTAATTCAGTGTGTCTAGTTTCAAGGAGCTAGTACAAACCATGTTTGATGTAGAGTTCCAAATGCCTCTATCTCTCTAGGAGAAAATAAATGGAAACCTAAAAATTCAAAGTGTTCCTGCCAACAAGCATTTCAACCTAAAACATTGAAATTTGGGTTGCCAAGTGTGACTGGAGTACTGATCATTCCTTTAAAGAATTAACAATATCGGGTGAATAAATATTTGCTGAGATTCCAGTAAACTCGGAGTTCTGTGGAAGCTTGGCAAACGCTTTCAAATGAAAAACTATTTCCTTGCCTCTGCTTAGGGCTAATCCAACAGGGAAGAGAGCATATAGAGCACACTGAGAAATAATTGTGTTCAGTTTTAAGCAGCTAGTACAAACCATGTTTGATTTAGAGTTCCAAATGCCTCTATCCCTCTAGTGGAAAATGAATTGAAACCTAAAAATTCAAAGTGTTCCTGCAAATGAATGCTTCAACCTAGAAGAAAATATTTAGTGGGACCAAGTGCAATTGGAGTACCAATCAGTCCTTCAAAGTATCAACAAGTTTGGGTGAAAAAATATTTTCTGAGATTCCAGTAAACTCTGAGTTTTGAGGAAGCCTGGCAAATGCTTTCAAAAGAAAGTGTTTTTTCCTTGCCTCTACTTAGGGCTACTTCTACAGGGAACA
>NW_026000131.1:0-2655 GCF_001458135.2 Marmota marmota marmota
GAATTATCATCCTCCTGCCTCAGCCTCCAGAGTAGCTGGGATTACAGGTGTGTTCAATCACACCTGGCTGCAGAAAACATGTTTCTTATGAAAGTTTCCAATGTTCTAGCAACTTCTTGTATATTTGGTCCAATAAATATGATATCAACATGATTAATTAATGTGATTCCTTTATAGGATCTGGATAGCCAAAATCTATCCAAATTATAACAAAGGACAAGAAAGTTCAAATAGGCATGGCGGAAAACATAAATGTATCCTGTAATCTCCCTGTGAATGCAAATCACTGAGCTACATCCCCAGCCTTTCTTATTTTTTTAGGTACCAGGGATTGAACTCAGGGGTACTGGACCACTGAGCCACATCCCCAGACCTATTTTGTATTTTATTTAGAGACAGGATCTCACTGAGTTGCTTAGCTCCTTGCTTTTGCTGAGGTTAGGTTCGAACTCACTATCCTTCCCCAGCTGGTGGGATAACAGGCGTGCGCCACCGCGCCTGGCTTATTTCACTTTTTTATTTTTGAGGAAGGGTTTTACTAACATTTGGAACTAGAGGAAAATAGAATAATTGGCTTGAGAAAGCAGAGTTCCCCATGCCTGGTTTTCAAATACAGGTTTGAGGCAGGCAGATATTCTAGAAGGAACAAAAATGTCCTCGAGAGTTGAGAGAATCATACAAATGTCTGCCTAGACCTTTTCATATATTATCATCTTTCCACACCATAATGTAAAAACAAAACCAAATAAGAAACAAAAACCGGCCTTCGTACTCAATTGCGCAGGGGACTCATACCGGTGTCCTTAATCATTGCCAACCACCTGCCACAAAGTGGATCCTCAACCCGTGTTTGTTGGATGATTAACTTAACCTGTCTTAGGGTCTCGTTCTGTGATACTAACTTTAGTTACCAATTTGTGGGAAACATTGTAGTTCCTTGAGGACATTGTGGATGAATACTCGCTGCCACAACAGCGCAGCAGGTATCTTCGGCGCCAGGGCTTCTGCCAGTAATGACCACTAATTTTTTCGCCTTTTTCCTCCCTCTGGTCTGCAGGATATAGAGGACCTTAGGGTCACAAGGTCGTAGTAGTTGGCACGGTCGTGGAGACTAGCAGGAGGCTTAGAGAACTACATTTCCCAGCTGACTCCTGCGCGCGCCCCTACTGGTGCGCTGGGGGCGAGTGCACCAGGCGCTCGCTCCCTGCCGAGTGCTCGTCGCCCGGCTGAGCCTGTGCCAGGGTATGAGGTGGGAGGCGCTAGAAACCACTTAGCTACAGCCAACCGCCCAATGCAGCACTCGCTCGCTCCCCCCACCAGCGGAAGCGCCCGCGGAGCACAATGCAGCACTGAGGCAGCGCCGCGGTGGAGGCTGCAGCTCCTTGGCAGCTGCAGCATCGGCCCGGGCTGGGAGGGGGCGGCTGAGGGAAGCCGGAGGGCTCTGAGCTAGAGAGCCGGACCCGGCAGCCCCGGCATGAGAAGCTGAGCGTCTCGGGCGCGGTAGGCTGACAGCAGCACCATGCAGGCGGCAGCGACTGCGTCCGTGCCCTTCTTGCTGCTCTGCGCCCTGGGGACCTGTCCCCCGGCGCTCTGCGGCCGGGCAGGTAAGTTCGCCACCCTCAGTGGCTTCGGGATGTACCATTTTTCCGGTAGTCTTCGGAGCTCTCGGGCTCTTTGAAAAGGGGCACCCCCATTTCTCAAGTACGCGGGGAGATTTTTTTTTTTTTTTAATTTGGAAGGGTGATGAAAAGCGGAGCAAAAATGCATGTATGGGGGCGCGCGGATGCACTAGAAGCCTTGGGTCAAATGCCTGTTTTTCTTAAGAGGACTGGGGAGAATGGGAAAGGGGTACCCTGCCTTTGGGCCCCAATCCTGGATGCTCTCAGATGAGCTGGTCCAAGGTTCTCCAGCTGGTGCCTCTGCGTCCTTCCAGATGGGGTCCGGGAGGGAGGAGGCGGTGGAATTTTCGTGAGGGAGAGATGTGGGACCACGGGAGGGACGAGTGTGGGTCAGAGTCTTTATTTTTGCCTTTTCTCTCCACTCCCTTCTGCCCCCCTCCCTGCCTGGAAGGAGACGCCTCTTTGACGGAGCTGGAAAGGAGGAACGAAAACCGCTTCCTGGAGCGCCAGAGCATCGTGCCTCTGCGCCTCATCTACCGCTCGGGAGGCGAAGACGAAACTCAGCATGACGAGCTCAACACTCGGGTGCGGGGCGACCTCGGCGGCCGGCAGGTGAGAGCGCTGTGCAGGAGGTGTCCTTCGAGCGGCCTGGCCCACCCGCGACCTCACGTTTGCTCTTGGTTGCCCTGGAGACGGGTGACTTGGGTGAAATCAGCGCAATCCTAATGCGAGTCATGCAAAAAGAAGGGGGAAAAGGGACTTAAAAAAAAAAAAAAATGAACCGAAAGAAGCACTGCTGAGAGCTTTGCTTTGCTCCACGGGAAGTAGGGTACTTTGGGCGGGATACCTCCAGCAGAGCAGTAACCTTAGTGAAGGGGCGGGGAGGGAGTAGACCCTCTCATTTTAGTCAAGCAAAAAACTTGCATAGGGGAGGAGATTATATATGGGCAGGTTTGCATCATCATTGTTGTTTAATGCTGAAAGCTTAGACTTTGTAATGCAAGATTGGTACTGTAAAAGAATGGGGGGGGGGGGG
>NW_026000132.1:0-2453 GCF_001458135.2 Marmota marmota marmota
TTTTTTTTTTTTTTTTTTTTTTTTTTTACTTACCCGCTCTTCCAGATGCCATGGAGTCTAGAAGAAGAAGCTGGGCGGTTGTTTTGGAGACATTATTATAAAAAACACTTTTTTGATTGATTAGTTGGGAAAATTTGGGTTTATGGTATTGTCTTTTTTGCTGTTACCTTTTTGTAAGTTATACTCTCATGGCATTTTCTGCTTCCTTCCACGTCTGCATTTTCCAGTGTTGGGTTGGCAAAAAGTCGGCTTCGCAGAGGACTGTTTACTGCTCTGGATATAGCAATGGTGTGATCGTCATTAAGAGACAAAAGGCGAAAACACACAGTCAAACAAAAGGCAAAAGCGCAACAGCCATCCCAACCACCATAGAAAATACCACCGAGTTAACGTTGGTGTTTGGCTCGAACCAGCTAGGACTTGTTTTCCAGTTTTAATCTAGTTTCCTGTGACCGCTTTAGTCTTTCTACACAAAGAGAAGGTCTTCCTTTCTCTCCCTACCCCCCACCCCACCAAGAAGAGAAAAAACAAGAGCTGTTTTTCTTCAAATAGATCGATTTTCAAAGAAAGTGTACACGTTACTGGGAAGAAAGCTGACTAGCATTTATTGCTGTAAACATTTTCAAAAGCTTGAAGCTAAAAACCTTAGCTTTATAAAAGCAAAATCGTCGAAAAGCATTTTAACTGGCTTATATTAGACAAGAGAGACAAAGACATACATGCAGATGAAGGTTCGCAAAATTAAAGGACATCTCAGCCAACATTTACATGAAAACTGCACTGCGTAAGGACAGAATGGATTGGGTACTTACAATGTAAAAGGTTTTTAAAAACTTAAGAGTAACAACGCTCACAATTTTTTGTTGTTGTTGCTGCCATTTCGCTAGTCCTAAAACTATACATTTAAAACATTACCTTGTTAAAAAGAGAGAAGGAGTTAATAAGATGGCCAGGTATAAGTGTTTAATAGAGGAAACTATATTTAAAAATTTATTGTTTAAAGAGAATACAGATTAAGACAGCTCCAAGCTCCCCCCACCCACCCAAGAAAAAAAAGAGGAAAAAAATTAAATATGTCATTTACTTAGGTTTTTTGGAATTCAAAACTGTTAACTGCTGACATTAATGGTGTGCTATGACCTAGTTATACAAGACAAAGATGGATTCCAAGTCATAAGGAAAAATCCAGATCTTTTTAAAAGGTCTTCTTCATTCTTCCAATAGTGAGTCCTTTAGCCTGTTGACAAATGTTAAACAACACATTCAGGCGTCCTGAACTGGATGGTGGAGTCAAAGGAAAAACATTCCCCACTTGCAACAAAGGAAAAACACACTTGGCCATTTAATTCCATTGCAGAAAAATGGCTCCCCTCATCTGTTGGCCTCTCCTTGGTGTCTGATGAAGGATGTTTTGAGATCAGCGTCTAATAACTCAAGCCCTATAGAAGCCACGCGCTGATTGGCTGCCGCGCCCTGCCGCCCTGCTCCAGCCAATTACCTACCCACGGCCAAATTACAAACCCCGAAAAGAGCCCCAATATGAAATACACGACCACGAAGCCCCAACGAGACAGTTCGTTCGCCCGAGCCGCCCGAGAGGAGAGGCAGAGGGGGCTGCAAACGCGTCCTCGCGAAGCCCGGGAGCCTCCGAGTTGAACTCACAAAATGGAAGCCGCGCTCTGATTGGTCACCACCACTCCCGGACCTTTAATAAAGAAAGGGGAAGGAAAAGATAAATGCAAAAAAGGGGGACTCTCTTTCGTTGGTGGCTGGAGCCGGGGGTGTGGGGGGAGAAGCATGTGTTCAGGACAATTACAGGGCGCTCCCCTCCAAAAATAAAAACAGAGAAAATAGCTTCTATCACTCAGGTCCAGACGAGGGCTGCATCCTCCCAGGAATGTGAATGCTAATGTGGTTAAAATCCTGGTTTCCCTTCCCCAGCTCAGCTCCGGGGGGAGGGGGTCGCCGGGCAGAAGAGGAAGCCGGAGCGGAGATACCTCGATTGCAACTCGTCTTAGGTCGACGTCTGCCTCCCCCCACGGCTCCCAGCCTCTAAACACACAATCGCCTCCCCCAAAACTCATCTTTTCTCCCCGAGTCCCCACGCGCCCACCTCCAGTCTTGGCAGTTTAGAAACAGTTTGGGAGGCCCGAGGCGCACGCCGTGGCAGCCGCGGCTCGGAGAGTAGCCCCAGCCGCGGGAGGTAGAGCCAAGGGAGACCCCCCCTCCCCCGCCAGCCAAGCCCCCCACCTCAGTCCCAGCAGAATAAATAAATTAAAAGGCCTTCCCCCCCCGGGAGGGGGGAGGCAGTGTGGGAGCGCGCGAGTGAGGGGTGGGGGGCCGCTGGGGCCCGGGGCTTTGGCGGCGCAGCTGCCGCCACCGGGAGAGTGCCTGGGGAAGCGGCGAGGAAGGAGAGGGGAGGAGGAAGAGCAGGAGGAGGAGGAAGAGGAGGA
>NW_026000133.1:0-2345 GCF_001458135.2 Marmota marmota marmota
AGCCACATCCCCAGCCCTTTTTAAAATTTGTAGTTTGAGACAGGGTCTCATTAATTTGCTGAGGCTGGCTTTGAACTTGGGATCCTCCTGCCTTAGCCTCCCAAGTCCTGGGATTATAGGCGTGCGCCACCACGTCTGGCCTGCACCCAGCTTTGAATGAAACTTTGAACAGCGCTAAGTAGTGTCATGTGTGTGTGTATATGTGTGTGTGTGTGTGTGTGTGTGTGAGAGAGAGAGAGAGAGAGAGAGAGAGAGACATGTGTATGATGAGTGTGCAGCTGTGCACATGCGTGGTGCTGGGGATGGAGCTTTCACATGCTAGGCAAGCACTGTGCTGCCGAGCCCCGCCCAGCATGGCTTCTTTGTGAATATGACCAACCTTGCTTCTCTGTACCCCATGGAAACAAGAATTTGGGCTGTTCAGGTAACTCAAAGGGAACAAGGACACCCTGGCTGCTGCTGCGGTGCTCAAGGCCTGGCCCAGTCCTACTGGCGCCCACTCTTCACTCAGCTACCTCCCGCTGGCCCGGAGTTAGTTTGAAGGCACGAGAGGCTGTGACCCAGAGGAAAGAAGAGAGAGGGTTAAGAGGGCTAGTGTCCCATCGCAGGGTTAATTCTGAGGAAGAAAACAGGTGTCAGTGGGGAGGAGGAGGCAGCCTGGAGAGGGCTGAAGTGGGTGCCAGGTGGCAGGGGTGGAGGCTTTCAGGTGTCTCAGGACTTCCAGCTGTGGGTGGTATGTGTGAGCCCTCTGGGTGTCCCAAGCTTAGCAGTCTGGCCTCTAGCTATGGGGTAGGGAAGGAGGTAATGCCTTCTCCTCCCTCAGGACTAGGAAGAATAAGTGTGAGAATCCGACCCTGTTGGAGTTGAAATGATGCTTAAGGAGCCCTGCTTACTGTACACACATGACAGTGGAGACCCAGAGAGGCACACCAATCTCCCAAGGTTGCCCAGCAAGACAGTGACAGAACTGGGTTCAGAACTGGGTTCAGAACTTCTTCAGTAATTCTCCACTCATGCCAGGCCAATCCAAGGCTTAAAGGTGACTTTAACAAAGACAAGCCATAATGTCACCTGGAGACCCAGGCCCAGACCCCTCTGGTCCTAGCAGAGGAGCTCTGACTATGGCTTTGGCTTAACCAGCCACACCCTGGGCACAGCCTTCCTGGCTGCACGGGGTTCCTCCACAGCTGCCCCAGAGACCACACTGCTGTGCCTCCTCCTCCAGTTCCCTAGGGCTTGGGATGTTAGTGAGAAAAGAAGAGGCAGACAGACAGACAGCTGACCGGAGCAGACCAGCTCACATGACATCTCCCCGGCAGCCTGTGGAGAGGGGTCCACCGGGCCCCCAGGCTGGCCACAGGCCACTCAGCACACTGGACCTTGAGATGAAGGAGAAAAGGAGACATTATTGCGCGGAGGCGGGTGTGGGGAGGGAAGAACGGGCTCCAGAGAGATGGCTGGACCTTCCAGAGCGGAGATTCATGCCTGCTGAGGTGCCCACTCAGACCCAAGTACAGAGCTCTCTCCCCTCCATGGGCCTTCAGGCCCCGGCTGGGACCTTTCCTTCTAAGGAGGCTCCTCCACCTGTCTGATCCCCAGCACCCCAGCCCCTCCAGCCCAGCCCTTTCCCTTCTCTCCTGGGTGAGCCCTTTCCCTTCACTGAGTCCTCTTCCGCTCCTGCCGCTGTGGCCCCTTCCCCGCCCCGCGCCAGGCTCTAGTTGGCCATTGGAGAAGGTCCCCAGGCTGGGCTGATGAAACCTCATCTCCAAGGTCACCGGTCACTGACTCGGGTCAGTGGCCCTAGCCCTGCGCCCACGCCCTCCAGCCCCTCCGTACCTGGTGATGCGCCGTGGCTCCATGAAGCTGGGCGAGTCGCGGCGCCGCTTGCGGATGGGCGAGTAGCTGCGCGAGCGGCGCCGGGCGCGGGCGGCCTCGGCCTCTGCATGCCTCGTGCGGCCCTCTCCGTCTTTGTCCCTGCGGGGCCGGCCCGAGGTGAGCGACGGGACCGAAGGCCCGGCTCCTCAGGCGGGGCCCCCTCGCAGCCAGCGACCTGGGTCGCGGCCACGACCTCTGCGGGGCGGGCGGGCACTCACCGGCCGACGGCTTTCTTGGGCGACAGCGAGCGACTGGGGCTGCGGGCCCTCTTCTCCGCGGATCGCGAGCGGGACTTAGAGGGCGAGCGGCTGGAGCTCCAGGACCGGGGGTGGGCACCCGGGCTGCGCGACGAGCTCTTCCCCTCAGGGCCGCCGCGCCTGCCGTGCGGGTCAGGGGACGGCGAGGTGCTGGCTGGCCGCGCGCGCGCGGCCGCTCCTTCACCTGGAGGCAGCACAGAGAGGGGTTCAGCG
>NW_026000134.1:0-2162 GCF_001458135.2 Marmota marmota marmota
GATGGGAGGGGAGGGGAGGGGAGGGGGGATAGCAGAGGATAGGAAAGGTAGCAGAACATGACAGTCACTAGTATGGCAATATGTATATCAATGGATGTGTAATTGATGTGATTCTGCAATCTGTATATGGGCTAAAAATGGGAGTTCATAACCCACTTGAAGCAAAGTGTGAAAGATGATATATCAAGAACTATGTAATGTTTTGAACAACCAACAATAAAAAAAAATTAAAAAAAAAGGGGTTGTAATAGCCGCTATCAAAGCAATATTAAAGCTTGATTTCAAGGATGCTTTCAGGTTTAGAGTGAGCCTTCTTTGTCAAAAACCACTTCATCAAAAACTTCAGCAACAGATTTAGAAGCATCTATTTTCTTGACTTTCCCCATTTTCTCATAAAAGTCAATAATTGGCTTTGTTGTCATCACTCCTACCCCTACTCTTCCCACACAAGACATCGTTTGATACAGATCTCATTATTACAGACTTGAATCTAATGTATGAAATATGATATGTCAAGAGTTTTGTAATGTTTTGAACAACCAATTAAAAAAAAAAAAAAAACCAGAACAGAAGATACATCTACTTTCCCATCCATGGTCTTGTTCTAACCTTGAAGAATTGTCTTGATTTTTTTGGAGATCCATCAATCAAGAACTTATTCTTCTCAGCGTTGGCAGCCATTGTTTAATTCATTTCCCTCTTTAATAAACTGATGGTTAGCACCATCTTTCCATCTTTAATGTACTTTCCAATGAGTTCACCATACTGTGAATCTGGGGTCTTCCTTTCGTCATGGAGAAGTTCTCCTGCAGAAAGATGTGAGTGTAGCCATATTTCTCCGCATGAGGCCTCCTCCCAACCCACTTGTGAGATGCATCTGGTCCCCAAAATGCAAGGAAAAGGGGACACAGGAATAAGCACCTTGGGCGGCTCCTTGAATATTCTTGATAAATGTCAACTGCTCTCATCTTTATTTTATTCTAAAGCTGCCTAAGAGAAATTGGAGAATTCAGCAAGACTATTGAATAGGACAAGTCTGAAAGGGCCTGGGGAAAGCACAAAGGAAACTGTTTGAGCTTCCTCTGAAGTCCAGAGAGAGGCAGGGACACTCTCCTGTGGTCCGTCTTTAAAGGTTAGTATTTTGTTATTTTACTTTAAAAGAATTAATTTAAGGTAGGATCATTTAATATTTATAACTTAACAATTTATGTCATCCTAAGGAACCACCATTTAGCCAAAGGGGAAAAGGAAAATATCTTACCAGTAATTCGGATTTTTACTAAGAAGCTCTTAGCTTCACAAATATTCTTAATAGAAACTGCAAATATTCTCTAACTTAAAACTCAGGTTAGGGCAGTGCTATGGTAGAACATGGTTTTTTCTCCCTGGGAGTTCATGTGTGAAAGCCTATCCTCAGTGTGGTGGTGTTAAGGTGGTGGGATTTTAGGATGTTGGGTGAGATGCTTAGGTCTCCGTCCTTGGAAGGGACTAGGGTACTTCTCATGGCTTCCCAGTTAGTTTCTGAGAGAGTGAGTTATTATAAAATAGTGAGGCTGCTAGGCTTGGAGGTATGGCTCAGTGGCATTGTACATTTTGATTCCCCAGGATGCAATTTTTTTTTAAAGTAAAGAAACAAAATTAAAACGTAAGGCTGACCCTGGAATCTCTCTGACTTTTCACATCATGCTCTGTGATCTCTCCCTCTCTCACATGCTCCCATCATGATACTATGTAGCCAATGGAACCCTTACAATATCCAAGAAGATACTAGAAACTTGATCTTAGACCTCTAAAACTGAAATCTAAATAAACCTCTTTTCTTTATAAAATACCCAATCTTAGGTATTTTGTTATAGCAATGGAAAACAGACTAATACAGGCGGGATATTTGTTATCTATTACTATGTAACAAATAATCACAAACCTAGTAGCTTTAAACAACACATATCTGACATGTTTCTTGGGACTGGTAATACAGCCACAGCCTATCCTGGTCCTCTGCTTCAAGATATCTCACATGATTACAATCAAAGTATCTGCTAGAACTAGGATCTTATATAAAGCCTCTAAAGGGGAAGGATTAGCTTCCAAATCATGCAATTGTTGGTAGGCTTCAGTAACTTGTTGATTCTCCCTTGGCCACTAGTTTTTTTTTTTTTTTT
>NW_026000135.1:0-2033 GCF_001458135.2 Marmota marmota marmota
GTGCTTCTCCTACCGCTGGCTCTCAGCGTTCAAACTGCCAAGGTCACAAACATTTTTGAGAGGGACTTTCAGGACATGCATGTTTAAAATCAACTGCAGCCCGTTTTACTCTCTTACCAAAGTGACGCATCTTCTAGTTGCAAACCATTCTCACATTTTTCAGGGGAGGTTTTCTGTGGTATGTGGTTTTCTTTTTCTCTCCATCCCATTTCTGAGGTGAGCACCAGGGTGGGGCCAGCCTCCCAGGATGGGTACCTGCTGTTTTGCCCAAGACTTTTACACCTGGAGAGGAGGACAGAGGCCCTGGGGTGGGGTGGCTGCCCTCCAGGCCTCGTCCCCTTGCTCTGAGTGCCCCTGATATGTGACGTCACACGTGCAGAGGGCTCTACAGTGGCTCAGCCAAGTGCCTCCTATCTGGAGATCGAAGACGGCGGTTTTCAACTCCTTCCCCAAGCCTGCTCTTTACTGCTCCCTCAGACCCTGGTCCATCCCTTCTAGGTTGGGACAAATCTCTAGTGCATCCCCAAACAGACTGGTAGGTCATTTAATAAATTAGACTATTTCCCTCACTCACAATTATCCAATCACACAGAAAACTGCATCTGGGCAGGAGAGAACCTCTGCTGGTGTGGAAATAGGCCTTTCCAGGCCACCTTCCTGATTGAATATGTAGATTGCAGTTCATTAGTGGAGTTCTTCATATGTATGCAAATCAGGCTGTTAACAACTCCAGCTTAATTGTTGGTTGTGCCGCAGCTGATTGCTTTCCTTTCATTCCTTCCCCCTTCACCAGGGAGGCGAGCCTGGTGCCTGAACTTGAGCTCCTTTTCCACACGAGTTAACTTCTGGTGTGTGTGTTGGGGGGAGGGTGTCCTGGAGGTTGTGATTTCCTAAATAACTGGTGTTACATAGTTTTAAAATCCTTCTCCCACAAGACCATAATGACTGTGCCCGAAGTAGGCTTTTGGTTGTTGTTCATTCAAAGGACAAAAGCCTACAGATAGGTTAATATTATGAGTGGTGTGTAAGAAGGGAGGTAGGATAGGGGAGACACAGGCAGAATTTGATACTGCGTCTGTGTGGTCCCTATGTTGGGTTCTCTTGTCCCATTTCCACCACCGCTAATGAGTCATTACTGAGTGTAATTTCTTGTTATTGTCTGCCAGCTAAAACGTGGAGCGTTGGCTTAATGTCTGCGCAGTGCTGTCAGCTCTTCTGATGAGAAGCACCTGACACTGCAAACGATGGCAGTGTTCACTTGAGCTTCTCCTGGAACGTCTGGAGGGGGCAGAGAGGCGGCCAGCCAGAGCTGGGCCACCTGGGAAGGAGGCGTCCGGGCCAGCCTCTCCATGCGTGGCTGCCCTGTTTGGTCCTGTGGCTTCCACTGTGGTGGCGGGTGCTGGAGGCCACCTCTCTGCTTTAGATGCCATGGAAGAGAGCAGCCTCTGGTCAGAGCGCTGGAGAAAACAGGGAGCAGCCCTGTACAAGCTCACGTGCTCACTGAGAAAAATGAGTCTGTGATTTAGAATGAAACAGATGAAGTCTCACTTCTTCATTTAGAAGGAGGAAAGGTTTTGCTTCATGTCCCGTGTTTTGTGCTTCCTAAGCTGTGGTCTAATTAATTTGTAGACATCCAACCCTATCGATGTTGCTGCTCGGCCCGGGACAGTCCCACACACTTTACTTCAGAAGGACCCACGGGTACGTGCCAAGGCAGGCTTGGTCTCAGGTAACCCCGGGTGTGTGCAGGGGACAGGTCCTGTGCGCGACCCTCCTATCTCCTTTGAGAGAGCTGCTCTCGGGGAAGGGACTCTCCCCACCTGTGCAAGAGAGTGCCAGTTCCTCCTGGAAGACACTCTCTCCTGCCCCGTGAGTGACACCGGAAGGCAGACTTCCCAGCAAAAGGAGGGGGACGGGCTTGTGATCTGAGCCTAGAAAGTGGACACTGTGGCTTCTCCAGTTCCTACTTGACCAAGCCTTTCTGTCTGCAAGTCCTTATGTTGCTGTGGGTGCTCTGGATGGACAAGCACTGA
>NW_026000136.1:0-26663 GCF_001458135.2 Marmota marmota marmota
CAATCAGGTCCATGGATTCAATTAGCATTAAACTTAGGGTTCTCTGTCCCCAGAGCCTGCCTAAAAGCCCCCATTTAGACTTTATTTTTTATATTTTAAAAGTGATGAGCAGAACACAAAGAGTCCATAGCTTTTTCTGTAGGGACACCTTATCTCAGTGTATTGTGTCTACATGTATTGTCTGTTATTTGTCCTTTAGTTGGCCTGTGTTAAGGGAAATGTTATTACCTGTTGGCAGATAAGGAAACAGGTGTCAGAGCCCAGCTGGCCTACATTGGGTCAGCTCAGTAGTGGTGGTCCTATCCCAGTGGCTTCTTGTCTCTCAGGCCGCCACCTGAGTCTTTCCTCACAGCCTGGTTTAGCCTTTCAGGTTAAGGGTGTATAAACTGTGTTGGGGATAAGAAAGCTTGTTCTGTCAAGCTTCAAGTTGTCTGAGTATAAACCCATGGCTTAATCTTTTTATGTATGTGTGGTACTGGATATTAAACCCAGGAAAACTTCTGAGCTACATCCTTGGCCCTTTTTAAATTTTCAGATAGGGTCTTGCTAAGTTGCCCAGGCTGGGTTGGAATTTGTGATCTTCCTGCCTTAGCTTCTTGAATAGCTATGATAATAGACTTTGGTAGTGCTATTAGCAGAATTGCTAGGAAGTGTGAGAAGATGCTAACTGGTAACATGTTTGACTTTTTGAAAAATCAAAGCTACTGCTTTTGGGGCATCAAAAGGGATGAGGTGGGACTAATTCAGGTTCTAGTTCTTTCTTTTAATTGTAAAGTAAATGTAAATGTTTGAAAATTCTCTTCATTTTCCTCTCACAAATCCTCGATTCTAACTGTTTGCTTGGCTTTTGCACTAGACTCTTGATTAAATATGGATACGATGATAAAACTTTTCCTTCTTTTTCAGAAACAGAATGGCTCAGGTCATTAGTGATATTTATGGCATACAACCTTGAAATACTTCTTTTGAGAATTCTACTTGTACCTGTAGCTGTGACAAATAACCTTTTTTGCATTTGAGTCTCCTTAGAAGGTTTTTTCCTGTTTCTACATTGGCTCTCTTGTCCATGTGCTCAGATGATTTTGGCACAGTGACTTTTTCTTACTGAAAATAATTATAAATGGTTTTCCTTTTAAGGTCTAGAGCCCTTCAGGATTGGATCATACAACAACTTTGTTAACCTTGGAGAGTGCTGCAATGTGGCAGGATCCAGGAAATTTGCTAAACTCATCCTGGCAGGAAACTATGAAGTGAGCATCCTCATGAGACCCTAGAGGCATCTGTTTAATCAACTTGTCAGTGAACATGGTTCTGCCCTTGATAGTACTGTTAGCAGAATTGTTAGGGAGTGTGAGAAGATGGTAATATGTGTTCACAGCAGGCAAGGGCTATTGGGAGATAGAAACTTTGAAAAATCATTCAACTGTTACCAATATTTGCCAAAAAGTACTTAATTGGGCATGAAGAGTGATGAGATGTAAGCAATTCAGGTTTTAACTTTTTCCATTAATCAGGAAGTCATTTTCAGGTGTTTGAGAATCCTTTTTTTTTTTTTGTCCTCTCACAAATTCTTCTAGGAAAAAGGAAAGCCAAGAAAGTGCCTATTCAATTTCTCTTGACTACATAAAACACTGATAATGAGGGTATTGTTTAACATTTTAGTTGTAGATTAAAACAATAAAGAAAAGATACCGGCCTTTGCCTTAGAAAGTTTATGTGATGGTTTAAGCCACATTAAGCTCAGTCATATTGTGGGTGAGCAAAATTTAATCTTCATGGAGCATTAAGACATTAAATAGGTTTTCTTTTTCTTTTGCAAATATGAAGGAAAAAAAGTTGAGAAAATTGTTCTAAGCTTTCATGTTGGTTAATTTTATTATTCATATTCTCACTTAAAGCTTTTGCAATCTTTAGGAAATAAATCTTTGAGAAATCAGTGCCAGAGCAGATTTAGTTTTCATCACATCAGAATGGCCCATTAGTCTTCCTTTATGGGCCTTGAAAGAAGCAGCCACATGAGACAATTCACCAGAGAAAGTTCCACTTTATTGCAAAAGGTTGTGGGCTTATATACATCTAAGGAGAGATGGAAGGGCTTAGATAAATGACAGGTCACACGTTTATTGGTAAGTTCTTCCATATGTCAGTTCTGGAGCCGACAACATTACTTCTTATTGGGGCTAAGGTTCCCCACCAGCGAGATTTGAAATATTGGCACCTATGGGAGAGTTGGCGCCCACGGGAACTTTTCCCGCTGGCAGGAGAAGGAGAGGAAAAGAAGCACCTAAGTCACCATGCTGGGGTTTTGGGGGTCTGGCCACCCCGATACCTTTTCCCAACAGTCTACCTCATGGCATTCCCCAGAGTTGTGTCTTCTTCCTCAGTACAGGGCCTGGTTACCTGGTTCCTGACTGATTGGTTCCCTTCCCTTCATTCTTGTCACTGCTTAGTGCTGCCATATGCTTCTGTCATGGTTGTCCTCCCCAGTTCAAAAGTATTGTATGCCAACTTTCCACACGTATTAAAGTTCAAACTCTTGAGGCCATCCTCCCATCTTCCACCTGTGCACGGTGTTTTCCTTTCTGATCTTCTCGTTGCTTCTGCTGCCAGACCTTGGCTGTCATTTGCCCCTTCTGAAGTGCTGATGTCTCTTCCTACTCATGTATTTTGCTGCATCTCTCAGTGTTTTGACTACATTTGGATTCTCCTGCCCTTTCTGTGGTGTTGCCCTCGATTCTTGCATTTGATGAATTTATCAGTGATTGCAGGGAGCACTTTAGGAAGAGGCAAACTGGCCAAAGTAACAATACATTATTTAATAAGGTCTTCCTTTGTGTTTTCTCTATAATAAATGCTTCATATCATTACTTGTTTACTCTTTATAGCCCCATAAATGAGTAGTGCTGTTATGCCCATCTTGTAGATGTGGAAATTGAGGCTTTAAGAAAGGCTACATTACTTCCCTGTTGTTTCACAGCAAGTAAGTAATAAAATCCATACTGTCTAGCCCAAGCCCTTAACCATCCTGCTGCCTCTGTATAGTGGAAAGAGAAGGGGGAGGTAGAAAAGGCAGAAGATGAGTGACTGTTAGAGTCTAGTTTTCCATGACTCAGTAATCCCTCCAGGTTCTTTGGCTTAGTGGAGAGACTGCTGACATGAGAGGAGTTTCTGTCCTGGCGTCTTGCTCAACTTATGCTTCTTTATAAACAAGCTCTCTGAGCTCACTTGGGAAGATTAGACCTTCAAGTGGGCATTCTGTGACTGGAGAAATAGCCAGGTGAGGTATTAGCATCTCCATTTCCCAGGTATTTTGACCTCTGTAAGTTATGTTGTGTCTCCTCCAAACTATTCCCTACTGGCCAGCAGAAAGGACTTCCCTCTCAGATGGCTTCCTTGGTTCAGTTTATAGGGAGCTTGTACTTTCCTATGGCAGTGCTCAGTAGTTTTTATTTGACTGTGTTATGTATTCTCAACTAGATTTAACCCCTTCCTGAATAGAGATTGTCAGTTATGCTTCTTGTTATTCTTTATATTATTTAAGTAATTACTTATACTGAAAACCTTGTTTGAATTTGTGAAATGGATTAGTGATCCTTTCTCTCTATGCAGCTTTGGTTCACTGTGAATGGCATTTCGTTGTGGCATGTGCCAGAGGGTCTCATGCCTGTTGTGCACAGAAACTGATAAAAAAAAAATCCTATTTGATTTTCTTGGACTAAGAAAAATCAGGACAATATAAGTATCTCCTATTGATTTTTTTTTTTTTACTTTTTTTATCACATTGTGACATTAACAATGAATAATTAAATAACAACAAAAAAGTCTCAGTATCACTAAGTATATATTTTTCCCAGCATTTCAGAGGAGAAGATATATAAGGCCTTTCTTGCTTTCCAGACACTTCACATCTATTTGAAGATTAAATTTATGAAAGCATTAGGAAATGATAATGTAATAAACCATATGATGATGATCTTGAGAGACCACAGGTCATTGTGGATTGAGCCAAGTTTCCCAAAATGTGTTCTTTGGATCATTGATCCTGAAAGGTACTCCTTAAATGATGATAAGTGGAAAATTCTGCATATCATATTCTATTCTTCAAGGATGGTAATATTTACTACTATATGATAGGATCTGAAAAGCATTTCAGTCTAAAAACATTCAGAAATAGAGTTATCTCACAGTTCTTTTCATGCAATTTCTATCAGAAGCTTCCTATTAATACTTTGCATGTTTTGGCAAGTACTGAAGAGTCATGTGAGTTTTGGATGATTTCTCTTAGGATTTTTCTTGAAAGAAATCGGCTTGAGCTGGTTCTAAACCAGTGTGAAAGAGAAGAGAATCCTGTTGGCAGAGTATAAAGGGAGGGCTAGCTCAGAGGGCTGTGACCACAACCTGAGGATTTTATAATCTTTATGGTGGGAAAACAGCTTTGGTTGATTCGTAGTGATGTAATATGAGGAATGAGGCCCCTGAGAAAGGTTAATCTGTGGAGAGTGCTGGGGAAGGAGGGCAGGGCACTAGGCTGGTTAGTATCTAGAGTAGTTGGAAAGGACACTTGGGGAATGGTGAGGGATCAATTTTATTAGCATTCTCTTAGTCACTGTCTCCTAGAGATGCTTCATTTTTTTTGTTCCTCTCTCAGGAATCCCTGTGTGTTGCCAAATTGAAGTGAAAATGGGAGCCCAGGAGCTGGATATCAACATGGATGATGGCATGCTAGAGGGTCTGAGTGCAGTGACCAGATTTTGCAACTTAATATCTTCTGAACTGGACATTGTCAAGGTTGTACAAAGTTTATAATTGAGCAGTTTTGGTTGTCTCACTGTGTTATTCACTTAGTTTTGCCAGTTGTCCCCCTTAGCTGTCCACTCATGAACTGCTTTTCTATTTTTCTACATTGAAAGCCCAGTGGTTTCTGAGTGTCAACATTCTAGGCTCATGGTAACCTTTTTGACATCAGCCAGATTTTTTTCCCAGTGTGTGGCATTGAATCCATGGGTGATTTACCACTGAGCCATATCCCCAGATATTTTTATTTTTTCATTCTGAGACAGGGTCTCAATAAGTTCTTGGGGCCTCACTAAGTTGCTAAGGCTGGCCTTTAACTTTCGATCTGCCTGCCTCAGCTTCCTGAGTGCTGGAGTTACAAGCTTGCACCATCATGCCCAGCACAAAGCCATATTTTGGAGAAAGATATGGCTTTATCTTGGCTATTTCCAAGGTTTCTGGGATTGGTCATGAGAACGGATGTGATTATATTTCTGGACAAACCAAAGATCAACTCTCTGAATCTTTGAAGTTTTTATCTGTTCCTGCCACATCATTTGTTCCATGTGTGCCTTGGGCATTGGAGTTCAGGTAGTGATTCCTTATCAGGCAGAAGAGACCTTCTTAGACTTATCAGATTGAAACAAAAGTATAAAACTTTGATAAACCAAGGGATTACATCAGCCTTTACATTGTTCTTTAACAGGTTGAAGTGAAGATGGGCATGTTAATGCACACCTATAATCCCAGCTCCCAGGCACACTGAGGCAGAGGAGGAATACAGGTTCAAGGCCAGCTTCAGCAAATGAGGGAAGTCCTAAACAACTCAAAATCAGAAATAAAAGGGGCTAGGGATGTAAATCAGTGGTAAAGCTTCTCTGGGTTAAATCCCCAGTGTGGAGGAGGAGGAGGACGAGGAGGAGGAGGAGGAGAAAGAAAGAAAAGAGTTGAATGTTAATTTTAGCAAAAGTATTTTTGTTAAGTATAAGTCTTTGAAAAAAATTTAGGTGGTTCTAAAAACTATTAAAAAATGTCACCTTATTTCTCTGCCTTTAAGTCTGTGATGAGAAATGTTTTTGAGATTCTTTTCTAAAAGAAACTTTGTGGTGATTTTGTTTTGTGTATATATATATATATTACTTATGTGGTACCGAGGTTCGAAACCAGTGCCTCATGCATGCAAGGCAATAACTCAACACTGAGCTAGAACCCCAACCCTAGCCCCTTCTTTTGATTTTTGGTTCTAAGAATTGAACCCACATGTCAACCATAGAGCTAAACTCCTACTCACTTCCTGATGCTTTAAGAGTTTCATATTCTGTGCTGGACATGGACATGCCTATAATCCCAATAACTCGGGAGGCTGAGTCAGGAGGATCTCAAATTCAAGGTTGGCCTCAGCAATTCAGTGAGATCTTGTCTCAAAATAGAAAATAAAAAGACCATGGGTGTGGCTCATTGGTGAAGCATCCTTGGGTTTAATTCCCAATACCAAAAATAATATATATATATTTGGATTGTTGGTTTTTCTTTTTCTTATTTTTGATTTCATTAAATGCTTAGATTATAAGTCTTGTGGTAAGCATTGAATTATAATTTTTAATTTGTGTATTCAAACTCCTACTAAGGAGCTCGGTACTATGCTGGGCACAGTGGTGCAAAACTATAATACCAGAAACTCTGGAAGCTAGGCTTAGCAACTTAGAAAGGCCCTCTTAAAAAGAGATGGGGATGGAGCTCAGCAGTAAAGTACATCTGGATTTATTCCCTAGTATTAAAAAAAATGAAAAATGAGCTTGTTGCCATGGCACATGTTTATTATTCAGTAAGTCCAACTGCATCAGGAGTATTAAGTTTGAGGCCAGCCTGGCCAATTTTACTAGGCCCTATCTCAAAATAAATAATAAAAGCTTTGGGATATAGTTCAGTGGTAGAGCATCCCTATGGTTCTATCCTCAGTACCACCAGAAGCAAAACAAAAAGTAAAAAACTCTGACTAAAGTTTTGCCACTTTTCTTTGCACCTTCTGAGAATAAAAGGTTCAAAGAATCTGGTGGTCCATTGAATTCAGAATCCAGAGTTGGAGCCAGTTGTTTATCTGCTTTGTAGTGGCATGACCTCAGAGTCCTGACATCCTGATGAGGTGAGCTGTTGTTGGCCCTGGTTTCCTTAAGTGTGCTGGTTTCACCTGCTCTATCTGGTCTGTGAATGGTAATGATGGCACTGTCTTGTCAGCTGTGAAGGATTCTAATAACTAAGTGTTTCAATCATTATGGTAATTTTTCTCTCTTCTTTCTTGTGTTTGACCTACTGCTGAAATTTATTGGATGCTATATTTTGGGCAGCAAGGGTAGAACACAAATATATTCCACTAGCATGTTTTTACCAGCAGGGTGAAAAAGAAAAAGAAAAAGCTAAAGAGATGTGATTGCTGCTCTGAGCAAAATAGAACACACTTGACATTTTAAAATTTTTGCCAGGGAACTTTACCTGGAGTCAGAATAAGTGGAGGTCTTTCCAACTTGTCCTTCTCTTCTGAGGAATGGACACTATCCATGAAACAATGCATGGGTTTTTCCTTTACCGTGCAATCAAGGTAGGTTCAAAGCCTGCTTGCCCCTGAAACCACATCTTATTTAGGGCAGGGTTTCCCCTAATGTGGCCTTTAGGCTAACTGGCCTGTGATCAGTTTCTGTAAAGGGGGTTTGATTCAGGTACCCCCTCAATGCACCCACCATTCATGTGTATCTTAGATAACATTGCTTTTGGGCTTCAACAGCAAAGGCAAGTCACTGTGACCAAGACTGTGGTCTAAAGTGTAATCCCTCTGGCCCCTGATTTAGGGCATCACTGGAAAGCCTCACATTTCTTTTTATTGCCTTTAGTTTGATATGGACATGGGGACAGTGACTGTGGGAAACCTCCCAGTATATGATGATATCCACAAGAAAGTTCTCCAGCTCTATGAAGACCTCATCTGGAATCAAGACCCTGAGGCCACTGAGTAGCTATTACATCAAGCCCAGGTAGAGAGAAAAGTGTCTAACATGTGGCTTTTTCCTGTCTTTGAGTTTATTACTTACAATTATTGGACTGTGATTGTAGAATAGAAGCAAATATCTAATCGTGTCTCTGGATCAATGAACATTCCAGAGAAGGTATTTGGATTAGGGTAAGGAAGGAGGCTGCTTCAGCATTTGGAATGTAAATTTCTTTCTTTCTTTCTTTCTTTCTTTCTTTCTTTCTTTCTTTCTTTCTTTCTTTCTCTCTCTCTCTCTCTCTTTCTTTCTTTCTTTCTTTCTTCCTTCCTTTCTTTCTTTCTTTCTTTCTTTCTTTCTTTCTTTCTTTCTTTCTTTCTTTCTTTCTTTCTTTCACCATGGATTGAATCCAGAGGACCTTAACCATTGAGCTGCATCCTTAACTCTTTTTAGTTTTTACTGCGAGACAGAGTCTGGCTAAATTGCTTAGGGCCTTGTTAAACTTCTGAAGCTGACTTTGAACTCCTGATCTTCTTACCTCATCAGCCCAAGTTGCTGGAATTACAAGCATGCACTAGAACTTTACTTTCTTTATGTTTATTTTGAAGTGTGAAATATGTTTTTCTTGTACCAGTAACAGATATTAATTCTAGAAAATTTAAAAAATACAGGTAAGCAAAAGGAGAAAATAAAGTCACTCTTAATTCCACTACCCAAAGCATTTTGAATACCCTCAGTCTCCCAAGCTGCTGAGATTGCAGGTGTGCACTACCACGCCTGGCTAGGTGCGTGAATTATGACTCTCAAGCAGATACAGGGACTGTGAGGGAGATAGAAACAAGTTTGTATTGAACTGAATAGGATACAGAAATTTTCCTAGGAAACCTTTAATTGAAGCCCAAGTCATTCCATGTTGTTTTTTAAGTGACAGTGGATCTTTACCACCAACCTTTATTCTGACAGCCCAATCAGGGTGTAAACTACTGTGGAATGATTCTGGTGTATTGGTGCAATGCATTTAGAAGAATAAATTTAATACTGAGTTAGCTCACATGGGACAGTTACAAATAGTGTAAGGAATGCATATGCACAACGTTTTTTCTGTTCTGTTCTGTTTTGTCTTGTTAATTTATTGAAGGTCATAAACCACAACTCAATATATTTATGTGTCAATTTGTCCATGGAGAGATGCTTCTGGAAAAATCGGAATCCTTTCAACTGGCTTCCTCTGAGTAATTTCTGTATTTAAGATGGTGTAGCCCTATGAACCGCTGGTGGCGCTCAGTCATACTTGTCACCAGGGTCTCCCAGGAGTTTCCTGAGGTTCTGGTTGGTGGAATGGTCAGTTTAGAATCAGACTTTTGGGCTGGGGATGTGGCTCAAGCGGTAGCATGCTCACCTGGCATGCGTGCAGCCCGTGTTCGATCCTCAGGACCACATACAAACAAAGATGTTGTGTCTGCTGAAAACTAAAAAATAAATATTAAAATTCTCTCTCTCTCTCTCTCTCTCTCTCTCTCTCTCTCTCTTTCTCTCTCTTTAAATAAAATAAAATAGAATCAGACTTTTTTGTTTCTGGAACAGCCATTGGCACTATGCCATGCCACATGCCCAGCATGATGGGTGGGTTCAGTCCTGCTAAGTTTCCCCACTGCATTTTAATGCTTGGGATGTCCAAGTGAGACGTCTTCTATGAGTCATTTTCTTTGCACACCAGGGTCACCTTATTGTCCACTTAACGGTCAGAACATCTCTATTACAGTGAGTATTGTTATTACTATAACTAAAGTGTTATTGACTTGCATGTTGAGATGAGGAAAAGGCTCAGAAAGTTGATTGGAAAGCAAGTATTTTGATACAGGTGCTGTAGAGGAAAACAAGCTACTATCATTTAGCAACTTTTACATCCAGAGAGAAACAGCTGTGGCAAGTAAAGAGGAATCTGCAGCCTGTTTTTTTCTGTGTTTTGCTTGATGGCTAACTGCTTCTACCAGGTTTGGAACTGAAGAGAGTTGGTTTGAGTCCCAGAGGTGTTGCTTTGTAGTTGTGTGCCTTGACCAGTAATCTCTCTGAAACTTAGTATGTTTTCTGGTGCCCTAATTGAATATCAGGCTGGGTACATTATAGTGAAAAGAGGTTTAACTTGCTGATGGCTCTGGAAGTCCAAGAGCATGGCACTGGCATTTGGTGAGGGCCTTCCTACTGACAATTTTGATTCTGATAACAGTGTGTACATTGTGAAATATTCCCCACATACTAATTAACATATTCATTACTTCACATAATTACATTTGTTAAGAAGTTTCTAAAACTTCATATCCTGTGGAATAGGATAAGAGTTTAGTTTACACTGATACAGCTCTAGCCATGTAAGTATCAATAACAATCAGTCTAATTCTGCATGGTGGCATAATGCCTTTGAACTTGTCATGTATTTAGAGATATTCAGAAAAACAATGACTACTTGTGAATCTTTTCCTTCAAACATTAGATTGGACTCATCAAAAATTCAAGTGTAATTAGGAAGGAAAAAATATGTTTGGATGTCTTTTATAAACATCAAGCAATGGACTCCTTATCTTAACAATATAATTCACCTTCAGGAGCTAGATCTATTTCAAAGAGTCACATCTCTACTTCTCTTTGCTATATATTTATAATGACCAGCTTGCTTAGATGTTTTTAAGCCCGTGAGAAGTTAAAAGAAAAGAATATCTGAAAAAAGATTTTGAAGACTTTTCAATAAATAGTAGTCTAGAAAAACTAACATAAAAAACAACTAAAGTTCTAAACTCCTTATTTTTAGGAACATTATGTGATAGTAGGAGCAAATGTGACTCCATTTTGTTTTATAACTTCATCTTGTAAAACAACCATACCAAGTAGAAGAGTCCTGACTGGAGCAAGATGTTCTTTTCCTTTTGCTATAGAAACCTTTAAGAACACGGAACTACCTAATGGGGCATTGTTTCTATAACTGGGGTAATGGGGCTCTGTTTCTGTAACTGGGGTGACTGGGGTGACTGGGCAAACTGTGATTGGTTAGGCTTCCCTCCGCTTGACTGCACTGTCCAGCTTCTGTAACCTGGCTTGCTTGCATTGGCTAGACCCCCACCCCCAACAACCCTTTTGTGGTTTTCAGGCTTATAAGGAGTGCCCTTGCAATTGTTCGGGGATGATCAGGGGAAAAGCTTTATGTTCTGGTCAGCCGCCACTGATGTGCTTCAATAAAGGCTTGATCCGATTATACGTGAGTGGTCTGGAAGTCAGTTTATGAAACTCCGGAATGAAGCTTTCACTATAACTTTTGGGGGCTCATCCAGGATCCATTTCTTCCCTACCCTCATGCCAAATTTGCCTCCAAAGACAGGCCTTTGGACCTCGGCCCCGGAGTAGAGGGGAGCTTCTGAGAGACATTCCTCAGCCTCACTCCAAGGATGACTCCAATCCATCCTAGGATGCTCTGAAAAGCCTCCTGCCACGCTGTCAGTTCTGGTGAGTCGACTCCTCTGGGGGAAAAGGTCAGATTGGACACAGTCGCTTACACCTTCCCTGGAACAGGACGAGACATTGTCACTGTCTCCCTGGAGGTCTCCCTGTGAGACCTCATCTGTCTGTATCTGGGCCCACTGGAGGCCTCCCTGGGAGGCCTCATCCATCTGGGGGCAGGACAGGACGAGACATCGTCTCTACCTCATTAGAGGTCTCCCTGTGTGATCTCAGTGATTGTTGCTTGTCTTGTGTCTGTTCTGCTGTTTGTAGTTTCTCCAGCATCTTCTTGCTGTTTGTCATTTGTCCCGTGTCTGTTCTCCAGCCATTTGTCTTGCATTTATCTGTCTGAATGTTGTGCGTGGGCCCTTTTCTTGTTCTCATAACTGCTCCTCTTTCATCAGGACTCCTTTGCTCCCCCTACATCAGAGACAAGGAAGAGCTACAGAGATCTCTACCTGGACCCCTTTAACTTGTTTTCTTAACAATTTTCAGGACTTTGTCTCTTGGTTTGTTTTTGTTTGTTCCCATTGTGTTCTGTGTTAATTTCTACCTCAGTTTGTTTCTAAAGGAAAAAAAAATGGTTAAAACAGTTTTAACTGTGCTCACTACAGCTTGCATTAAAATGTAAAGTGCTGCCAACAGGACTAGCTAAAGGTAAAAAGAAAAAGGCATTCTAGAGATTGTCTTCGTTTAGGAACTGGGCCAGGTGGCCAACTAGGTAAATCATGTCAGTTCCTATAGAGAACAGATTAAAACTAAAATGTTTTATAAAATTATCATCCCTAAATTATATAACAAAAAGCATAATTTTGTCTAGAAAATTTGGCTTTTGTATCTCAGTATTTACAAGCATGAATAACTCCCAACTATTAAAAAATGGTCTAAAGATTTTTCAATGTCAGGCTAAAAGTTGGTGGCCGCTATCCAAGAAACCAGAAAAATTAGTTTAAAATGGGACCCCAACCTGGGGGACTCTCTCAAGGAGACCCATGGAGCTGCATCTTTGGGAAGTTCCTCCAGTGAAAAATAAGCCCCCTTCATTTGTCTATGTTCCCTCAACTCTTTTTAGCTTTCATGAACAGGATCACCCAAGGAAAAAGGTCAGAAAACTTTTAAAATTCAATATTTGTTAAATTCATAATTTTGATCCAATATGCCTAAGTTAATATCTTTTTCTGATTATTCTCTGCTTTATTCTAAGGCCAATTTACAAGGGTTAACTCTCAATCTAATAGGTTTTTAAAAAAATAAGATACAAGGCTTTTGTTTGTTTGTTTTGTGTGGGTGCACTGGTGTACTGTCTGTCTACATGTATTGCCATTTCTACATATATTTGGTACTAAAAAATTGACATATGAGCTCATAAATTAAAATTTTTAAAAATGGATCCAAATACTTTTGGTTAATATGATCTAAAAGGTTCAATTTAAATTGGGAAAATAGATAAAAGTACAAATGTCTTTAAATTTACTAATGCACAGTTTTGTTTCTAGATGACTAAACAGCTGTTAAAAATGTTAATGTCTATAAAGTGTCTAACATTCATTGTCTTTAGGATTTTTCTTCAACAGGAAAAAAAGATTACTAATACTATTCAATGCACTGTCTGATACCTTGTTTTTTTTTTAAAGATATGTAAATTACATCTAAATGTATATAAAATTAATCATAGACATGTTTGTAAGAGACATCTAATTGGTACAAAGTTAAAATGCTGACTGTTAAATATAATATTAAGTACTCTTAACTCCTTAAATTCCATAAGATAGAATACTTAAAAATGTTGGTGTTTTTATAAATTGGTAAACTAAAAAGGAAATTTGTAATTATTTTGTGTTAGTATAAAAACAAGGTTACTCTAAATTACAAAGTCCCAACAGGTATAATTCTACATACACGGAGTCAAGAGGTTTCAAATGTATTTCAATTAAAGTACTGTAAATAACAAATATTTCTTCTTATTAATATGGATTAATTTATCTAAAGTCAAAAATTTATAAGGGTTATTATTTCAAGGTACAAACAAAAAAAGGATCAATGGGTTAAAAATTATTAAAAAGTTCTAAATATAAAAATATATTTAATAAAAACATTTCCAGGTAAAAAAGTCGTTATGTGATAAAATATATTTATAATACATTTAAGTAAACAACAAAAGGGTCTAATTAAGTAATATAAAGGTCTATAAATAAAAGACAAATATTAAAAGGTTTATATGTAACTAAGTTGGTTATATATGTAACACAAATAGTTAAAACTATTCAAGGTTGTTTTCTAAGGACAAATATTACAAATATCAATGTATTAATATATTTATATGTTAAAATGACAAAAACTTCTAAAAATATTAATTACATTATGTCTGTTAAGTTTTATCACCTAGAACAAGTAATCTTGGAGAAACTAAGGTTTTTACATCTGTGGCTAAACAGCAACTGTTTTGTTAAAGTACTGTCCTACATTACAAAGTCTAGATTTTCCTTTAAAAGCTAACCTTGGTTAATATGAAAACATCAATGAAAGTGTGGCACATTATTCTTCTTTACGGATTAAATGTGTTCATATCTTTCAGGTAAACAATTCTTTAAGGTAAAAGGTTTAAAGGAACATTTTATCAAACTGGTATTCTCCAAACTAAATTGTCTGTAATGGTAATTTAAACTTATAAAGATAATAGATTTTATTGGGAATTTATTTACATTATTTGATGTTTTATAACCAAATCTTATGTTAACTTTTACACTAAGATATAAAAATGTACAGGTATTTTAAAAGATAATGAAAGCCTGCTCTGTTGTAAAATTTATATTATAAAACATTTTGCCACTTTTCCACATGGAAAAAAGTGTTAAGGGCTCTCAGCCTTTCCTTAATTAATGTTTCAAATATATGCCATATTGTGCTAGCTAATATTCATACAGAGTCAGAAAACAATATATGTAAACTTTATAAAATGATATCTTAAAAGAGAGACAAAGATCAGCTTTAGAACTAAAACACTTTACCTAAGATTGTGAAGAGCCCTGCCTTACCTGAGATAAGGCTCTGCCTCCCATCTTACAACATGTCAGAATAACTTCAAAGTAGGCCAGATTTCAGTTAATTTAAAGTTATATTCAAAGATTAATTTTATTACAAAGATTACTGTGATCTCAAATAGAAAATATAATGTATAACTCAGCCAAGGTTCAAAATTATATACAAGCTAAATATGTTTTTAATATTGTTAATTTCACTTTGTATTTTCATTATGACTAAAAAAATGTGACAACTACACTCAGAGCAACCAAGAGACCTTTACTGTGACAGTGTCTGATTAACACACAAAGAGAGAATAAAAGAAAAAAAAGGAAAGTGCAAAAGAGAGAGAGAGAGAGAGGAAAGTGCAAGAGAGAGAGAGAGAGAGAGAGAGAGAGAGAGAGAGAGAGAGAAGGAAAAAGAAAAAAGTGAAAGGGAAAACGAGAGACAGGGAAAGTGAGAGAAAAAGGAAAGAGCAAGAGAGGAGGACTTGGCAAGAGAAAATTTTTATAGCCAAAATCTAATGTGGTCTCTGGGTCTGCAAGCTGCCTTGTTGGTGTACAGTGATTGGATCACAGTAGATGATAAGGTGTCATCTTCTGCCTTCAGGCAGATCTCCAGCATTACATAAATTAATAAATAAAATAAGGATATTGTGTTTTGTAAAAATTAACTGTAAAGTTATAAGCATTAAAGTTAAAGCCCAACATTATTACTTTAAAAGTGGTAAAACTGACTTGCTGGATGTTTAAGACCAAATTTAAATATTAAGGTTAAAATATAGGGGCCAAAGAAACCAATATTTGGCTCTTGCCCTCTGAGTAAGGCTGAACCCAGAACAGGGGGAAAGCTTTGCAACTCTGGGCCACATAACCTCCAGATAAGAGAGATTAATGAGACCCCTGGAGAACAGAAAGCCAATGAGTGTCCAAGCTGCAAAACAGGAGGGTCATTGAAAAAGGAGACATGCCTGATGCTTCCAAGGGAAGACATATGGTCAGCAAGACCTTGACCCATCCTAATGCAGATGACATTAACAGAGCTAAAATGCTGCTCACAAGTTCCCCAAAAATGTCCTTCAAGGAAACTCAGCTGACTCTTACCAATAGGTAGGAACAAGGTCAGTTTGACCTGCTTGGTCTTAAACACCTAGCAAAAACAGTTAAAAACCTAAGCACAGCCATTCCTGGGCATTTAAAAAGAATTCTTAGGCAAAAATGCCTGATAACTATCAATAAAAAACTGCCAGAAGTTTTTAGTCAGTTTAAGGCCTACAGATCTTCCTAACTTCCTACATAGGTAGATGTAATCAATGTTTATTAATATAATTATCTAGCCATAAGTAACAAAAGCATCTTTACTGAACACAGAGGTCATGCCAAAAATGTGTTTTTACAAAAACCAGATGACATTGACTAATTTAACTAAATGTTGTGTCTACATTCCTGATAATTCTGTCAATGTTAAAGATTTATGTTCCCTAAAAAAGTGCCTTATTAGGCTTTGTTAGGCCTTGTTATGGGGACAATTTCTCAGGTATTTCTTTCACCTCCTGGTAAACAATTATTAATTTCTGTCATTTTCATGATATTCATGGATAGGTTCCAGATGCTACAACTGCTATTTTGTATTAATCTTAATTCAGCACTCATGTCTTTTTGTTTCTCTCATAGAAGTGCCCACCCCAGGTGAACCATGGACTCCTTGACCCACTCAGTTTCTAAAAATGGCCCTCAGCCATCAAATAAATATAGATTTAGGAAAACTAGAAAAGTCAATCTCCAAACCAGAAGTTTCACTAGACTGTCTGACAGAAATAGTCTTACAAAACAGATGAGGTCTAGATGGTCTCTTTCTGAAACAAGGAGGACTTTGTATGGCTCCAGGAGAAACTTGTTTCTATGCAAACCATTCTGGGATAATGAAGGACAGTTTGGTGCTTGTGAGAAACAGGTTAAAGGAAAGAGATGAAGCACTAGAAACTTCAGGCAATTGGTTCCAAAACCTATTATCATGGTCCCCTTGGTTGACTACCATCAGTTCAGCCATTGTTGGGCCCCTAGTCCATTCTCCTGATTGGTATTATGGTAGGAGCCTGCCTCTTAAAAACCCTCCTAAACCATATACACAAAAGAATGTAGATGAGGTCAGACTTATGGTCTTGTGAGCCCAGTATAGTCCCTTAGTCACAGAAGGATGGAACAAAAACTGAGGCCTAATGATGTGCAAGATTGACATCAAACCTACTAAAACCAGTGGGGAATGTGATAGTAGGAGAAAATGTGACTCCATTTTGTTTTATGACTTCATCCTGTAAAACAACCATGCCAAGTAGAAGATTCATGACTGGAGCAAGATGTTCTTTTCCTTTTGTTATAGAAATCTTTAAGAACACGGGACTACCTAATGGGGCATTGTTTCTGTAACTAGGGTAACAGGGCTCTGTTTCTGTAACTGGGGTGACTGGGGTAACTGGGCTAACTGTGATTGGTTAGGCTTCCCTCCGCTTGACTGCACTGTCCCGCTTCTGTAACCTGGCTTGCTTACATTGGCTAGACCCCCTGAACATCCCTTTTGTGGTTTTCAGGCTTATAAGGAGTGCCCTTGCAATTGTTCATGGCTGATTAGGGGAACAGCTTTATGTTCTGGTCAGCCATCACCGATGTGCTTCAATAAAGGCTTGATCCAATTATACGTGAGTGGTCTGGAATTCAGTTTGTGAAACCCCGAGATGAAGCTTTAACTATAACAATTAGATATGCTATGCTTTTTAGAAATGACTTGTCATAACTGATTTGTGCCCATGTTAGCAGCTCTTCTAAAATAACTTTTAAAGTAGTCTATCATGAGGGTTTTTCTTTAGAAATAATTCAGATTACTTGTGTAGAAATTGTCAGTAGGTCTGAGGATGTAGCTCAGTAGTAGTAAGCTGGCCCAGCAGGCAGAAGGCCTTGGAGTTTAACCTCCAACACTGTAATAAAAGGAAAGGGAAGGAAGGGGAAAAAAGAAGGGAGGTAGGGAGGAAGGAAGGAAGGAAGGAAAAGGGAGAGGACAAGGTCAGGGAAAGAAATGAGTCATTAAGACAAAAGGGCAAGTGGTACAAATATAAATGTATGGCATAAAAGCTGTTTAAACAGTTTAGAGAGCTTTAGAATTTGAGTGACATCAAACAGTGATATTATGACTGTATAAAATCTTCATAATAAGCTTCACCCTGGCCTGGCCTAAACCAAACTGAGGGGTGGGTGGCATGGAGAGGACTCCTCTCTGGCTGGAGTGGAAGGCACCAGAACCTGTGGCCCTTCAGGATTCACTGGGTAGGGAAGGGGCCAAGACTCCCCAGATGGGCAGTTGAGCACTACAAGGCTCCTGGGAGCCCTTGACCCAGCTTCCCACCACCCCCACCACCCCCCAGGGGTTCACAGTAGTCTGCTCTGTTGCCTGGTGCAGGTTTGTGTTCCTGACCAAATACTTCAGTGTCCACAGCCTGTTTCAGCCTGCCTGGGCAGACTGTGGTTGTGGTGGCAATAGCCAAAGCAGTCTTGGCTTGATGGAGGGGCCAAGGGCTGTCCCTCAGCCATACTAGGGGGTGGTCCTGGAAGAAGTATGCAGGGTTGTGGCAGCATTGTCTTAAGACATGAAGCCAGGCCCTAATTCTTATGGGATTCCTTGGGAGTTGGTGATGTGTACAGCTATTGGACTTTTTGTTGTTCTATTGTTTTTGTGGAGAAGTTTTCAGTCTGTTAGAAGCAGGCTTTATGTGGAAAGAGAAAAAAGCTGGCTCTAAAACTTTCTGGACTAATTGAATAAAAATGTGAACTACTTGAAAAAGTTAGCCTTGTTCAGAAAAAGCATGAAGGCTTAGAGTCATCTTTAAAGGATGGCAGTTTAGAGAAGGGTTCAACAGAAGCAAAAAAATTGGAGGCAACATACAAAGAGTGGCATAGGTCCAAACCTAGCTGTGGGAATCAAATAGTCTTTCTAGAAAAAGAGCTAAAAGAACAGAAGACTAAATATTCTAAACAGGATGAAATGATGATGGATATATCAAGAAGGATAAAGTCCCTAGAATGTGAATCAGAATCCCTCAAGTCACAAATAGCTGAAGCTAAAACAAGCTTGAGACTATTTCAAATGAATGAGGAAGGACTTAAGCTGGCAATAAAAGAGGCTTTGAATGAAAATTCCCAACTTCAGCAAATTCAGAAAGCGATCTTACAATGGGAAACTGAAGCATGGAGGGAACAAGTATGTTTCCATGATAAAGAGAAACCAACATTTGAAGACTCTAGAGTACATGCATAACAAGTTCTGAGTGATAAAGAAAATCACATGGAGTCTCTGGCTGAATGCTTGCTGAAGATGAAAGATAGGTCTTCTCCAAGCACGGGAACCCAAACAGATGATGGTAACTTGGAGTTGGGAATGAAGAGTAAATCAGAAATTGGTGCTCACTTGGATGATCAGCCAAAAGGAACTTTGAAGAAACTGTTTTATGGTGCTAAGCCAAAGGCCTCCTTAGCAACCTTAGAAGGAGACAGAAATCAAAATTGTACTTTATTATCTGAAGTGGAGAAAACAAAGGAAGACCTTACAGAACATATTAAAAGTCTTAAGACTGAACAGGCATCTTTGCAGTCAGAAAATACACAGCTTGAAAGTGAGAATGAGTACCTTCAGCAGAAATTTAAAGTCATGATGGAATGACATCAAGAAAATATAATGAAACTCCATGGGAAATTGAGAGTAGAGGAAAACTACTGAGTGGAGCAAGAGGAGAAACTTTCCAAAGTAGAAGAAAAGATCAGCCATACAACTGAAGAGCTGGAGACCTACAGAAAGCTAGCCAAATATCTTGAAGAAGAATTGGAGAGAACCATTCATTCCTGTCAGGGGCAGATTATTTCCTCTGAGAACAAAGCACATGATAGTGAGTTGGCAGCTCAGATTGCTCAAAGAAACCTCAATTATTTCATGAATCAAAATGCTTGCAATGGACAAAAATGAACGTGGAAAATGAGCTTAAAATTAAACTTGCAGAAAAAAATCCATATGCACTTGATGTTTCAGATGCAGCATTTGGAAAAAGCATTCCCCAAATGGTTTCTCCCCATTGGGTTGGCCTTTATCTGAAGTGAGACCTCCTCATTTGGAAAAGAAGGGTCCACTCACACTCTCACTTTTGGTTCCAGTGGAAGGAGGAAGAGGCTCAAGAAGCCCAGAGAATCCTCTGGACCACCAAATGAAGGAAGAGAATCAAGCTACGAGAGGTTAACTGGTCCTCAGAGAACACCTTCTTACACCAGACCCCTGTCACCTCCATGGGAACAGGCACTCAGGAGCAGGATGATGATCCCTCTGCCAGGCCAACCATATTCTGATCCACATCTTCCTCTACAATGGCAAGATGGATGTTATTCTAATTGTGGTAGACCATCTGGACCAGCAGAACTCAGAAGTTCTAATATGCCTACTTTGGATATAGTGGATGGGCCTATATCTTGGAAATGCAATCCAGTAGAAAGGATACCAAGATCAATCTTGGTGATTCCAATGTGCCTGATTCACCTCTCCCTACTGAAAACCAAGCAACTGGCTCTGGCTCTGTCTTTGCACCTTTCCTCCAGTTAAAGGTGCATTATTTCCAGGGGACCCAAGGAGTCAGTTAATGAGAAGAGGACCTTTTTTTCCTCCACCTCCTCCAGGAAACAGGTATGGAGCACCTTGAAATTATTTTCCATGGGGACAATTACCCCCTCCATTTCCAGTGTGAAATGTCTATTCACAGAGGTGTTTTCCTCATTATCTTCACCCAAGAGCTGGATTCCCCCCACCCCCATCTTCCCCATGCATTCTGAAAGTAGAAGTGAGTTCCCTTCAGGGTTGATTCCACCTTCAAATGAGCCTACTACTTAACATCCAAAACCACAACAAGAAACCTTATGTTTTTGATCTCTCTTCAAAAGTAATTTGACTCATCTTTCATTTTCGGTTTTTAAGTAACTACTTTTACTTCAGTGATTATACTTTTGCTCCAATTGAAGCTAAATGGAGTTATAATTCTTAGAGGATAGTATTTTGTAAATAAAGATTGTTTAAATATGAATCTTATGAGTAAATTATTTCCATTCTATTTTATTCTAGAGAGTACAGCAGTTAATTTGATTAATCCACTATTACATAAACAGCAATGGTAGTTTCAGGTATGTAATCTTGCCATTGGGGATATTTTAAACTCCCAACAAAGTCTGTCTCTTCATACAAAGAAGTGTATTTACTATCATTGTAGCAAAAGTGAAACTGACTTTATGCTTAATGAAAGATTTTAATTGATTTAAAGTCTCATTTGGCATATCAGCTAGATTTTCCATAAAAGAATAACTAGAGCATATTAAGAGTTAAACCAGAAAACACAATTAAATGTGTCATGGAAATAGGAGATTCAAATACAAAGAAAATTGAGGTTCTCAGAATTTTTTTGGAATTGGAAACTACAATTTAAGCTCACTCTCTTCCTGTTTTCCCTTTTGTTGTCATCTTCTTCTTCATCTTCTTTTTTATTTTTTTAATTTTTTTAATACTTCAAAAATGCATTTTAATTATTTCTATTTCATTGTAAAGAGCAACACTAATTTTATATGTAACTTATAAAACACTAAGTGGCATAAATAAATACCAATTTTGTTATTTCTATATAAATCTGAAGGGGACTATTGCTACAGACAATTTTAATTTTGAGAACACTAACTTGGCAAAGTGCTCTCCAAAGCTTTATATTTAACTAAGTTTAACCTTTAAAGTACAATTTAGAATCAATAGTGTATGGTAAAAATAATCACAAGTCTGCGTGGGTTAGCAAAAAACTCAAAGGACAGCCTTAAATCTCTTATACATTTAGGAAATAGTGTTGATGGTCAGAAATTCAATTAATCAAAGCAAACAAATATAAGACAGGTCTTCAAATGACAAGGTGGCCCTTCTATGTCAAATACAATGTATAAAAGAGAGCACTTATTGGATCTCTTGCCAAAAAAAAAATAAATAAAACAAAGACAGTTTACTGTGACACAATCTGAACTTTGAATGTTTTTTTCAGGATTATTACATAACCTTGAAGTTAAAGTTGGCCTGTCAGGGGCAAAGTATATAAAAGAGATTCTGTATGCACAGGCATTTATGTAGTTGCATTACAAGAGGTAGGAAAAGTCAAGAATTTTAAGTTGGCACTCCCAGCACTTTTTCTCACCCTGGCCCCTGGCAGCAGTAGATCATCTTTACTGGGGGCCAAGGGCACTAACCCTAAACTAAGGGGGAGGGTGTTCCAGAAAAGCTGTGTGGGCTGTAGAAATATGGTGAAAGAGAACCTGGCCCCTGCAATACCTCCCAGCCCCTTTCTCCCATGGAGATGAAGAGTTTGAAGGCTTCTGGCCACAAAGGATATGGCAGTGGGTGCCAACACTGTTAGTTTATGACCTGGGGGCAGGAATAGTTTCCCCTTTTAAGTTCCCACAGAAGACCCAATTGGGTAAAGCAATTCTTGCTATACCAGTATCCCATCTTCTTTTTTATACCTTGATTTAATTAATTTATTCATTTTCATGTGGTCTTGGATGTGTTAAGTGAGCGCTCTACCACTGAGCCACAGACCCAGCCCCTGTGTTCTTTCTTTTATGCCCATTTTCATAAAATTCAGAATTGCATTCTGCTGTGGTTCACTGATATGGGTAGTGACCTAGTCTTTGTTTTGTCTTCAGGGAGACTTTTGTAAAATACACATGAATTATTAGGACACTGAAATGAAGAAACAAAGACATAATTCCTAATTTTGTTATTGTTACATTTTATACTCATAATATGACTCTGCCAAACTACTATAAAATTTTTCAAACTCAACTCTCAATTTCTCTATCATTGCAAACAAGTGACAATTTGCTGACCTGCACCAATCCTGAAACCACACTTTGAATAATGTTTCTCTAGGAGAGACCAAGAAAGAACATTTATTAAAAATACCCAAAGCTTTATTCAAGTATTAAATATGCTCTAAATGTGTGTGTGTGTGTATGTGTAAAGTATACACTTAAGTCTAAAATAAATGCAGTAGTATAAGCTCCATCTTAATAATAAGAAGTAGCTTATCACATTTGAAGGTTAGTGAAGAATCTGCATGATACTTGAGCCCACAATTAATTGAAATGAGAAAAAAGTTGGGCCTTGAAAAAGAAAGACTACACACTCAATAAATCTAATCAGTATGTTTTTTTCCTCAAGAGTCACACTGGTTGTCAAATCAGTCCTATAAATTATCCTTACTTGCCAGCATAAAACATTACTTGCTCTAAACGAGTGGACAGAAGTCTGCAGTCTGTATCAAATGGACTGATTGCCCATTCATCCACTGATTGTCATCCAGAACTACTTCTTCCCTAACTACTCTTGTAGAATAGTTGCTGATGGAGTTCATGTTTTATACCAGTAAACTGGAAATAAGCTAGTTTGAGGTTGAAAAATAACTGAAATACCTAAATACCATGCTACATTCCTCTAAAAAGTTTTTTTCAAAAGAAAAAGGTGAAAGGACCTTCTAAATAAGATACCACTTATTGAATCATCTTCCAACTCTGTTTTCAACTCTGTAAATGACAGTTAAAAAAATAAAACAATATTAAAAGTTGGCAAATTATAGAATAAACCTTAAGGAAATATCAAGGCCAAAAATGAAATTAATATGTACAGTATGTACTTATGTACATTACTTAAATAATACACAGCTGCCTTTTAGTGTAAAAATCAAAATTTCCACAAAGAACAATCTTTCTTCTAACATTTGAGCTGTCATAATTAAAGAATACTCTTTCCTTCATGACTTATGAGGACACATATAGCACCAATGAGTGAAACAAATAGGTATATGAGTATGTTTAAATAACAATAACCAAAAAAGGAAATGAGCATATCTCCATTATCAATAAAACCAAAACAAACATGGATAACCAACAACAATTAGACCTAAATTATTTCTGTATGTTCTATTCATTATGGGTATTCTTTCATTCTACAGTGGTCTTAACAAAGTCCTGAAATATATTCTAGCATGTTGCTAGCATCTACTCTTCTACAATAGAGGACATGGGAAGAATAGAATTTTACTGAAACAAAGTGGATTCATATATTGAGGGATATCAATATTCCTCAAATATGCTGTGGACCTAAGAGTATTGATATTGGGTAAAAAGATTGGGTTTACTTTTTATAAATTAATAGAATGTGAAACTATTAGTATAATTGTTTTTAGTAATTACCAAGACCACATGGTTTTTGTGCTTATTACTTTTAAAAAAAGAAAAATGTGAGAAAAGATTGTGGAGCTGAAAGATTGTCTAGCTTTCATATGATTTTCAAGAATAGTAATCTTTCAATGGGATAGGTTTTAATACTTCTCTATGATTAAGAATTTATATTTAACCTCACTAGTTAAAATTAAAATAGGATAGAACTTTTCACCCTCCAGAATATACAAAATATAAAATTATGACTAGAATAGTAAATAATGATTAGCATGTGGGGAGTATAATTTAGTTGTAAAAGTTGGCTGTGTCTAACAAAATATGATGTAGTCTATGATCCAGAATCATCCACTTCTGGGCACATAACCCAGAGCAGACTAAGATGTACAGTATAAAATATATTTTTTATTATACACCGTAAAACTTTTTTACTGAGTCCTACAGTAGCAGATATCGTTAATATTCATAGCTCAGAACCCAATTTTATATTTTTTTCATGAAAAAATAAATACCATTTACTCTGACAATTTTTATTGCATTCTCTTCTGTTTTAAAAATGTACATTCCCAACTACTATATAGATTTTTTTAACGGTGTTTGGAAAACACTGACTTGAAAAATTAGCCATATGGTCATAACAGCAATACATCTCTTCATTGTGATATTGCTTAATAGGGGAGGGGGAGTCTGATTATCACTGTCCATCAGTAGGTAGAAAAAAAAAACTGTAATGTGAATTACAATGCAGTTACCAGTTTAAACTCGATCTAGGTAACATGGATACATCTCTATGTAATAGGCATACTTCTGAAAAATACAATGTAGAGCTACAAAAGCAGAACAATACTTTCAGAATCCCATATTATGTTTGTGTATATATATATATATATATATATATATATATATATATATATAGATAGATAGATATAAAATATGAAAATGGTCTGGAAATATATATTTTATAGACCAGTTATAATATCCATACACATAAATCCAGGAATAAGAGAAAAGAGGAAACTTTTAAAAAGAATCACAAGGACTAAGGAGAGATAAAGATTAGGGTGGTGTGTAAGAACAGCTGGATAAAAAAGCATGAAGTGGGCAGAAAAGAAGGAAGAAAAGGCTTCACAGGTGGTAAACTTATCCATCACCCCCTGGTGGTTCAACTGTATAAATAACAGAGTGGCAGGCTTAGAGGGAAAGTACTTTGCAACTCTGTTTACACAGACAACAGAAAGTGCCACCAGGGAGGCAAACTGAACCCAGTAAGGCCAATTAACCCCTTCTCCTTGGTGTTTTATACTAGCTATGTTTCTTATTGTGCGTCTGTTGATCTACACGGATACGTGTTAGGACCAAATGCAATGATAAATCATTGTTACAAGTATCGGTGAATTCTGCCAATTTCACAAAGCACAACCATTTTATTTAGTGTTCTGAATACCTTCTTTTCTACTTTCATCTGGTTTATAAGCCATACATGTTTTTTATTATAAACTACAAATTGAATGCTATTTCAAGTGTTTTGTCTTGCTCCTCAACATTATCTGTAAAACACCAAGTAGGTGTACAAATGTTCGGTAAAAACATGTTGTGAAGTGTTGACATATGTGAAAGTCTCACTTCTATGAAGTAAGGTAAATAACAAAAGCATGTATCTGTCTAGTTGAAAAGGAAGGCAATTCTCATGAATATTTATTAATCAGTCCTAGCACTGTCTCTTCCTCCCTATCCACACCACAAAGGTATCAACATCATCCCACCATCAGCTGAAGTGCCATGTCAGATTTTTCTCCTGGCCATATTATTTATCACTGAACACTATTATTAATTACTTTCCTAAATGCTAGTCAAACAATGGGAAGGTTCTATTGAGGAGGGCAATTAAGGAATAATACACTGTATTTCTTTTTTTTTTATTGGTTGTTCAAAACATTACAAAGCCCATGATATATCATCTTTCATACATTTGACTCAATTGGGTTACAAACTCCCATTTTTTCCCCAAATACAAATTGCAGAATCACATTGGTTACACACTCACATTTTTACATAATGGCATATTAGTGACTGTTGTATTCTGCTACTTTTCCTATCTCCTACTATCCCCCCTGCCCTCCCCTCCCATCTTCCCTCTCTACCTCATCTGTTGTTGTTCAATTCTCTCCCTTGTTTCCCCCCCTTTCCCCTCACAACCTCTTATATGTAATTTTGTGTAACATTGAGGGTCTCCTACCATTTCCATATGCTTTCCTTTCTCTCTCCCTTTCTCTCCCCCCACTCGTCTTTGTTTAAGGTTAATATTTTCCTCATGCTCTTCCTCCCTGTTCTGTTCTTAGTTACTCTCTTTATATCAAAGAAGACATTTGGCATTTGTTTTTTAAGGATTGGCTAGCTTCACTTAGCATAATCTGCTCTAATGCCATCCATTTCCCTGCAAATTCTATGATTTTGTCATTTTTTAGTGCTGTGTAATACTCCATGGTGTATAGATGCCACATTTTTTTTTATCCATTCATCTATTGAAGGGCATCTAGGTTGGTTCCACAGTCTAGCTATTGTGAATTGTGCCGCTATGATCATTGATGTGGCAGTATCCCTATAGTATGCTCTTTTAAGATCCTCAGGGAATAGTCCGAGAAGGGCAATAGCTGGGTCAAATGGTGGATCCATTCCCAGCATTCCCAGGAATCTCCATACTGCTTTCCAAATTTGCCGCACCAATTTGCAGTCCCACCAGCAGTGTACAAGTGTACCCTTTTCCCCACATCCGTGCCAACACTTATTGTTGTTTGACTTCATAATGGCTGCCAATCTTACTGGAGTGAGATGGTATCTTAGGGTGATTTTGATTTGCATTTCTCTGACTGCTAGAGATGGTGAGCATTTTTTCATGTACTTGTTGATTGATTGTATGTCCTCCTCTGTGAAGTGTCGGTTCAGGTCCTTGGCCCATTTGTTGATTGGGTTATTTGTTATCTTATTGTTTAATTTTTTGAGTTCTTTGTATATTCTGGATATTAGGGCTCTATCTGAAGTGTGAGGGGTAAAAATTTGTTCCCAGGATGTAGACTCTCTGTTTACCTCTCTTATTGTTTCTTTTGCTGAGAAAAAA
>NW_026000136.1:26677-54275 GCF_001458135.2 Marmota marmota marmota
CAAGTAGGATTCATCCCTGGGATGCAAGGCTGGTTCAATATACGGAAATCAATAAATGCTATTCACCACATCAATAGACTTAAAAGACAAGAACCATATGATCATCTCAATAGATGCAGAAAAAGCATTCGACAAAGTACAGCATACCTTTATGTTCAAAACACTAGAAAAACTAGGGATAACAGGAACTTACCTCAACATTCTAAAAGCTATATATGCTAAACCTCAGGCTAGCATCATCCTAAATGGAGAAAAACTGAAGGCATTCCCTCTAAAATCTGGAACAAGACAGGGATGCCCTCTATCACCACTTCTATTCAATTTAGTTCTTGAAATACTAGCCAGAGCAATTAGACAGACAAAATAAATTAAAGGCATAAAAATAGGAAAAGAAGAACTTAAATTATCGCTATTTGTGGATGACATGATAATATATTTAACAGACCCAAAAGGGTCTACAAATAAACTGCTAGAGTTAATAAATGAATTCAGCAAAGTGGCAGGATATAAAATCAACATGCATAAATCAAAGTCATTCCTGTATATCAGCAACAAAACTTATGAAATGGAAATGAGGAAAACCACTCCATTCACAATATCCTCAAAGAAAATAAGATACTTGGGAATCAACCTAACAAAAGAGGTGAAAGATTTATATAATGAAATCAACAGAACCCTAAAGAGAGAGATAGAAGAAGATCTTAGAAGATGGAAAAATGTACACTGTATTTCTTAACCCGACAAAGATCTACAGCACTCTGAAAAGACTAGAAAGCAAGGGATGTTTTCCTGCCCCAGTTTTTCTTGGTGCTTCCTACCAGGTAACAAAAAGCAAAAGAACTAGAGAATTCTGCCTTGCTCATGAGACAGATGCTCTTTTGACTTCCTTGGCCATGATAAAATTGGAAGAGAAGACAAGCATTACAAGTTCAGCCTTTCTCTTAGTCTTTAAGATCTCCTATTTTTCTTTTTTCCCATAAGAACACGTGCACAACCATTGCAAGAGTAACTGGTCAATACAATCAGCATCAGTAAAGAGGCAAAGGGCCAGTGGTGAGCAAGGGAAGAAAGAAGCAGATACAACCCCACATCTGCTTCTTTGAATCATTTGGGGACATGTCGAGGTTTTTTTAGAGGGAGGTAGAAAACAGAGTGGACATTCACCACACTACTGGACTCCTACTCCCTAGAAATAGTCTTATGATCATAAAAGCAGAATTCTAGTACTTAAATACCAGACAAAATTCAAGGCTTTATCTTAGCATTTTTTTTTAAAAAGAGAACTACCAAACTTAAAAAAAAAAGTGAAAAGAAAAAACATTCCAAGTAAGCACTATTTAGCTAAAAGCTATAATCGGAGTCATCTAATTAATTTACAAAGCTTAATTTCTAGAAAGGAATTATTACCACATTCTATTCTAGAAGATTGTAGATATCTACAAAAACAAAACTATAAATTAAGTTGTTAAATTTCTGAAAGAAAAATAATATCCCAAAGTAGGAAAATCCAAGCAAAGACATGTGTGGCTCAAAAGGTACAGACATTTCTATATGTCTTCTGAATTCTCTAATTATGGGAGTCAATTTTGTACTTCCATTTAGAACTGATTCCCAGAGGAAGAGACTTAAAGTGCCTATACCCAGGAGCCAATAGTCAATTACTATAATATTTTTCTCCATCAAACAAAAGCATTCTAATATGCCCAATAGAATATTGACGTTAGAGGCTTATATTCTAACTGTGATCTCACATGTGATCATTACATCATTCTCACTTTCCACTTTTCTCTCTGGATAATAAGGGTTTATAATAGGCCATTTGTCTCTTTAGGAAAGATGATAGAATGTCTAATACAAAAATTCTTTGAAAAATGTCAAGAAAACTAGTCATTTTTTTTCCCAAAGTGACATGGGGTGGGGGAATACATTACCCAGATAATTTTCACTTTCTATATATCAAACCAACCATTAGATAATATTTAACTGTAAAGTGTTGTTTCTTTGTTTGTTTTGGTTCCAGGAATTGACTCCATATGTAATTCATCACCACTGAGACCCATTGCCAGCCTTTTTGTTTGTTTGTTTTTTTGTTTTTTGGTTTGAGAAAGGGTATTGCTAAGTTGCTGAGGTTGGCCTTGAACTTGACAATTCTCCTGCTTGAGCCTCCAAAGTGGCTGAAATTACAGGAGTACATCAGCATACTGGGTACTTAATTTTTAATCTCAATGGGAATGTGTATGTTCTACATAGAAACATTTACTTTATTATATAATTTAGAAAAGCATCAATAATTTTCTCCCTAAAATTCTTCTAAATTACTTCCATCTTTTTTCATTTCTCAGGAACTACATATTTATGAAAAATATATTTTTTTCTTAATTAACTTGCTAATAAGTAACACCATGTTCAAGAAGTACGAAAGTGTTCCCTATCCACCTGCCACCCTAAAATATATCTCCACCAAAAGAGGCAAATTTGAACAGAAAGAATCACAACACGCAAACTGTAAAAGAATTTTCATTATTTCTTGAGGCAAGATTTTGTAGTTCAGATGTATTCCTTTTTTTAGTCAGCTTTTTTCATCACTGTGATCAAAAGACCTGACAAGAACAATTAGAGGATGAAAAGTTTATTTGGGTGCTCACAATTTTTCGTAGGAGCCTGACTCCATTCCTTGAGGCTAGAGGTGAGGCTGAATATCATGGCAGGAGAGTATGATAAAGGTAAGTGGCTCAAGACATCACACCAGGAATTGGGGGAGTGAGAGTGAGAAGAGGGGTTGGGGGAGAGGGAGAGCCAGAGCAAGCCCACCAGCTGAAGCAGGAAAACCAGCCAGCTGGAGCTTCATTCACTAGGTCAAAACATAAACATCAAAGGCATGCCCCCAAGGACCCACCTCCTCCAGCCACACCATCCCTCCCTATAGTGACCACCCAAGTTCATCCCTATCAGGGAATTAGTGTACTGAATACATTAAAGCTCTTATCACCCAATGATTTTATCTCTAAACTTTCTTGCATTCTCTCACAGTGAGCTTTTTGGAGACACCAAACATCTAAACCATAACACTGTAAATCTATAGAATTCAGAAATCCTCTGCTTTCAGGCAAGTGGGAAAGTCAGCAAGTGAAAAGATCAGTTCACAACTTGATATGTCAGGGAGGATCAGCAACATCTTCAACTGGAAGTGCATTTTGAAAAAGTGGGCTAGAACACAGCACAAGCAAGCCTAGTGTTTACAACCTCACACAGCAGTCTACCAATTGATTATATTTTGTCTTATAATACGTCTAAATTGGGATTCCCCTATCTGTAAAGAGCAGGAATTGTATGATTTGTCAAAAGATTTCATAAATCCTAGCCCCAGGTTGGGGATTAATGGAATGGGTGAAGGAATAGAAGGAGGAAGAGGAAAAACAATTTTAAAAGACTGTACAACTACACACAAAACTACCAGTGAAAAGAGCCTCTATAAGATCCAGGTATCCAAAGGCTAAAATACTTCAGGAAACCACCATTTATTCAGAGACTCTACAGATTCAACAAGTGATATGTATAGACTGTTATCAGAAACATCTAAGACTATAAAAATACACATGTAGGAGATATCAACTCTAGCTAAACATTGTCATTGAGATATAAACACAGTAGCAGTCTTTCAGCATATTGACAGTTAATTACTGATGGAAGATGTGCATCTTTAACTTAAATTATCTTATACATAAATAATGGTAAACCCTGGAATGATGTCCTTGTAATGGAGAAGTTGAATTCAACTTGACTGTTTTCCCCCAGTACATCCTTTTCTCAAAGATCAAAGACAGACTTTCTTGCAATTAAAGAGCAAACACATAGCAACATATGAACACCTTTACCAAAAAATTAAAAAAAAAAACCTCACAGCTAAAAGGCTACAGAAGTGCCTGTCATTCATCTAAGTAGTAGCTGGTGTAGTGGTGGCTTCAAGAGCTTCAATGGTTTCCACAATGAAAAGCTATGTCATGGGTCCATGAGTTGTGGTGCTAGGAAGGTACAATAATATTTCTTTTATTTTTAAACTTATACATTAGTGGAAAGCACTCTAGTCTAGATCATATTTTGAATTTTTATTCAAATGATCTAAAAACATATATTCTGAGCCAGAATCTCACCCTTGTTTGCTGTCCATTCTTCATAGATGGTTTCACTCTGTATCAATCTATAAGTTGGAAAGCATCCCCCCGTCAGCCAATCACTTTACCTTTAAATATTTACTGAATTTCTCTGTCCTCTCTTTGATCTCACTAACATCTTAGCATAAGCCTCCTCATGGCCATCTGCTCATTTTTGCCTCCTTCAGCTCTATGCTCTAAAAGAATTCAATGTGATCTTTGGCAAAGGATCTGACTGTGTCTCTTCCTTGTTTGAAAATTTCCTATTGAATTGAGAGTAAAACCACAAATTCTAGGTTCTGTACTCTTGTGCCCCTGCCTCCATCTCCAATTTCTCTCAAATCTCTGGCCTTAGCTCTCATTTTTCCAGATGCACTCGACTCCTTTGTACCCTAGGGACTTTACACCTACAAACCACCTTTCCTGAAAAGCTCCTATTTTTTTCTACATTGAGTTAACTCAGATTGGGCTCTTAGGTTCTCTTGTTGTTGTTGTTTTTGTTGTTGTTATACATGGAAACAATATCTTTTTTATGTATTTTTTTAATGTGATGCTGAGGATCGAATCCATTGCCTACCTGTGCGAGCCAAGTGCTCTGCCACTGAGCCACAACTTCAACCTTGCTCCTATCTTCTTTACGGAAGGTTTCTTAACTGAAAACTGAGTCAAATTACTCTTGTGATAGTTTCATTTCTTCTTTCCAACATTAGGTAAATCAGTCATTTCATAATTAATGTGTCACATATATGCTGTAAAGTTGAGCCTATTGTCTGTCATGTTTGTTGCATGATTCTCAATTTAGGGTTTCACACATAGTAGGCACTCAATGAGTATTCATTGAATTAAAAGGTGAACTTTTCAGAGCTCACATATTGAACATATGGAAGAACCAGGACCTGAAACCATTTTGACTATTATCAAGCTCGTCTCTGCATTCTACTGTTGCCATCCATGCCACCACTGTGTTGGTGTCTTAAGACATCAGAACTGAAGCATGCTTCAGAGTGAACGTGTACAGGGGGCCTCTGCCTTAAATTCATAAAACATTTTGCAACAGCTGTGTGTCCACCTATCCTCACATGTGCTTCTTCTGAACTGAGTTAGAAAAATCACTAGTGATAAAAATCAAGGGGTTCAAGAAAATTATTTTTAGCAAAAACAAAATGGTAAGATTAAAAACTGGAATAGAGTAGCTGCCTGAGTTTTCCTTCATTTGACACGGAAACAACAGAAAGCAATTTGTGCAACTGTTCAGCAATCATTCAGCCAGAACATGAGATCCATCATCAAGTATGAGATAGAACTAGAAGGAAAATATGAAAGATGATTTACTGTGGTGTCGAGTTAGGTGAGAAAAGCACACAATGCCAGTTTCATGAGGTTGGGGAGGTTTGTCTTTGCTCACAGCCATATCCCCAGTCCTGGAAAATCGCTAGTCATTTAGTAGATGTGCAGAAAAGATATGACGAATAAATGAATGCAAATGTGACTTCAAAAGTTTATCTACCAGTGAGGACATGCCAGGTTGTGCTACAGTAACAAGTACAAAATCCAAGTGGATTAACATAACAAATTTTTATGTTCTCTGCTAAGTCCACCAAAGGCCCAGGAAATGTCCTGGGGGTTGCCCTCTGTAAACACTCTGACAACATTATGAGGCAACAGGTGTAGAGAGGGCTGGGGAGTCAACCACTGGAAGTGATCCCCATCAGTGGGTAAAGTAAGTCATAGTCCATGCCTACTTCAAAAGGGCAAGAATGTAAAACATTGTCAATCTCTCAACAAAGAATAAACCTGACATTAGTGAACACAGTAATTCTAACCACAACAGCTGTATGGATATTAGAGTGAATTGTTCTATTTGGTTCTCAAAAATATCATCATTTCTCTGACAGTTTAATGACCTCACTTGTGACTTTGAGTTTGAAAAAGTGTTGTTGGTTCCACTCAAGTGTGACTGATATTTTTCTAACAGAGTGTGAGGGAAATTCAAGTCCAATTGTGAGAAATTACCATAATACTGTCTGTCAGAGCTCCATATGGACAAATATGGACACTGCTCTTAAGATGCACGCATACACACACACACACACACACACACACACACACAGAAACACACAGTGAATTATTTTATTCAAGAGCAAAACACAATAAGGCAAAGACAACACTCAGCTCCAGGTTGTCTGTGGCTTCCTTTCCCCGGTCACTGCCTTGGGAGGTATTTGTTGCTGCTCTCCTTCAATAATGAATGACTCTGTGTGTGTGTGTGTGTGTGTGTGTGTGTGTGTGTAAGGGAAAGGTCTACTTTCTATAACAAAGGTCAATGGAATTCACATTGGATTTTAGTGGAAAATTGAGTGGACCGTGGAGTAAGTTTAGGAGCTCAGGCTCAAGAATCAGAGAACTTGGATTCGATCTTAGTACCACCAAGGTCTGCCTTTGTGATGATGGAAAAGTGAATTCTTTTACCTCAGTTTCTTCATCTGCAAAATGGGCATAATGGTTATATCTGCCTCACTGTGTTGGTAAGAGTTAAAGGAGTTAATCCACGTAAAACACTTAATGAAGAGTAGTGGTTATCATTGTTTTTATACTCATCTGTATGTTGTTTCTATCATGCTCAAGCCAGTCAAGGCTCCAGTCACTGGAACTTTGTGTGGGCAGAACGGCCACAGAGCTATGCTGTTCAGGGGAGTAACACACAGAGTGAGGGAGATGCTAGGCATGGACACTGCCACTTGGTGTGATCTGAAGCCATAACTTCTACCTATCCCCCAAGTTCCTCTTCTGAAATCCTCTACCATTCATTTTTTAAATACCAACCACCATTTCTCTATGTTAAAGCTCCATCATGCCATTGCCTGGGGAGAGAAAACACATGTCCGTGTCACAACATGACAGAGATACCTTGATGCATTCCCAAGCAGTGGGTACAGCCAGAACAAGCCCTTTTTGTGTGAGAAGGGAGGAGACCAGGCCGGGAAGTCAATATGGAGCCACAAGGAGCCTGGAACAGGAGCATGGATGCTGATGGCTAGTTTGGAAGTGAAGCATATGGGTGCTGGATGTTGGTGCTGGATATTGATGTTTGGAGTAGAACACCAGGTACATACTGGGTCCTCAATAAGCATTAACTATTCAGCAAGGTCCTGGAAAGAGGGATCCTGGACACTAGCATGTGTGGACTGTCACCAGTGTGCCTAGGACAGGGAATCAGAAGGCCAGGAAGGAGGGCCTAGTTGATGTGCTAGAAAAGGTATTTGGCCCATCCAGAAGCCCAGAGGAAGCCAGTGTCTCTGTCACACCTTAACTGGGAAGAACCAACCCCTAACTCAGAGGCTTCTAGAAATCAAAGCTTCCCCAGAGGGACTTCTTCAGTGACACAGGGAGGCAACCAAAGCCAGCCTCTGAGAGGACAAGGGAGCATATTTCCCTTTCCTGTTTCCCTGCCTGCTCTGACAGGAGGAAAGTTGGTGACACAAGGACCCTGCATTTGGGATTTGGTCTTTCTACTAGGATGTTAAAATCCTAAATGACTTAAGTGTTAAGTACTTTTGATGCTTAAGTTAAGTAATGCAATCCAGCCCTGTCGTGGCCTAGACAGAACCTCAGTGAAGGGATGTGACAGGTGCTCCCAGCAAAGTCCTTAAAATGATGCCCAATGCTGCCTTCTAGTGTGCATCATGGACCTTTTGAATTTTTAAATTAGAATTGCATTCATTTATTAATTTATTATTGTTTATGCTGTTATTATTATTGGCTCTATTGGTCTTAGACTTTCCAGACATGACCTTAGTCTTCAGTTGTTAATTTAAGTCATCAGTAGTAAATACTATGTTTAAACCTGTCAGTTTGGCATGACAGATTTCTGCACCCAGAGTAGCAAGTCCCCTTTTCCAGTCCCAGTGCTGCTTCTCACTGTGGGGCAGGAGAAGTCACTGAGTCTCCTGATGTCCAGTTTTCCTCATCTGTAAAATAGCCTACTATCTTCTTCCTGCCCATATCTGGGTACTGTTATGAGAATTCCAGTGCCACCATCCATCCATCCATCCACCCAGCAAATGAGCAGACCCTGAGTTCCAGCAAGTGAGGAAGTCAAGGCTTCTGGCATCAGAGGCATTCTGTAGAGAAAATCATTCTCTCTCTCTCTCTCTCTCTCTCTCTCTCTCTCTCTCTCTCACACACACACACACACACACACACACACACACACACACAGTGCGGGGCAAAGCATTGACTACTGGAAGGCTCATTTCCTGACTTTCTCATTTCATCACATGACAGTTCTTTTCTGAATTATAGATCTGAGCATATCACCATCTTGCTTAGAAACCTCCCACATCCCTATAATAAAACCCAACTTACCTATCATGGAAGCTGTGATCCCAAACTTGCCAGCTTCCTCCAGCTGCTAAGGTCTTCTGCATAATCAGCTGGTAAGCTTTGCCATGCACCCAATATTATACTAAGTGCCTTATCTGTTAATTTTCACAACCACCTTACAAACTGTGTCCTGTTATTACTTTATGGGGAAACCAAGGCAGAGAAAAGTAAAGGAACATATCAACAAAGGACACATGGCTAGTAAATGTGGCCCTGTACCTCAGACTGAGGTCTACTGTCCATGGCACCCACCCCTCCTCCACAGTGCCCAGCGCCATGCTGCTCCACCCCTGGGATCCACAGCTATCCTCCTGATGGGGATCTTGCCAGTTGCCCATGGGCAGCTCAAACATCCTCCACACTGCTGCTCCCAATATGCTGCTCTCCTGTTCCTCACCCTAGAAGACCCTCTCACGTGAGTCATCCCTGTCATGGCCCACAGAGGTCTCATACGTGTGCTCATGTTGACACACAGTGAGGGTCTCGTAAACATCCACAGTATTCAGAACTAAATAAGGGTCTGCTGAATGGGAGTAAATCAACAGTATTGGAGAAAATGCTCTGAAACTGCAAGGCATCAGAGAATCAGAATTACTTTATTAATAAAAAGATGCTTTAAAAGGTTCTTTTTAAATGAAAATAGATTTAGAATACGAAGTACTCATTTTTGACCAAGCAATTTCTTCTTGTTGATTTTAGGCCAGTTTCCACATGAACTCACTACGTGAGTAAATGTACATTTCTGCCTTTCAACCGGGGATTATATCACAGGGAAAAGTTCCCATTACTTCCAGAGAGAAATTAACAAGCTTAAGACCTTCCTGTGCCTGCACTTTTTGTCACTAATAAAAAAAATTGCTTTTTATGAAATTATTTGTAGTGACAGTGTAAGAATAATATTATAAAACCCAAAATTTTCTTGAATAATGTTATTACCTCAGATAAATAAAACAGTGATCAGAACTCTTAAGTGTCTAGAAATAGTTTCAATGGCAAATTCTACCAGATGGTCAAAAGAAAATAATTCCAATTTCACACAATTGCACAAAGGCAAGTTTGTTACACCATAAAGGGCTTTGAAAAGCATTAAGTGACTCCAGTTGAGGGATAATCTTTCCAGGTAATGGAACCTGGCCTAGGAGTCGGGTCCTTGGTTTGGGCTGGGACTCTGGCCCTTTCCAGCTGTGTGTCTTTGACCTTCTCAGCAGATCATAGAGGCCACAAAAGGATTTCGGAAGTCCCTTCCAATCCCAGGGTTCTTACATTCAGACTTGGCTCTACAACCTCTTTATTTGGAGTTGCTTTTTGAGATTAATTTCCATGCCTATAAATTGGAACTGGTCTGATTTATGGGGAAATTTTTATGGACATGGCAGAGAAATATTAATGTCAATTGCTCATGGAATTTAAACTCTAATAAATGCAGAGAAGAATAAAGAAGGCTAGTGTTGTCCAGTTAAACAGGATGGCTCCCTAGCATAGTGGTAGCCAGGCTCTCTTTTTGGAAGATGAGTTAGGTAGGTGAGATCTGAAACCACCTTTTTTGAGGGGTGGTAAACTGGTACTTATGCAGTCTATAACCTTAAAAACTGCATTTCTTGTTCTCTAAGGAAGGCTGCCTCCATTTCATTGATGCTTATCTGCTCTCTTTTCTGGGTAGATCTATCTCATCACCCATCTGACCTTCTAGAACCAGCTCTAGACTCTGAAATTAGCAAGATTAAGGCCTTCCTGTAGCTTCTTTTTTATTACTAATAAAAAATGCTTTATATGAAATTATTTGTAGTGAAAGTGTAAGAATAATATTATAAAAACCAAAATTTTCTTTAAAAATAAATGGAAGAGTGGTCAAAAATACTTAAATGTTCAGAAATAGTTTCAATGGCAAATTCTACCAAGGTGGTCAAGAGAAAACAATTCCAATGTCACACAAAGTATTCCTGAGAATAACACAAAAGCGAATGTTTTCCAAACTTAAGTTAAAAGCTTGTCAACATCTTGATTCGAGAACCTATCAATAGCACAAGAGTTAATAACAAGAATCAACAAATGGGACTTTCTTAAACTAAAAAGTTTTTTCTCAGCAAGAGAAACAATAAGAGAGGTAAATAGGGAGCCTACATCCTGGGAACAAATTTTTACTCCTCACACTTCAGATAGAGCCCTAATATCCAGAGTATACAAAGAACTCAAAAAACTAAACAATAAGATAACAAATAACCCAATCAACAAATGGGCCAAGGACCTGAACAGACACTTCTCAGAGGAGGACATACAATCAATCAACAAGTACATGAAAAAATGCTCACCATCTCTAGCAGTCAGAGAAATGCAAATCAAAACCACCCTAAGATACCATCTCACTCCAGTAAGATTGGCAGCCATTATGAAGTCAAACAACAACAAGTGCTGGTGAGGATGTGGGGAAAAGGGTACACTTGTACATTTCTGGTGGGACTGCAAATTGGTGCGGCAAATTTGGAAAGCAGTATGGAGATTCCTAGGAAAGCTGGGAATGGAACCACCATTTGACCCAGCTATTGCCCTTCTCGGACTATTCCCTGAAGACCTTAAAAGAGCGAACTATAGGGATACTGCTACATCGATGTTCATAGAAGCACAATTCACAATAACTAGACAGTGGAACCAACCTAGATGCCCTTCAATAGATGAATGGATAAAAAAAAATGTGTCATTTATACACAAAAATGACAAAATCATGGAATTTGCAGGGAAATGGATGGCACTAGAGCAGATTATGCTAAGTGAAGCTAGCCAATCCCTAAAAAACAAATGCCAAATGTCATCTTTGATATAAGGAGAGCAACTAAGAACAGAATAGAGAGGAAAAGCATGAGAAGAAGATCACCATTAAACAGGGTCAAGAGGGGGGAGGGAAAGAGAGAGAGAGAAGGGAAATTGCATGGTAAAGGAAGGAGACCCTCATTGTTATACAAAATTACATATAAAAGGAAGTGAGGGGAAAGGGGGGAAAAACAAGAGAGAGAAATGAATTACAGTAGATGCGGTAGAGAGAGAAGATGGGAGGAGAGGGGAGGGGAGGGGAGGGGGGATAGTAGAGGATAGGAAGGGCAGCAGAATACAACAGACACTAGTATGGAAGAAGGTAAAAAAGTGGATGTGGAACTGATGTGAATCTGCAATATGTATGCGGGGTAAAAATGGGAGTTCATAATCTGCTTGAATCAAATGTATGAAATATGATATGTCAAGAGCTTTGTAATGTTTTGAACAACTAATAATAAAAAATAAAAAAAACAAATAAAAAAAGACAGTAGGAGACAGAAAAATTTTGGCCAATAATTCTATAGTTATAGACACAAAAATTTTGTACAATATATGGACAGGCCAAATCCAGCAGCACAGCTGAGGGATAGTACATCAGAACCAAGTTTATTTCTTCCAGGAATGCAAACCTGGCTTGAGCATTAATGAATGTAAATTTTAAACATTAACTAATGTAATTTTCTCACTTATCTGATTAAGAGGAAATTTGTGATTATTTTAATGAATATAGAAAATAATGAAATTGAATATCATTTATGATTTAAAAATTCTTCTAAAGCTATAATTTTTTAACATGATAGAGTAAACAAAATACAAATCCTGCCACAGACATTCTCAGTGGTAAAAAAGTGAAAATGTTTCTTTTGCAATGAATAACAATGTAAGGGCTATCACAATTTTTATTCATCATTGAACTAAAGGTTTTAGTAGAGTAAGGCAGGAAAAATAAATAAAAATATAAGAATTTTAAAATTATATATTATTAATTTAAATTATATATTATTAACCAATATATAGGTTAATTTTATTTTTATTTGATATAATATTTATACATCTTTTTGGGGCACATTATGATAATTTTGCATGTGTATATAAAGTAAAATAAACAAATTAGGGTAATAAGCACTTACATCTCTTCAAACATTATCATATTTACATGCTGGGAATTTTTTAAATGCCTTTATTGTATTTGTTCACTTATATGTGGTGCTAAGGATTGAACTCAGTGCCTCAGCCATGCTAGGCAAGTGCTTGGCCACTGAGCTACAGCCCCAGCCCCCATGCTGGGAAAAGGAAGAAACAAGATTGCTATTATTTGCAGATGCCAAGAATGTATATAGGAGAAATACAAAAGAATCTGTAGAAAACTTATTAGATTGAATAAAAAGCTTATCAAGATTATGTATGTAATATCAACATATAAAACCTTTTTGTCTTTTTTATATACTGTTATGAAGATTTAGATAATGAAATTGAGGTGCCTTTTAGTTGTGAAGCTAAAACTGCTCTAAAACTAAAGTTTATAGTTTTTAAAAGAGGCCGTTTAAAATAGCATAAAATTTGTTTAAAAGCATTAGCAGTGTTGAATAAATGGTTTAGTGATGGTTTCCAGAAGTGGTGAGGAGGAGGAAATGGGAGAAGTACGTCAAGGTATACAGATTTACAGGCAGGCAGAATCAAATACAGACACCTAATGTACAGAATGAAGACTGGAATTAATAATAGTGTGTTATGTACCAAATATTTGCTAAGAGAGTAGAATTTAGGTGTTCTAATTATACTCACAGTGTAACTAGAGAAGGTGATAGGTATGTTAATTTGTTTGTAGTAATTATTTTTCTATGCATGTGTATATCAAACTGTCATTTTGTACACCTTGAATGTATACAATTCAAATAAATAAAATATTGAATGGGTAATGATGCTAAATGAAGTTTCCTTATTAAGACATAAGGAAAAGTTTGTATAAATTCTAAGATTCTGCATTCTGCTCTCACTGCATTTCAAAATATTTTTATTAATTTCATTTGGAAAATTTTCCAGGCAATAAAGTATAATGAAAAGTCAAAGAGAGCATGAGACAAGCATTCTAAAAGTTCTGGGTTTTTTCTTCCTTTATTGAAAAATATAAAACAATTCCTAAGTAAATGGAGAAATATACTATGCTCATGAGATAGGAAACATCTCCAAATTGACTTACTTATTCAAAGGAATCCCAATAGGGCACATGTGTATGTGTGTCTGTGTGTGTGTGTGTGTGTGTGTGTGTGGGTCTGTGTGTGTGTTTGTGTGTGTTTGTGTGTAACTTGATAAGCAGAGTCTAAATTTATATGCAAGGATAAATGGCCAACTTCAGCCAAGGAGATGCCTAGGAAGGTTAGTTTCACCAGATATCAAGATATGAAATAAAATTATAGTTAGCTATGTATGTATATCAACATGATCTCCACTGCCATGTATATCTAAAAAGGAAAAAATCTTCAAGGGAAAAAAACAAAATTATAATTAAGACTGTGTGGCATGGACCCAGGAATTTAAAAATTAAAACAATGGTACAGACCAGGGTCCAAATACACAAATATTGCCATCTAATAAAGAAGATAGGCAATATTGCTGATTAATGGGGGGAGAACTATCATTTTAACAAATGATGCTAAAATAATTCTTAAACAGATAGGAAAAGTAAAACAAGAATCCTACTTTGTATTATATACAGAAATCAATTCCAGGTGGATTAAAGGACCTAAATATGAAAGCAAAAATATAAAACATCTAAAAATGCATATTTCCATGACTTTGGAACAGGAAAGCCTGTTAAAGACATTTCCTGTGACCCTAACAAAGGGGAGAGAGTGGTTCCTACTGGTCTCAGGATGCAGTCACTGCTCTGGGGTTAGGAAGGAAGGTGCTTCAGGGAGAGGGATGCAAGAGACTTCCAAGTCACTGTAATGTCCTCTCAACCTGGGTCATGGTTTCTTTTATTATCTTTTATTAACTTTTACGATGTTGATAGATGTTGTACACACTCTTCAGTAGTCTGAGTTATCTCACATTACAATTTTTTCAAATGGAGAATTTCCAAAGAAACCCTATGGGTTGTGTTCTGAGTAGCAAGAAAAACCTTGGTGGTCTAGAAAGTGGACAGTGACATGCACAGAGAAGAAGGAAACCATGCTGGGTCAAAGAAGCCAAGCAGGAGTGTTCCTGAAGGAAGGATGTCTGCTGTCATTGAGGAGAGCACACCGTCCTGTGGCTCTGCTGGAGGACCCTGCCTGTAGGCCTGTGCTCTCAAGAGGGCCTAACAACTGCAGACACACAGGGAGGCAATGCGGGTCTACTGTGCCAAGGGATAAGGGTGAGACAATTAGTGTGCATTGATATCACAGACAATGGATTCAGATTAGATAGCCTTACCTTAAAATCATTAGCACTGGCAATGAGTATAATAAACCAGCTGGATGGAGATTGTCTTTTACCATGTTTAGCATCATAAACCAAAGCCTCCTCATCTTCATCTTTTTTCACTGTTTTCCTAGCATGAGGCCAAGACAGTATGATCAGCTCCTTATGGAAAACTTCATTCGGAATTCCCTGGAGAAACCAGATTCTCATAAGAGCTACACAAGTGGGGATGAGAGAGATGGGAGCCCAGGACTAACCAATCAGTTTCTTTTTGTTGGAAGCTCTCTTCTTCTTCTTTGGGAGGAGGGTTATTTTCTGTTTGGGGCTGCTATGAATAAATCTACAAATATTCAAAAAAGAAAAGGAAGTGACCAATAATGTTAGTACAATTCCAAAACCAAATTAGCTTTAAGTTTGGACCAATAGTGTTAATACATTTCCAGATCCTAATTAGCTTAAGTTTGGACAGATAGCAGTGAACCAAATGCTATATAGACTTCAGCTGAGCACCCTGATAAAGAAAATCTGCTATGGTCAACCATATTGCATCAGGAGAGTTCTATTCTTGTTCCTCAATAAATCCTGTTACAGCAGAGCCCAGGAGAGTCCTTTCTTAGACTTTGGAGCTTTAGCACTTCTCCCCTGCACAGAACTGCAGCTTATGGAGACCCCCACCTGCCAGCAGAAGCAGTGAATGGAGTTTCATGTTAGAGAGTTAGCAAATAACTCTTTAAAAAAAATTGTCAGTTTTAGTTCTTGTTAGTAAAAATTCTGAGATTTTCTACTCAGGTGAAAATGTTTGATAAATTGGTCTTATGCCGTAATTGTTAACTGGAGTGTTTGTGGAGTGCTCCCCCTTTTCTGAGAATTGACAAATCTGCAAATGGCCGCTGTGGTGATGGAAGCAGAAGCAATGGGATGGTGATTGGGAGGGGACTGGTTTCATACCACAATGCTGGTGACCTGACCTAGCATGGATGGGACCCAGAGGAAGACCAGGAGAGAACCCAGCCATCACTGAAGAAGGGGAGTCTGTGGGCTTTTATTAGAAACTGTGTAGGTTCTTATTTCACTTGTGTCTTAGTGGGTCATGGGAGGAGAATGACAAGATTTTCCCTGACCAGTTGGAATTTCATTAGGTCTCAGATTAGAAAGAGGGACCTCTTTCATGTACTCACACAATAGATGTGTTTACATTTCCTTCACCCATGTACCTTGACACCCAAGAGGCAAGATGTGAGTGGGAGGTGGGCAAACTGAATCTGAAATATTTTGGCAGAACTGAAGAGTCATGATGTGTTACACCAAATGGGAGTGGGACAGCAATTGGGCTTCTTCAGGAAAATGGAACTGGTCACACTGATATCTGGCAGAGTTCAGGCTCAACTGGCACTAATGAGACCCTGTGATATCTAGGTGGTTTTGGACCCACCCTACAGAAGAGGTCACCCATTGCTCTCCTCACACAGGGCTGACTGTCCCTTAGAATAAGCACGCTGCCTGAAAAGCAGATGACAACATAAATCCAAGAGGGAAACTCAATGCCAATAGCATGATTGTGGTGAACCCCATCCATTTTAAAACAATGCTTGTGGAAAGCTGCTTCAGATTTAAAATCCAGTTCCATCGCTCACTGCCCTAGGCCACAGAAATTGCATTGTAGAAAGAAAATTTTCTTTTATTCATTGCACATAATTTCAGGAAGCTGGTTTTTAAGACACTTGCTCTAAGCTGGAGGCTGAAGCAACAAATTGGGAAATGTTGATTTATTCAATTTCTAGTAACCTATTGATATGAAGTACAATAAAGACAAATCCAGTTAGTCTGGCCTGGAAGGTGGCTCCCCTTGGTGGATGCAGACAAGCTGAGTGAGCACACAGAGCATTTCTTTCTCTTGCAGTTGGAGTAGGAAAGGTAAAGGAAGCTCTGCCAACACACCAGCCCAGGGATCCAAATGAAGTGGTCAGCCTTCCCGTGGACTGTTCAGCCTCGGGAGTCCTCTCGTATTCTAAGGCAAGTAAGTCCCCACCTTGCTTGCAACTCTAGTTTTCAGATATCCTGGAAGGAAGATGGGCAATGGCAACTGTGGATCTCAAACCAGATCTCTAAGCTGGGCCACTCTCTGCAGGGTCTTCTCCATTTGTTGTTGATGGGATTCTGACCATGTGAGATTATGTTGCATACAAAGAATATGTTGCTGTAGGGATTTTTCAAAGGCAGGTTAGGTCAGTGATCAGATGTTGTTGAAAAATGAGAGAGGCAAAGTATCCACTCCAATGGGTTAAAAAGAGATTGTGTCGAACCAGAAAATGCATGCAAGATTAATTTAGCCAAATTGTTCCAACTCAGAGGCTGTAGGGGCCTCTACTTTAGACCAGGGTTTGTGAAAGAGAGACCAAGTCATTGTCATTTATGTGTCCTCAAGGATTGGCACACAGTAAATTTTATATGAGCATCTGTTTACTGAACTCTAGCAGGATTTAGAAAAAAACAAACAAACTTTCTTTTGGAAATAATTTTAAGTTTACAGAATAGATGGAAGGATATGTACAAAGGACACTTATTCATACTTTATCCAAGTTCACTATTATTTTGTTAACATCAGTTTCCAAATTTGTTGTTTTTGCCCCTCTTTCTCTATTCATAGTATTATTATTTCTTCCTGAATCACTTAAGAGTAGGTTACATATAATTGCTATTTATCCTTAAGTACTTCTGTGTGATTGCTAAGACTAAAGATATTCTCTACAAACCTGTGTCGTTAACCCCCATTATTTTAACACCAACGCAGAACTTTATTTACCCTACTACGTATATTCCCACTGTCTCAATTATCCCAAAATATTTTTTTACATTTTTTAAATTTATACATAGATACAATATCTTTATTTTGTTTATTCATTTTTATGTGACGCTGAGGATCAAACCAAATGCCACACATGAGCAAGACAAGCTCTCTGCCACTGAGCCACAACCCCAGGCCCGATCTCCACATACTTTTTATAGCTTATTCTCTCCCTCCAGTAGAGTACCCAGTCCAGGATCAGATACTGCATTTATTGTCACATCTCTTTAGTCTCCTTACACCTGGATCCTTTGTCTTTTATGACATTGATTCTTTTTTAATATTTATTTTTTAGTTGTAGTTGAACATAATACCTTTATTTTATTTATTTATTTATTTCTGTGTGGTTCTGAGGATTGTACCCAGGGCCTCGCACATGCTAGGTGAGCATTCTATTGCTGAGCCAAAACCCCAGCCCCTATGACATTGATTTTTTATGAATATAGTCACTACTCTTCTGTATCACCGTAGATATATATTCTGGATATGGGTCTGACCTCTTTTCCCCCACATCGCTCAGACAGTACATATTTGCAAGGACTTAGTCAGTGTCTGCTTATTGTCATGGGATCTGGATCATCACCTCAAATCAATAGACCAAATTTTTCACTAGGGAGATAAATCAGAACCTATGTTTCCCACAATGCTGAATCTGCTAGAAATTGCCAACTTGAATGTTGGAATGGTCCCTTAAAGGGGCAGCAAGGTACTGGCTTTGAGATGACAGCTGAGTGTTAGGGCTACTCTCCTTCAAGATGCAGTATGTATTTTGAATCAATGGCTATTTTATGATGCTGTGTCCATGAAAAATAAAGTAAATGGGCCTGGCAAACAGGAATAAATGTAGAATTGGTATTTTTTCCTTGCTGTTCTGTCAACTTTCATATTCTTTTGGGGGTGAAACTCTTCTATCAATCATGGGTTATCTGAAAATGATACACTTCAATTTAAAGTTATGGCTGCCTTCTAGTAATTGTGGGCTCCTCCAGCAGGCAGAGGTTTTACTCTGCTAGTGTTGATAATTGACCCTGATCATCACATAAACTTAAAGTTATAGAGACATAATGGGGTAGGGAAGATGTCCTAGTCCCTTCTTGGTACCATAACTAAATACCTAAGATTGGGTGATTAATAAAGAATGGAAAATTGTTTCCCACAGTTCTGGAGGTCAGAGTGGGAAATATTTTTGTCCCAGAAGCTGTGTCCTCATTTGGCAGAAAAGTGGAAGAGAGCAAACCCATAAATGCTTTCATTTCATTAATTAAATAATATTTCAGTGCTATAAAACCAGGAGTGAGGTTTGTGGGGTTTTTTGTTTTGTTTTGTTTCTTTTCTTTTTTTACTTGTTATTTTTAGTTATACATGATAGAAGAATCCATTTAGCTATAATTATACAACATGGAATACTTTTTATTTTATTTATTATTTAGAATCCCATTCTTATGGATGTACATAATGATGGGAGTCACTATGTTGTTTTTATATAAGTACATAGGAAAACTATGTCAGATTCATTCCACTTTCCTTTTTCTCTTCTTCTCTCCCTCCATTCCCCATTGTCTAATTTACTGAGCTTATAATCTTTCCCTCATTTCTTATTATTATGTGGTAGCTTCCATATATCAGAGAAAACATTTGACCATTGGTTTTTTGGGACTGTCTTATTTAGCATGATTGACTCAAGATCCATGCATTTTCTTGCAAATATCATAGCCATTCTTCATTTTCATAGTCATTCTTCATTCATACATACTCCATTGTATATATATACCACATTTCCTTTATTCATTCATGGATTGAAGGATACCTAGGTTGGTTCCATAACTTAGCTACTATAAAATGAGTTGCTATAAACATTGAAGTGGCTATGTCACTGTAGGAGGCTGAGGAGTGGGTATATACTGAGGAGTAGGAGAGCTGAGTTAAATGGTTGTTACATTCCAAGTTTTCATAGGAATCTCCATTCTGCTTTCCAGTTGCACAAATTTGCATTCCCACCAGCAATGATGAGTGTACCTTTTACCCCAAATCTTCACCAATATTTATTGTTACTTGTATTCTTGAAAATCACCGTTCTGACTTCAGTGAAATGGAATCTCAGTGTGGTTTTAATTTTCATTTCTCTAATGGCTAAAGTTGTTGAACATATTTTCATAGATTTGTTGACTATTAATATTTCTTCTGTGAAGTGTCTTTTCAGTTCCTTTACCTATTTATCGACTGGGTGTTATTTGGTTTTTGCTTTGTATTTTGGTGTTAAGTTTTTTGAATTCTTTATATAGTCTGGAAATTAATGCTCTATCTGAGATGCAGGTGGCAAAGATTTTATCCCATTTGGTAGATGTTCTCTTCACAATTTTCTTTCCTTTGCTGTGAGGAAACTTTTCAGTTTGATGTTAACCCATTTGTTTATTCTTGATTTTTACTACTTGTGCTTTAAGGATCTTATTAAGTCAATGCCTGAGTCAATATAATGGAGTGTTGGATGTACCTTTTCTTCTAGCATGTGCATATCTAAAACCTAGGATTTTGATACACTTAGAGCTGAGTTTTTATAAGCCCTTTTTATAAAAGCGCCAATCCATTAATCAGCACTCATGACCTTAATAAAAAGACTTCACCTCTTAATGCCACCACAAGGAAGATTAAGTTTCAACATGAATTCACAGGAGACACAATTGTGCAAACCACAGCAGAGGGATATGTCTGGAGCCTAGAATATATTCATCTGAAGCCTCTTGGTGATTCCATACCACTGATTACAGAAAATGAAATGATAAAAACCACAGCTTGACAAAGGCATTATTCCCAAGGCTCAGATCCCTTAAAGAAGATCTGAATTCCCCATCAGGAGCAACTGAAATGCTAATAACCATGGATGAAAGAAATCTAGAATGAGTGGTGGAGGAAGAAAATGAATATCAATTGGCATTGAAACCAAGTATACCACTGAAATTGTAAAAATACTATTTGGAAGTGAGAATCTTCTAGTTACTAGAGGATCTTCTAGTTAACATTCCCACTAACACTTCCATTTTAAGCATGTTTTCAAATTGTTTTTATCGTAAGTGGTCATTACTTTGAAGGACACAGTAATCTCAACAAGTAGGAGAATGGAATTGAGTTGGTTCCACACCTGACTCTTTGGCATTCCTCTACATACCAGGGACTTTTTATTGTTAACCTGAAGACTTTTCTCTGGTTTGAGGAACACAATCTGCTTTCTGGGCAAGCTAAAATTGTTGTGAGGTTTTATGGCCCTGGCAAGTAGATCTGAACTCATGATAGATGGGGAGTTGTGAGAAAACTACCTTTTTAGACCTTAATTGTCTCCCCAATGACTGTCAGCATCAGCTGCCCTCAATTGTAATGGCCTGGTTTATTAATCCTTTTTTGGCTTCTTTACTTTTACCACCTCATATTTCTAGTTTCATGTCCATATTTTCTTGCTTCACTTCCTAAATCTCCCTATTTGAAGTCCTGTTTCTTGAGACACCCAAACTAACACTATAGGCTTCAAAGTCCTCATAACCATTCAAGTAGGTCCTCCTCCAAGGTAAAGTATTTTTGCTTAACAATATCCAAAGGGACTGTTAGTAAAAATAATAAATCAAATGCTTTGGAAGTAATATTCATATGGAAGAATACTCACTGAAAAGAACACAGCTCAAGAATTATCAGGAAGTGAATACCTAGATCAAGATACAAAACATTACTAACATCCCAGAAGCATTTGCATTTGTCCAGCTGTGGTAGATACTATGGAAATGTTTTCCAGAGTTCTTGTACCAATTCTCATTCTCTTAAGCAGCATGTAATGTTTGGCTTGCTCCAGATCCTCACCAACATTTGATAATTGTCTACCCATTTTGCTTTAGGCATTCTAGTGGGTGTGTAGTCATGTTGCATTGTAGTTTTTTTTAATTTTTTTTCAGTTGTAGGTGGATGCAATATCTCTATTTCACTTTTATGTGGTGCTGAGGATTGAACCCAGAGCCTCACATGTGCTAGGCAATCACTCCACCACTGAGCCACAACTCCAGCACAACTTTGTAGCTTTTAATGTTTCATTTCCCTGACAATCAGTGATAATCACTTTCAATATTATTGCTGCCATTGGAAATCCTATTTGGGAGAATTGTTTTCACATTTTCCAGTATTTTATTGGGTTATTTGTCATTTTATTGCTGATTAGAAGGAATTCTTAATATACTTGTGGTGTGTCACTCATTGGATATATTTGTAAAAATAACTTGTTCCATTCTGTGAATTGTCTTTTTAACTCTCTAGCTTGAGGAATTTTGATGAACAGAACTTTTTAATTTTAACATAGTCTAACTAATTATTTTTTTTGTTTAAATTTCATAATTTTGTGTACTGTTTAAGAAATGTTTGACTACTCCAGAGCCATGATGATGATCCCATCTGGATGGATGTTTGAGGTTTTGGGTTTTCTACTACATTGTTCAGTTTATCCATTATTGAGTTTATTTCATTCTTACATTGGCATTACTTTTATAATAGGTCTTGACATCTAGTCTGTAAGAGCATCTTTACACTTATTAGTTTTGGACTTCCATAAGAATTTTAGGAACATTGTGTCAATTTTTAAAGAAAAAGTTTTTGGGATTTTTAGTGGGAATACATTAAATCCAGAAATTCCTAATGGGAGAAATGGTACATTTATAATGTTGTGCCTTATATCCCATGGGTATGGTATACACCTTGATTTGTTTAATTTTACCTTATTTTCTCTCGATGATATATTTTTAGTTTTTGGATGGATTCCTTGCATATCATGAGGCTATTGAAGCTCTGAGTTATTTCAAAGGCAACAAAATTGAGAGGTGGACATATCCTATCAAGGAAAGTTGAAATGTTTTTAATTAACTCAGTAACCAACAAACTACACAACTATAACTATAGTAATACTCTGGAGTAAATTTTAATTCTTTCTCCCAAAGAAAAATGACTTGTGGTTTGAACTGTGTTCTCCAAAAAGATAAGGTAAAGTCCAAATTTCATTTTAAGTCTGCATGTGAACTTTGTAGAAGAAATAAATAATGACTCTAATCCAATATGGTTGGTGACCTTACAAGAAAAGGATAAATGCACACACACACACACACACACACACACACACACACAGGGATACAGTCAAGTTGCAATGGAGACCAAGATCAGAGTCACACAGTTGCAGGACAAGGAAAGCCAAGGCTTGCTGGCAGCCATCGGGGGCTAAGAGAGAAGCATGAGTCGGTTTCTCTTTCAGAGCTTCCAGAAGGAGCCCACTCTGCCAGCCTCTTAATTTCCAACTTCCAGTCTCCTGACTTGTGAGTCAAAAAATCCTATTGCTTTAAGTTGTCCAGCTTATTACAAAGTCACAGCAGCCCCAAGAAACAGATATAAGGTTGATCTCTGTGCCAAGAAGTTCTTGGGTTCTTACTCTTCTTTTTTTTCTTCTCTTCCTGTGCTAATTCTCACACCATCCTGTCAAAGCTTGGTTTCATTACTCAGGAAAATGTCCCAAATGATAAAAAGTCTCCATTTCTTTACACTTGCTTAAAGAGTTTTAAAGTATATAATTTCATCTTAATAAAGTTTTAACATTTCTCAAGCATATACACACATTTTAGTTGAGAAAATCTTGTAATAAAAATGAAGGAAAAAAACACAACTGCACACAAATGTCTATAGCAGTTTACTTCCTAAGCACAGCAAAACAGGAAACATACCAGTGAGTGGCCACCAAGCCTGAAATCACTGCTGGACCCTGAAACCATCCCACTAGTACCTGGACAGCTCTGCCTTCTAAGCTCCAGTCACCCCTTCAGAGGCCAGCATTGCATGAGGTTGTGGCTTTGACTCTGTGGCTATTGAGCAGCGATGGCTCATGAGCTGGTGGGTCAGGAGCCCTGCCTGTCCTCTTAGCATCTCTTACCAAGTATCCCAGGAAGGTTTTTAGAGGTGTTTTCAACCTTCCCCACACCCTTTGTACCCCTAATCATCAATTACTTTATTCAACAATATTCCCAAATCTGCTTCCTCCTTTTTGGTCCCAGGACTACAGGCTTCTAGGTCAGTCTCTAGCCATAAATGACAGCTGATATAAAGGAATTACTGACTGCATCCATCACAACTTCATTGTCAATGTGATGTAGAAGAAAATCTGCAGATGACTCTCATCACTCAGCCTCTCAAAACAAGTGTCCCACATTGCTGAATGCACAGTGGCTCCACCCATTCCCACAACACAGACCTTCAAAGCCTCCTGGGTCACCTGTGCCTTGGGCAATGAGCTGTAAGAGAGAAAGTAGATTCTGGTACCAGTGGGTAAAGAAAGTGAAAAAAGCAACTGGCTGCCACCTAGATAGCCTTCAGCCTCAATCAAAGACTAAATATCTCAGGGAGGGAGATCCAAGGGAGAAACAACTCTCTGGCAACAAAGGCTAAGACTCAACCCCATAAGTAACACAAAGGTGGTCCACTAAGTAGCCCCAGAGACACTGCCCTCTTTGAGGGTCAAGGTCAAGATAGCTGCCAGGAAGGCTGCAACTCCTGCCTGGAGAACCTTTTTCTCAGTTAGGTACTGCAACTGAAGCCCTGGGTGCACTGGGGGGTATAGAGGTGAGATGAAAGTGGAGCCCTCCAAAATCAGGGCCTTGAGGTGCCCCAGGAAACAACCAAGAAATGTGGAGTGAGGTGAGGACCAGGATCAGGTCTCAAAGATCTACATTTGGAGGCCATTCAAAACTCTCTGCATCTCAGATACTGGAGGTGCTGGAGGAAGTTTTTTAGAATAGCCTAAAAGGAAGGAGATCCCCCAAGAAGTCAAGCTCTGCCACCTTCAGACTTTTCTCCCCACCAGGAAAAAGTGATGAGCTGCCAAGCAGGAACTTAGGAACACCTGTGATTGCAGGCAGAGAGCTGCTCAGCTAACAGCCCTTGAAGTTGTTTCATTATTTCAGAAACAGCTCTTTAGAAAAGGCCTGGAACAACCAACTTAAACCAGCCAAACATTCATAGCTCCTCTTCTAAATGACCTAGGGTAAACTTTGCTCACTAAAACTCATTATAATGCTAAATTCTCTGTCCTAAATTAAGTGTATCTGCCATTTATTTGGTTTGGTATTGGGAATACAAGCCAGGGGTGCTTTATCACTGAGCTACATTTTGTGGTACAGATTTATCAGAACAAAGGAAAGAGAATATGATGTCATATGTATCATTGTGAGCCTTTGGGAAATCAGTTTTGAACCTTCTTGATACTTTGTAATATAGAAATACAATGCCCAAATAGGAATGTGTATTCCCTCATATGAAGACAAAGGCTAGTATGTAAAAGGAAACCAACCAGAATATATAAGGGATCACTCCCTACACTAAATGCTCAGCCTTTGGATAAGAATCCACTGAGGCTGAAAGCACACAAATAAACACTGCTCCCTATGAATACCCTGGTGTCCCCTGTCTCTGGGTGAGAATCCCATGCAACATTGTATTCTGTTTTGTTTGAGGCAGGATCTCACTGATCTTATCCTTCCGTTTGCTATATATTTATAATGACCACTTCCTTAGAAGTGTTTACATCCTATGAGAAGTGAAAAGAACATCTGAAAACAGATTTTGAAGACTCTTAAATAAATAGTAGACTACAAAAACTGACATGAAAACCAACTCAAGTTTTAAGATCCTTCTTTTTAGAAACATTAGATATGCTATACTATTTAAAAATAACTTATCAAACATTTGTGCCCATGTTTGCAACTCTTCTAAAATTATTTTTAAAATAGTCTAACAGAGTTTTCCTCTATTGAAAAAATCTGAAGGTAGAACAGAGGTACAGAGCTTGTAGCATGTACAAGGAGTTTAACCCCTTTGAGTTTAACCCCCAACACTGCAAGAAAAGGAATGGGAAAAAGAAGGAAGGAAGGAAAGAAAAAGAGGGGACAAGAGGGGCAGAAAAGAAATGAGTCATTAAAACAAAAAAGCAAGTGGCACAAATATAAATATATGATGTACTAGCTCTTTAAAATTTTAGAGCTTTAGAATTTTAGTGACATCAAGCTGGGTGATATTATGACTGTATAGAAGTTCTGCCTTGGCCTGGACTAAACCAAACCAACAGGTGGTTGACCTGGAGAAGACTCCTCTCTGGTTTGATTGGGACAGGCTTGAACCTGTGCTGCTTCAGGATGCACAGCATAGTGAAGGGGCCACAACTTTCCTGACAGGCAGCATGAGTGTGCTAGGCCCCTGAGAGCCCATTGCCAGGGCTCCCCATGCCCATGCCCACAGCCCCCCCCCCACCTGCTAGTTCATAATGGTCTGCTCTGTTGCCTGGTGCAGGTTTGTTCCTGACCAAAGGCCTGAGTGTCCACAGCCTGTTTTGGCGTGGCTGGGCATGTTGTGGCTGTAGAGGGAATAGCCAAAGAAGCCTTAGCATGATGAGGGGGAAAGAGCTACCTCTCAGCCCTACTTGGGGGTGGTCCTAGAAGAAGTAAGCAGGGTTGTAGTCTGCCTTGTCTGAAGACATGGAAACACACCCTAGTCCTCATGGCTGTCTGTGGGAGTTGGTGATATGTAAAGCTATTGGATTTTTTGTTGTTCTCTTGTTTTTGTGGAGAAGTTATCAGTCTGTGAGAAGCAGGTATTACATGAGAAGAGAAAAAGAGCTTGCTCTAAAAGTTTCTGGACTAATTGAAGAAAAATGTGAACTACTTGAAAAAGTTAGACTTATTCAAAAAGAGTATGAAGGCTTAGAGTCATCTTTAAAGGATATCATTTTGGAGAAGGAGTCGATAGAAGCAGAAAATTTGGAGGCAATATATGAAAACCTGAATAGGTCTATTGCCACAATCTGGCTGGGCACAATTCACGAGCCACTTATCAAGCAGAAACAAAGTTTATTTTCAGAACACACATGCCGCACCACACGAGCTCTTCAGGAATTCCCTCAGAGCCCAACTGCCACCACTGGCTTTCCACAAGCCTCTCAACCCCCCACTCTTCCTGCTTTTGAGGCTGATTGGCTGGGTCACATGGGGGGAGCCAATAGAGTCCTCCAATGAGCAGCTCCGTGGTCTGAAAGGGTGGGGAAACAGCCCAATGAGCATCACTGCAGAGGAGCCAATCAGCTGGCAGCTGGAAGTTTGCTGGGGTCACAGTGAGCCAATCAGCTGGAAGATTGCTGGGGCCCCTTCGGCTATGGCTCTCAACATTTCCCCATCTCTGTCTAAACAACAAGCATGTGCCTTAGGGACCGAGCCTGCCTTAGGTTGACCAATATTACATATGGTCCTTACCCGTCATCAGATGAGCTGACCTCAAGGCGTCAGCCTCATGTCTTAGGTTGGTACCATTGCAATTGGATCTTACCCGTCATTGACTACTGGTCCAGCATACAGCCACACCTGTGGATACACCTTTGTACCCCTAATCATCAATTACTTTATTCAACAATATTCCCAAATCTGCTTCCTCCTTTTTGGTCCCAGGACTACAGGCTTCTAGGTCAGTCTCTAGCCATAAATGACAGCTGATATAAAGGAATTACTGACTGCATCCATCACAACTTCATTGTCAATGTGATGTAGAAGAAAATCTGCAGATGACTCTCATCACTCAGCCTCTCAAAACAAGTGTCCCACATTGCTGAATGCACAGTGGCTCCACCCATTCCCACAACACAGACCTTCAAAGCCTCCTGGGTCACCTGTGCCTTGGGCAATGAGCTGTAAGAGAGAAAGTAGATTCTGGTACCAGTGGGTAAAGAAAGTGAAAAAAGCAACTGGCTGCCACCTAGATAGCCTTCAGCCTCAATCAAAGACTAAATATCTCAGGGAGGGAGATCCAAGGGAGAAACAACTCTCTGGCAACAAAGGCTAAGACTCAACCCCATAAGTAACACAAAGGTGGTCCACTAAGTAGCCCCAGAGACACTGCCCTCTTTGAGGGTCAAGGTCAAGATAGCTGCCAGGAAGGCTGCAACTCCTGCCTGGAGAACCTT
>NW_026000136.1:56876-208216 GCF_001458135.2 Marmota marmota marmota
CCCTGATTGAGCAGGTCCCATAATAACCATCTCATTATTAATGGCTCTTAAATCTTGCAATAATCTCCATTTACCAGATTTCTTTTTGATGACAAAAATGGGAGTATTATGGGGAGATACAGAAGGTTGTATATGTCCTTCTGCTAATTGTTGTTTGTCCAGGTCATGGGCTGCTTGTATCTTTTCTTTAGTCAGGGGCCACTGAGGAACCCATACTGGTCTTTCTGATTTCCAAGTAATTTTTATTGTCACAGTGACCCCTCCTGAAAATCCAATCCATGTCTGTCTGTTCCTTGATCTATTTGTATTGGTGCTGCTATACCTTGTTCTTGTTCTCCTAATCTTTTTCCTTTCCTAAAACCTTGTCTAGCCATAATAGTGGACGCATTTGAATTGATGTTATTTGTTAATGTTAGTCCTAATTGATCTAGCACATCTCGTCCCCATAAATTTATGGGAAGATGATCCAATACATATGGCCGTATAGTTCCTTCATATCCTTCAGGATCCTTCCAATCTAATACCATTGCACTTCTATGGGGATTAGTCGCCACTCCTAGGCCTTGAAGCGTTTGAGTGGCTTGTTGTAAAGGCCAATGATTTGGCCATTCTTGATGAGAGATGATGCTAAGGTCTGCACCTGGATCCAGTAGCCCATTAAATTCATGTCCTTGAATATTTAGTTTTAGCATGGGGCAAGAATCTAAATTTAAAGAAAGCATAGCCCAATCTACACCTGTGGAGCCTAATCCCCTGGAGCCTCTTTCTACAGTACGACTGGAAAATTGATCATGCAAGCTGGGTATTATTAATAACTGTGCTATTCTATCTCCTGGTGAAATTACTGATGTACCCTTTGGAGAACTGGCTATAATTTTTATTTCACCTTCATAATCGGGATCAATTACCCCAGGAATTATCTAAGTCCTTTTAGAGTAGAATAACTGCATCCCAATAATAAGCCTACTGTACATTTGGGAAGAGGTCCTTTTACCTCTGTGGGAATAATTTGAACTCCCATCTCTGGTGTTAGTACTGTTCTGGCAGAAGTGCAGATGTCCAATCCAGTGCTTCCTCTTGTTTGTCTAGTGAGGGACTTAATGGATAATGTGTCCTGGGCAATACCCTGATGGGGTTGCTGGGTTCCTCCAGTGCCCCGTATATTTGTGGTCTTGGGTCCCGGAGCATTGGGCCCCCTGTCCGTTTTTTGTCAATGGAACCTGATGCCTTTCTCCACGATATCATGGATAGACACCTGGTCCTTGTTCGTTTTTTGATAATGGAGTACCCTCTATGGTTGTTTGAGAACGGCATTCATTAGCCCAATGTCTCCCTCTATGGCATCGTGGGCAATAACCCGGTATTCTACTCCTTTGATACCTAGTTTTGTTAAACCCTCCTCCTATGGGGCAATTCCTTTTAAAATGTCCTGTTTGTTCACAATTGTAGCATGTTTTTGGCCTGACATCTTAAACCTGTTGTACTGCAGCTGCCAAGACTTGCCCTTGTTCATTAATGTCTCTACATAATTTAATATATGTGTTTAAATCTTCATGTTTCCATGGTCTAACGACCTCTCTGAACCAACAATTTGCTTGCTCATAAGCCAGTTGTTTTATTAATGGCATTGCTTGTTCTGTATTCCCAAAAACTCTGGTAGCTGTTTGAATTAGCCTCTCTACAAATTCAGTGTAAGGTTCATTAGCTCCTTGTATTACCTTAGATAATTGACCTTGTAAACCTCCATGTCCTTGTAAAGTCTTCCATGCCCTAATCGCATCTACAGCAATTTGTAAGTATATGGCAGGATCATATCCAATTTGTTGCTGCTGAACATCATAAGGTCCCTTTCCTAACAACATATCTATATTTCTCTGAGGATAACTGGCTGCTGCATTTCGCCTAGCCATCTACTTGCAAAATTCGTCATTGGCAACCTTCCATAACAGGTATTGTCTTCCATTTAGCACAGCTTTACACATACTAGTCCAATCTGCTGGCTTCATGTTCAAGTTGGTAATGGATTCGACCATGCTTACAGTGAAGGGTGATTGAGGACCATAGGTTGTTACAGGCTCTTTTAGCTGCTTCACTGTTTTGAAATCTAAAGCATGGTGAATGCGCTGCCCTCCTGCCTGCTCAAATACAGGGCATGCTAATATTTGAGATCCTGTCTCAGGATTCCATCTATCAACTACAGGGGTTGGGGGCCTCCCAGCATATGGAGGTGGTGCTGTTGGTTGGAAACTTACACCCTCTGGTGATAGAAAGGTGTTAGTAGCAGTCTCCAGTTATAACTTTTCCCCTGATGGCTTTTTCTGCTCTAAACTTTCTTCCTCTTTCTGACTAGCTTGAGAGACCTTCTCTTTTACTTGATTTTTTTCCTCTGTCTGACTAACTTGAGAGACCTTCTCTTTTACTTGAATCTTTTCCTCTGTCTGACTAACTTGAGAGACCTTCTCTTTTACTTGAATCAATATGTCTTCTCCTACCTCTACCATTGTCTGAACTGAAGGCTTTGGACTAAGAAAACTAGATACAAATGTCCACAATGGCAATGTGCCAACTGGCAGAGTTCCTGGGCTTTTCTTTTCTATTCTTTTTAAATCTTCACCATGATGGTTCCATTGTGATATATTTAACAATTCCTCCTTTAAAAGCCATGGACTACATTTTTGTATTGTATCAATGTATGCCCTGACTGCTCTTGATTTTACTGGGATACCTCCTCCCTCTAACAATTTACTTAACACTCTTTCGGTTTGTTTTTTACTAATTTCTGATCCCATATTTCTACTATAACACAACCCAACAAGATGACGCCAAACAAAACCAAAACAGAATGAAACAAAAGTGGAACAACAAAAAATCAGTATATCAGCCTTTGTATCCTCCTGAAATGTACATCCATCCTTTCTCCCTATCTGTTCCTCAGACACAAATAGTTTTTCCTCATATGTGAGCGGTTTTTCTTCCATCTCACCCATCTCCAGGGACAGGCAACTTAAAACAAAAGTAAAACAAAATGAAAGAAGAATCTTAAAATGGCTACCCATCCTCTTGCCCTGCCCTCAGGGGCAAGCAGTTTACCTTATCACTTACCCTCAGTCATTCCCCGTACAGACCACCAAATGCCGCAGTCTGCTGGGCACAATTCACGAGCCACTTATTAAGCAGAAACGAACTTTATTTTTAGAACACACACGCCGCACCACATGAGCTCTTCAGTAATTCCCTAAGAGCCCAACTGCCAACACTGGTTTCCCACAAGCCTCTCAACCCCCCACTCCTCCTGCTCTTGAGGCAAATTGGCTGGGTCGCGTGGGCGGAGCCAAAAGAGTCCTCCAATGAGCAACTCTGTGGTCTGAAAGGGCGGGGAAACAGCCCAATGTGCATCACTGCAGAGGAGCCAATCAGCTGGCAGCTGGAGGTTTCCTGGGGCCGCTGTGAGCCAATCAGCTGGAAGTTTGCTGGGGTCCCCTTGGCTGTGGCTCTCAACAGTCTGTATCTAACCTTAAGGATGAAATACTCTTTCTAGAAAAGGAGCTAGAAGAAGAGAAAAGTAAACATTCTCAACAGAATGAATTGATGGCGGATATATATCAAAAAAGTTTAAGTCCCTAGAAGATGAATTAAAATCCCTCAGATCACAAATACCTAAAGCTAAAACAACCTTTGGAATATTTCAAATGAATAAAGAAGGGGTTACAGTAGCAATAAAAGAGGCTTTCAATGAAAATTTTCAACTTCAGGAAAGTCAGAAACAGCCCTTAGAAGACATTGAAGTATGGGAAGAAAAAGTGAATAGCCTCAATAAACAGAAAATGACATTGGTACACTCTAAAGTACAAGCACAACAAGTTCTAAGAGATAAAGAAAATCACATAAAGTTTTTGACTGAACACTTGCTGCAGATAAAAAATTTGGGCTCCTGTGCTTGAAAAAGTCCTAATAGATGAAGGTAACTTGGAATTGGAAATGAAGAGTGAATCAGAAATTGGTGCTCACTTAGAAGATCAGCCAAAAGGGGCTTTGAAGAAACTGGTTTATGTTGCTAAGTTAAAGGCCTCTTTTAAACCCATAGAAAGAAAAAGTACTCAATTTTTTACTTTATTATCTGAAGTAGATAAACCAAAGGAAGAACTTACAGAACACATTAAAAATCTTAAGACAGAACAAGCATCTTTGCAAGCAGAAAATACACAGTTTGTAAGTGAGAATAAGAATCTTCAGCAGAAATTTAAAGTCATGATGAAACTATATCAAGAAAATGTAATGGAACTCCAAAGGAAATTAATAGGAGAGGAAAATTACCAGGTAGAGCAAGAGGAGAAACTTTCCAAAGTGGAAGAAAAGATCAGCCATACAACTAAACCGCTGGAGACCTATATAAAGTGAGCCAAATATCTTGAAGAAGAATTGGAGAGAACCATTCATTTTTATCAGGGGCATGTTATGTACTATGAGAAAAAAGCACATGGTAATGAGTTGGCAGCTCAGAATGCTGAAAGATACCTCAATAATTTAATGAAACAAAATGCTCACCACAGACAAAAATTAACTAAAATGGAGTTCAAATTTAAACTTGTAGAAAAAGATCATTCTGCACTTGATGTTTCAAATACAGCCTTTAGCAGAGCAAATTCCCCACGTCCCTCAGCATTGGGTCCACCTTCATGTGAAACAAGACCTTCTCATTCAGAAAAGGAGAGTCTACTCATACTCTTACCTTTGGTGCCAGTGGGAGGAGGAAGAGGCTAAAGGGGTCCAGAGAATCCTCTGGACCATCCGACTAGCAATGAAAGAAGAGAATCAAACTGTGATAAGTTAACTGATCCTCAGAGAGAACCTTCTGACACCGTGCTCCTGGCACCTCCATGGGAACAGGCCCATAGGACAATTATCCCTCCACCAGGCCAACCATATTCTGATCCACAGCTTCCTCAAGGCAAGATGGATTTTACTTTAATTCTGGTAAACCATCTGGACCAGCAGAACTCAGAAGTTCCACTATGCCCCCTTTGGATAAAATGGATGGGCCTACATCTTCAGAAATGGAATCCAGTAATGATATGGAATCCAGAAATGATACCAAAGTCAATCTTGGTGATTCCAATGTGCCAGATTCATCTCTCCCTGCTGAAAACCAAGCAACTGGCTCTGCCTTTGCTTTCTCACCTTTCCTTCCAATCAGAGGTTCATTGTTTCCAGTGAATCCAAGGAGTCAGTTCATGAGAAGAGGACCTTTTTTCCTCCACCTCCTCCAGGAAACATGTATGGAGAGCATCTAGAGAATATTTTCCACCGGGCCCACCACCCTCTCCATTCCCAATGGTACCGTGGTGTTTTCCTCATTATCTCCCCCCAAAAGCTGGATTTCTCCCCCCCCCTCACCCCCACATTTTGAAAGTAGAAGTGAGTTCCCTTCAGGGTTGATTTAAGGAAACAAAATGCTCCACCTTTAAGTGAGCCTGCTACTGAACCTCCAGAAGCACAACAAGAAACCTGACAATATTTTTTATCTGCCTTCAAAATTAATTTATCTCTCATTTTTAGTTTAAGTAACTGCTTTTACTTAAGTGATTATACTCAAGGTGGAACAATCAGGGAAGGTTGAAGAGGGAGTTGGTGTCCATCTTGTCACTATGAAGGCATAGCCCTCAAAAAAATGACACCAAATCAGAAGTCAGCAAGCAGGTCATGAGAGATTGCTCCTGCTGTTCTCACCAGCAACAAGATGCAGCTTTGCCTCAGGCCACCTGCCACTCAACTTCTTTCTTTCTTAGATCATTCTCCCTGCATTCTTTGCCTGCTCTGCCAAAACAATTTGAACTCATTTCTCTGTCACTGTTCATCCAAAGATTCCTGAGAGTTCCTACCAGCTGTCTAAATGGAGAACTCTGGAACATTAATTACCACCAATAAACTGGAATGGTGGATTCAGAAATTGTCTACAATAAAAACAATTACCATGAACTAGACCTGGCTTTTGTAAAGCAAACCATAGGTGTCAAATATATCATCCATACCAGTAATGACTGTATTAGAATTAATGGTGGGGTCAGTGGTGATATAATCCCATTAGTTCTGAAAAATGGTAAATGTACAGTTGATTATGTAAAAAGAAAACATTTTATGAAGTTAGGAAAATTTTCAATTTCAAAATGTGAACAGAGAATGCAGGAGAGATACAACATATATTCTTTCTATGGAAGGAGGAGAAAAATATAATAAGCAAGTTATTGGGAAAGAGGAAAAGAGCAACATAATTTGATCCTTAGTATAAGTAGAGACAAAGAGAAACAAGAGGAAAAAAAAAGTAAAGGACACTAGTACAAAATTAAACCAAAATATATAATCCAAAAAACCCAAACATCTACAAGGTAACACTAGGAAGCAATAGGTATATTTAAAAATGCTAAACATGAGAGGAAAAATAAGTATATTTATATATGTCCTTGAACCAATCTGCATAGCCAGAATTCACATGAGAATGCACACATGTTCCCACCACTGTTTTGTGTGTGTGTGTGTGTGAAAAACAAATGAAAAATAAAAAGAAATGAAAATTTAGAAATCCCAACATCTTAGAGTAGAATGAAGAAACTATCTTCACTGAGGGGGTCAAAATAGTTGATTGGATTCAGTGGTCACTTTCTATGCCCTAGTGTCTTTCTTTCCATTTCTTCTTGAGTTAAATACTGAACTTACAGAGCAAGGGGTGGGAGGTGTTAACACCATTCTGTCTTTGTGTTGCTCTCTGAGTTGCCAGTTGGAATGGCTTGAGATTGAAGTGTTTGATATAAGACTCAGCTTCCCTTCTCAACAGTATGAGGTGGGAGGAATTATTTAGTAATGTTAGTAGTATTTTCTATATTCACCCCAGTTTGGTACACTGGTACACATTTGGGGTACTCAGTTTGCGTATGCTCAGGGTACCACTTCTACAGCACTTTGTGAGAGGAGTTCCAGCAAGTGAAGCTTAAGTCTAATCAGACCTAATGGGATTTGTTAGTGGTGCCACCTTGGGAGGGATTAGACTGACTAAGACCTAGGGTAGACAGCAGCTCATCTCTGATGTGTGTCTGGTCCTCAGGAGACTCCCTAGAAAACCAATTGTGGGAAAGTGGGGCCAATCCTCTACTGAATGCTGCCCATAAGTACAGTATTCATGGGTTTAGCCCTTGAGGTGTTCACCCTGCCAGCTCAGAATAAAATAATATTTCATTCCATGGAGGCTATGGCAATGATAGTTCACAAAATAAAATCCAGAAAGAAAAAAATTGAGTTGAACTTAAAAATATTATTTTTTCCAAACCTAAAAAATTCTTAATATATCTGCAAAAATAAGAAGACAAAAATTAAATACAGATATCAAACTTTTATATATAAAAGTGAAATCTAACAAATGCATTGTAAACAGTTTTCAATTTTGGATCTATGAACATATTCCATTGATTTTGAGGTACACAATCACTTACATTAATTATTTTGTCAGATCTCTTAAAATAAAAATTTATACCCTATTGGAATCAAATGCATGATATGTCAAGATCATTGTATTGTCTTGAGCAACTAATAAAAAAATGTTGAATATAAAAACTGTGATAATAAATAAGAACATATTCAGCATTCTTGAGGCCACTAATTTTTTAACAAGGTAGCACATGCATAAAATTTAATGAATAACTTGGCAAAATTATAAAGTTGGTCTGATCCACAATAGCAATGGGATATTTTAATGTATCTCAGTAAATAAAAAGACAAAATCGTACAAATTACTTGAACAAATTCAATAAAATATTACTAAGAAACATGTACAGAAATCCTGCTTGAGGAAAGATTTATCAATATTTTTAATCAGAGAATAAAACAGAACTAAAAATAAGCACAATGGCCATATTAAGCTGTGAGGTATAGGAAAACACCCAGAATTCTCCATCCAGTCTCCTCAGATAGAAGCAGTTGCAGTCACTATACATGGTAGACAGTGCTCTACCACTATGCTACACTCCCAGTCCCTCATCTAGTGGCTTTGTGTTGGCATCACTGTAGCTGCCATATAATAATAAACAGATTAACTGGCACTGAAAACATAGATATTCACTACACAAATCAGGTCTTATACAAATTTAATCTATAGGGAAAAATCACACAGTATTTTCGAGAATGACTGGCTAAATTGGCTGCCTGATGACACCTTTGGGTTTGTGAGAAAATTCCAACTGAGGGATATTTCATGTGGAACTGGTATAAAAATATAGTAGTAGGAAACTTCACCTCTGAGAACAGGGAAACCAATCATTTTTTTTAAAGTTGTAGATGAACAAAATACCTTTGTTTATTTTTATGTGGTGCTGAGGATTGAACCAAATGCCTCACGTATACAAGGCATGTGCTCTACCACTGAGTGCCAATCCCATCCCAAAAACAACTGGTTTGAGGATGGTTTTCATTGGCAAGGCTACGAAGCAGAATAATGTGCTGGTAGCACGTGTTCACAGTTAAATTTATTTTTTAACTGACACATAAAAAAATGGTTTATGGAGTACCTCATGACATTTCCATACATGTCTACAATGCCCTGAATTTGAAATTGAATAATCCTAGTGATGAATTCAGTCTAATTCCATCTTAAGATTGGGAGCCATCTCATCATGAAGTCATGAAAAGTTAATTTCTGTTTTACTAAAACTTACTGTGATTTCTAAACTTGTGTGGAATTCCTGCCTGTGCTTTAATTCACCCATGCCTTGTTTTCCCTGAGCAGATAACAACCCTCTCTAAAACCTTAGTGGCACCTCATATATCGTGGCTCCCCCTGACCAAATAGCAACCCTCTCTGAAACATCAGCAGCACCTCATAAATTCTAATGTTTGGATCTAAATATTTTTCCTACCATTAAATAGTAAGCCATGTAGATCTTTAACTTACTACCTGCCTTTGTATTATGGTTGTCAAAATCTTGTTATCTATGAGTTCTCAAGACAACCCCCTTTGCAACTTTTTGTGCTATAAATCCTTGTTTCTGGACAGCTGGGATGCTGATCTCTAGCCTGGGTTGGGAGAGACAGCCGCTGATCAGCTCTTTTTTTTTGGGTGTGTATACAATGCAAGCTTGTTTTAATATGATTTAAAATTGGAGTTGGTCGTCTTTTCTTTTTGTCAGGGTTCAACGATAGATGCAATTTTCTTAGGGGTACTGGGTTCTGAGAAACAGATCTAAGCTACATGTCATGTTTCTAAAATTTAAACAACATTATACTGTGCCCACCACTAGCATTGTGTTTTTCTCAAGGCAATGTATTCAAGATTGCTTCTGCAGCTTCAGTTAGATATAGTGAATTTGTTTTAACTACTCTACAGTATTCCAATATACACTTCTGAAAATTAGTTTTAGATTCTCAAGTCAGAAGACCTTTAAGTTCTTTCCAATTTCCTGCCACTACAATTTATGCTCCAATGAATTGTCTTTTCAGGTTTGTTTTGTATGCAAAAGCCTCTATAAGGCTCATGTCTGGTTAAGAAATAACAAGGTCCTCTCCAGCCTTATGAGATCAGGCTACATTGGTCCTCACCGTAGTTGTACTAATTAATAGTCCCACGAATTTACTTAGTTTTTGCCAAACTGGTGGGGCCATAATAGGTTTTCATTGTGATTTTAACATATATTGTCTTGATATTAGTTATGCTGAGTATCTTTCATGTTTATTAGATGTAAATTATCTGTACCCTCTGCTAATTATTCTATCAGAACATCTAATTAGGTTTAGGAGTCTTGGTGTTGTTCTGTAAGTCTTTTCACTTAGTTTATCATCTCTTTTGATGTACATAAGGTTTTCAATATAGTCAAATTTATTAGATTTTTCTGTTTATTCAATAGTATCTATGGAGCAATTAATCACAAGCATAGGGTTTTACACAGAAGGAAGCCAGGATGGAAAATAGGCAAATAATGATACTATATCACAAGTATGATTGGAAAGATAAAGCAAGGAAAAGGGAATGACACACATTACACAGGATATGATGAAAAGTCCTCTCCAAGAATATTTTATTGAATTAATGTTTTAAATGAAGTGTGAATGAGTGCTTCATTGCTTTCAGAAAAGTCTTCCCCTTTCCAAGGTCATGAAGATAGCCTACGCTGTTGACTTCAAAAACTTCTGTCTTATGCAATTGGATCTCTTCCTGCAAATGTCTGTATATGATGCAATGGAGAAATCTAGTACTTTTCCCATTTTGAAATCAATGATCTGATCTCCATGGACTGATTAGTCCATCATTTTTCTACTTACCTGCGAGAGAACCTTCAGTGTATAACAAATTCCACATGTGTACATATGTAGATTGTGACTGCCTTTGTATGGTGTCTTGACTTTATGTCACCTGGTGAGATGTTTTTTCTATCCTCAACACTATATTTTATGTTTGCCTACATTGACATTCATAACTATAATTCATTCATTATATTAAGACTATATGGAAAACCATTCATTTTCCTACTGAAGAATATTCCACCCACCCCAATACTGCCTTTATTTATTTTTTCTATTGCAAATGATATCACTAAGGCAATACGTGCAAGTCTTTTGGCACACCCTTTCTCAAGTGCACCTCTCCAAGGGTGGAGCCACTGGCTGAGAAGGTGTGTGAATATACAACTTGGTGTGATGATGCCAAAGTTCTTTAAAATGGTTCTGAAACTCTCCAACATTTCAGATATGCTGACCTGCATCCATGTTGATGCCAGTTACTATCTATTCCCTAACTGTGGCAAAAGGAGTAAAAATTAAATGGTGTTTCATGGTGAATTAGGAAATAGCACAGACTGCAGATGAGAGGAGTTCTTATTTAATTCCACAGGGAGAGGACTGGGCTTCTCTAGAAGACATATGGCAAACACTCTCTTAAATTTAGAAATCAGAACTCAGATAATTGTTACATGGACATAAATTAATGCATTTGATTAAACAGAAAAGAAAGTCAGATTTTTATGACAAAAGATAATTATTTTGACTATTTATTTTGAAAGTGAAAGCCAACTTTTACCAACTAGGTTACATGGGTAAAAATACACTAATGGATCAAGGTAAATTGACCCCAAGATTTTAGTGAAACACAAACATACACATAACACACATTATACACACAGAGAACAGTATAAAAATTAACTATGTTATGCTTGCAAAATTACATGAAATTAATAATTCCATTTTCTTGCCCAGGTGAAAGAAAAGCAGGAATACTTATTTGTTTTGTTGGGATTTTTATTTTTTAAATCTTTTTAGCACTAATAATGCCTCTTTCATATACATTCCAAAAACCTGAAAAATATAAACGGCTCTAATGAGAGGATAATGAATTCTCTTGCAAGTTAGGTAGTTTCCAATTATTTTGTTCTTAAAAATTCCACAAATTTGCGTCAAACTCAGAAGGTCAAAGGTCATGTGTTTTCTCTGATATGCAGAAGCTAGAGAGGAAAAAAAGAAAAGAAAGGTGGGAGTAGACCTCATGAAAATCAAAGTGATATCTATAAAGGAAAGAGACCAAGGGTAGGGAAGTGTGGAGGTATGGGGAAAGTGCTGGGGAGTGCTATTGGCCAAATGATATTGTTATATTGTGTGCATGTGCAAATATGTTACAACAAATCCCATTGTTATATACAATTATAATGTACCAATAAAAAGTGTGGGGAAAATAATGTGTGGCCTGCAAATAGTGGCTTAAATATTTAAGTAAGAATAAATGAGGAAATAATAACATCACAAAGTAGCTACCATTCATCATATACCTGATCATTTAGTACCTAACACTTCCCTATGAAGCAGGTTACTTCAAGGACCTTTAGCAGTGAGGATGCAGAGTTTACAAGGCTAAGCATTGCCACAGGTATAGGTCACAGCACTGCAGGCAGAGCCACTCAGCATGTGTCTGCTTGGCTTTCTCATCTTCAAATAGGGATAACAAAACTTGCTTTCTTAATATTCCTCAAACATGTTTTCTGAATAAAGCAAATAAAATTATAAACAATTGATAAGAAATGGAAAGTCACATAAAGTCATAAATTCAGATATAAGTGCTCTCACACACAAACAATAGAAATGACTCTTTTTATAAAACACTGTCAAACACACACTGAGCTTAGTTTCTCCTCTCAGAAACCTGAGAGTCTACTGTCCACCACAGACATGAAGAAGCATATGTAATTCAGCTCATATGAATTTTTGAATCTGCAGTGGATGGCCAAGTACAAGCAAGGCACCCAGGTCTCCCTCAATCTGCATAGGCTGCACTAACAGCACCCTGAAGGGTGGATACAGCCTGTCACTCAACTTACTTCTTTGGAGGCTTCATTTTTTTTCACCTTTCTTCAGTATATTCATCCAATATACTCACATGACATCCTAGTGCCAACAAAGTCCTGAAAAATAAAAGCAAACATGAGCTACAGTTGTCTTCCATGGGTCCAGAAAACCCAACCTAATGGCTGTGAAGGAGATAGTACTCCAACCTCAAAACACAGCATAAGTCAGTTGTTTTAAAGCTAAACAAATTTTTTTTATTTTCATTTTTTTTTTACTTTTGAATAAAGTGCAGGACCCTATATATTGAAATGGCACAAAAAGGAATAACTGCAAACATAAATCTCCCCCCAGGCCCTTCTGTTTAGTGCCTTTTCCTTCTACAGAGGCACTGACTGCTGCTGGTTCTTGTACATTGTTGAAACCTGATGCAAAGAAAAGACTAAAAACTCCATTTTAAAATCAAATTAAAGAAATCTTCTATTTGTGTACACAAAGAGAACTGATCAGTGGCTGTCTCTCCCAACATGGGCTAGAGATCAGTACCCCAGATTTATGGAAAGAGATTTTATAGCACAAAAAGGTGCAACAAGGGGTGTCTTGAGAACTAACAGCTAACAGGATTTTGACAAGCATAACACAAAAGCAGATAGTAAGTTAATGATCTAAATGGCTCAACATTTCAAGATAGAAAATTAATTCAGATCCCAACATCAGAATTTAAAAGGCACCACTAAATTTTCAGAGAGAGTTGTTAACTTCTCAGGAAAATCCAGGCATGGGTGAGTTCAATGCAAGGACAGGCATTCCAAGCAAGTTTAAAACCTCAAAATATGGCCAGGCCAAATACAAAATCTAGTATTTACAGAAAATAGAAATGTACTTTTTATAATTTTTGATGAGATGGCTCCCAAACTTAAGAGGGAATTAGGATTGGTTTATCACCATCTGCCTGGAGTTGACACATACTAAATAAAAATGTGTGTGTGTGTGTGTGTGTTTGTGTCTGTCTGTGTGTGTGTATGCATGTGCACATGTATGCCATTGATGGTTTGCCTTTCCCACAAACAAGGGTATACAAGTTATTTCTCTATAACTTCCTCTTTTGACTTGAAAATACAACCTTAAGATTACTATCCTTTCACATAAAGCTGGTTTGTTTTTTAACCTCCCTGAAGTATTCCATAAGGTGGAAATGTCAAAATGCTTTTCTTTCCTATGTAAGAGCGTTTCATCCCTTGAAAGTCATCTCTACTCACAAATCACTCTACTGCCTTGACAAACTGGCTAGCTTAAAAAGGCTGGTTTTCATAGTAATTCTTGAAATGTGTTCACAGCCCTCCCTCAGAATACACAGGGAGTTTATTCCAGAACTCTTTATGGATACCTAAGCCCATGGATTCTCCAGCTCCTTCTTTAAAATGGCAGTGTTTGCATATAACCTGATATATAACAAGCTGGATACATTAAATTACCTCTAAATTATTGTAGTAATCTGATGGAAAGTAGTTAATATGTAAACAGTCGTTACACTATATTGTATAGAAATCATGACAAAAAAAGGAGTCCACATATGTTCAGTAAAAATGAAATCACTTTTCTTTAATATTTTGGATCTGCAGTTGGTTGTGTCCATAGATGTGGAAACCAAAGGTAACACAAGATCAACTTATCAACCATGGCATTAAACTAAATTTAAGATTTTAGGAGTGAGGAAGATATTCACTATTCTTGCATTGGTAACTATATTTTCTATATTCTTAGAGACCTAAATTATAGCATTAGTGCCATAGTGGCACTGGATGACAGCCATACACTGTTAGAAAACACATTTCTCCATGGGAATAATTACCAGTTCTCTAAATGCTATAGGAAAATTTTGCAAACACAAATGAGGAATCATTACAAATGAATGGACTTATACATGAAACTAAGTTTTAAAACTTAGCTCTAGAAATCTCTAATCCTAAATATAAATATTAAATAAAAAGTGAATGTGTATCAGTCCCAAGGTAATCCCTGCATGGAACTCCACATTTGCCTCTGCTTCCGAGAAGAACAAATGCCACCATCCTCTCCGGTGCCTGGAATGAAACAGGAATCTATCCTTTCATGTGGCATTCTTGAATTCTGAACCAACTCCTGCAATCATGCCCTCTGTTCCTAGGCCAGGCAGAGGAGGGGAAACTCACTGCCCATCCCCTGGGCAGGACAGTACAGCTTCCCCAGTGCAGGGACCTGAGAATATTACCTCTCTACTCAGCATTCCTCAATCTCTTACCCCTTATAGAATAAAAGCTCACTTCACAAAGCCCTCTGTGTCATGGCTTCTGTATGAGTGGCTAGACTTCCCACTACTTTGTACACAGAGCACTGTCCTATCTGCTATGCTACTTGAAAGCCAGTGCAAATGTTCAATTCCTTCCCCTTCTCATTTTACAAATGTTGCTTCCTCTGCCCAGAATCTGGTCCTGTGCTGACTGCTGCCAACTTGTACTGAACTCAGGGCTAACATTTATCTCACGGAACCCTCCTAGTTTCTCAGAATCTAAGTCCTATGTCTTCTTTTTCTCTCTGTAACTATTCCTGTGTCTTCACTGAGCTAAACAGGAAGGTCCTAAAAGGTAAACAGAGCACCTTTGGGCCAAGAGAATTTGTGTCCCTAGTACCAAGCATAACCAGGTTAGTAGAAGGCAAGCAATAAATGTTAAAGGGACAGATAAATAACAGAGTGGATCCACCTGATATTATTCCATAACACAGAGCCCTTACATGATGCTCCTGTGAAATATATCCCAGGTCAACTACAAAATCTATGCAGAAAACTAACAATTTAACACACCAGACAGCTAAGCATAAATTCCTAAACACACACTTGAATACTTTGAAACATTCTTTACAATGATAACAAACTTGTGAATTAGCCTAATCACTGGCCAATACCTTACTCTGGAATAAGAGAGATCTTAAGGTATGGGTCTCTAACTACTGAACTGAAAGGAGTTTCAGGAAAGTTCTTGAGAACAAGCTGGGTACCAGTCACATGTTCAATGAAAGAAGAGTGAAAAATCTCCTCACCTGTCACTTCACAGCTCACTCAAGCTGATGACATAGAGCCCGGAGCAATAATTGCCCAGAAGGGGTCCTGAGAAAACACAAGGAAGTGTTTATGGAGCACAGTCCATGAAATGGGCAGATGTAGCAGGATTTCAGGGACCCAGGGCTCAATGTCTTTCTGGAGCCACATGAGGCTCAAGTTCCTTCAAAGCATCTTGGACCAAGAAATAGTAACTTGAGGCAATGGGCTATGTGTTATGTGTGTGGGTGCCTGGGCGACTCTTCCGTTTTAGAATCTGGAAACTCAGATTGCTTTGAATAAAGCAGGAAGAGCCCTTATGACATTGAATGGAACTGAACCAGAGTCAATCAGAGTAACAGTCATAGGAACTTTACCTCAGTTTTTCAAGAAGATATATAACAAACACTTCACTGCAAAGCATAACTATCGAGGTAATTTATGAGCTTGCAAAGGACAGTGTCTTCACTGAGCACAGCCTGGGAAGATGGCTGCTCTTACCACAGGGGCATGGGAGTTGCTCTTTTATTTTTCTGCATGAGCTTTTTTCAATCTTCTTACCCTATAATCATCTTTCCTTAATCTTGAAACTTTTTGTGAATATTGTCTAATTCCTCTGGCAATCAACAGTGTACACATTTACAATCTCTCCTACTGATTTTAACTGCTGGCTCCTTTTATTAAGCATTTATCTACTTTCTCAATTTTTAAGAGTCAATGCATGCAACACCAAACTAGATACCAAATAATTGTTTGCTGATGTAACAAACATCTAACTGTTGTTTAGTTCATGCAAGGATCTCATTTTCTGAACATGCTTTGACAAGTTTTGTAGTGAAAACCAGTTCTCAACTGTAAGTTAGAAAACCTGAGTTCCAGCACTAGAGATGCTACTCACTAGCTATAGGACTTCTTAAAAGGCATTTAACAACTCTGCAAAGAGCCTCAGCTATATCTTCAGATAAACAAATAACAACACCTAACCAGTGCTCTGTAATGACAACTCAACCTGATATTCTGTGAGAATGCAAAGCCATCTGCATAGGAACACTACAGAGTGGTGTGGAGTAGGTGATGGTACAAGTCACACTTAATAAATCTTCTTCATTCAGACATCAAAGCAATAGACTATTACTTGGAAGAATAATTTCTATACTTAATCAAGCATAACAAAGAAACACAACCTTTGGGATATTTAGAATAACAATATTATAAAAATGAGACTATTAACAAGGTTCTACTAAAAATAGGTCTTTCAAGATACGGAAAAATTCTAAACTGAGGTGTTTAGAAAAATCAGCATTTGGAAGCATTTAATCACAGATCTTGGACTACTATGTACAGCTAGAACTAAGAGGAGAGGAAGATTAGACACAGGAAAGAAAATTGACTTACTTTTTTTACTTCTGGCTTGAGGTGTTATTTAATTGGCTTAGAAATCTCTGCCCATTGTCTGTTAGTCTCGATTTTAAAATATAACTTTCATCCCAAAGACAGATAACTTTCAATGACTTAGGCAACTAATGAGCCTACAAATAATCTCAGTCCATATAGAAAATTAAAGTAAAACCTATGCAAAAATTAATATGCTGGAAAAAAATCAATCCAATTGACTCATGTCACCTCACAGCAGGATGAGAGAAAAAGGGTTTTATATTAAGATGAATTAATAGAATCTGAAAATATATTTTAAAATCATGTACCTGAACATACTGCCAGCCAATTTCAATTTTATTCATAACCCAGTGTTCATTGATATTCTCTGCTAGTTTTTCTCTTATCCTCTCTATGTGAGGAGGCAACAAGACCTAAAATTTTATATATATATATATATATATATATATATATATATATATATATATATATTCAAGGTGCACGGTCATAACACTGCCTCATATGCAATTAGAATACAATAATAGAATTTATCCTAAAACACCTATTCCCACAGCCCTCTTTAGGCAAATCTGTGATTTTTTTTTTCTTGGTGAGTTTCTCAGGTTTCTGGGAGAATTAATGAACAAAGTAAAGTAAATGGAGTGTTGATGAAAACTACTGAAGGATTTTAATGGACATGTGACAACCACCAAAGGATTCATTATTTAAAAAGAGAAATCACTCCAATGCTCTTACACCAACCTGGCTGGTGTTCACAGGCTAGGGGAATGGCAAGCCAGTGCCTCAGTTATATTCCATGGGCTCTTTGAGCCTATAGATATCTGAGTGCAGTAATTTGTGTTTTCCCTTACTGTGCTCTGGTCTTTTCAAGGAAAAAAAGCATTTACCTCTTCTCACCACAAGCAGAAGCAGGAGCAGGAGCAAGAGCAAGACCGGAAGTCTTGGTGTGAGCACTATAAAAACCTAAGTTTGCTAGTCTCAGAAGGGCCACAGAAGGGTAATAGGTTGGGGTAACTTGACTCACAACACCTAAATACCCCCAGTTTTCATGGCAAGCTCCACACTGTTACAGGTCCTGTTTGCCACAGGCACTCTGACCCACCCTGGTCACCACTCCATTTGCCCCAATTTGTTTGATGACTCATGTTTTCAGTTGTGGGTGCCCTGCCCTATATGTGCACTGCTAATGTCTACTCCAGCCTGTGTCTCACTTTCTTAGTCTCCTACCATCAACTTGGACGAACAGACCATTTTAAGTGGGGTACAATTTACCAATCCTTTCCTTGATTATTGTGGTGGTGTTTCATCAGAAATTTTCTCCTGCATTTTTGTTTTTAGAAACGTCATTGTTTTACATTTCACCTGAGAGCCAGAACTCACCTGGTATTGATCTCTTTGTGGAAAGGTAGGGAGGAGTCAAGGGTTGTCCCTCCACCCTGAGTAGCTGTCCAGCTGACCCTGCACTAATTACAAACTGAGGATCCATTGCCCTGCAAGGTCAGCTACTAATGTGTCAAAAAACTAACTCAAGGATCTACTTCAACATTATGTTCTACTGGGGCCTATTTTTCTATGTAGGTGATAGTACAAGTCACAAGACAGTTGAATAAGTTAAACTGTCTTATTCAACATTAAAATAAGTCTCAACTTCTGGTAGACAAAGACTCCAAATTTGTTTTTCAGTATTATATTTGTAAGAGTGCACTTTCTCATTTCTTGTAATTCCCACAATCGGCTCTGTCAATTTTCATGTACAAGAGAGAAAGTCCACTGAAATTCATATTGAAACTGCAATGATCTTTGGTTAATTTGGAAAGAACTACAATCATTGTAATGTCAAGCCTCTTGGTACATGAACATAGATGGGATTTCTCCTTTTGAAATCATCTCTACTTCTCTCAAATTGCATTCAATTTTCTGTGTAAAGATTTGCACCTCTTTCATTGGAATTATTTCCAGATATATGATGTTTTATTATACTACTTAAGTGGATTCATTTAAAATTTTTATTTTGCAATTACCTTTTCCTAACATATAAAAAGATAACACTAATTATATTGAGAAATGTTTTAGCTTCACTCTCTATTAAGTACTTTTGTAGTTGTAGATGCACATAATACTTTAATTTTATTTATTTGTATGTGGTGCTGAGAATCAAAACCAATGCCTCACACATCAGGCAGGAGCTCCACCACTGAGCTACAACCCCATCTCCATCACTTTTAAATTCTAAAAGTGTCCACTTTTTAAAAATATATATTCTTATGTGTAATGTCTCATCCATGCTAGATGAGTGCTATACCACTGAGCCACAACCCAAACCTTAAAGTGTCCACTTTTAATACTTGTATTCAATAGTATACTTAGAGAATTCAAGATTACATTGGTTTTCCATTCTGCTGATATTTCTTCCAATTTAATGAAGTTTCCTTAATTTACTGACATACTAGTATTACAATGAATGGGTGTTAAATTTTTAAGAATATTTTTATGGTACCATTTTTTATTCCTTTCTGAATATGACAATAAGAATTGGTTTTGTGAACACATAATTGATTTTTGAATCCCAACCTCGTGGTAATATTTGATATATTGATGGAATTGACTTGCTCTTATTTTCTGGAGTGTTTGTGCATCTACGTCCATGATGGATATTAAAACTTTTTCATTTCTTGTGAAGTCTTTGCATGTTTTAGAATCTGGGTTCTAAGTGGAACTCATAAAATCAGCTGAAACTCTGTCCTAAGAGTTTAAGATTGGTATTAGTGTTTCCTCAACTGTTCAGTAGAACTGTACAGGAGGGTAACCTGGGCCTGGACCTCTTTATGACAGTAATAATATTAATTATTATTTAATTTTATTAATAAATAGAGAGTTCATATTTTGCACTTCTTATGTGAGATATGGTAAACTATTTTTCCAGGAAGTTTCAGTATCAGTGGAATGACTTTGATACTTTATGTCTTTTTGAAGTTCACTAAATTATTTTCTTTATTATTTCTTCTTTCTACACTTTTGTGTGTTTAATATTTACTTTCTGTTATCTTCTTGAAATACTTGTCAATTATTCCGTCATTCTTCTGTATTTAGGGCCCAAAACACTATAAACAATATTTAATGCATCTATAATTTTAGTTATGTCTCATTTTCCATTATTATTCAGTTTAGAATAGTCTATTAATTTTCATCATAATTAACTCATTCTTTTCATAGATTTATGGGTTTTTATTTATCTTTTTGTTATTGATTTCTAGCTTAATTGCATAATGGTCAGAATATACTTCTAAATTATTTCAAACCTTTAAAATTTATACTTAGACCATGACCAATTTTGGCAAATGATCCACCTGCACTTGAAACAGTTGTGTACTTTGTCAATAGCTGGTGCAGTATTCTGTATGTTTATCAATCATACTGTTCAGATTCTACATCCTCATTGACTGATATGATGGCTTATTGTAATAGTTGAGATATGTATGGTTACATTGTAAATTGGATTATTTTTTCCTTATACATATTTTCCATTTTGTGCTTTACAAATTTAAAAGCCATGTCATTAAATTCATACAAATTCATAATTATTTTATTTTTCTTATAAACTCCCCAATTTCATCATAATGAAATATTTTGTTTCTATTTCTAGCAATCATTCTCACCATAATTTCTTTTTTAGGTAGTAATAGAAACGTACTCAGTGTCTTTTCCATGCAACTTAGTCATATGTACAACTTTGCCAACCTATTACTTTTGCCCTTTCTGGAACACAATCTCAAGGTATGCTTCTGGAAAACAGCACACAATTGTTAATGGTGTTTACTCAAGTGAAAAATTCATGAGTTTGTCTCCTCCCTCTGTGCTGGGAATGGCTCAAACCCAAGCTTCCCATAAGTTAGGGCAGCACTCTATGCTAATATATATATATATATATATATATATATATATATATATATATCCGATGAAAATAGAGGGGAGATNGAGAGAGAGAGAGAGAGCGAGAGAGAGAGAATATATATATATATATAAATATATATATAGAGAATATATATATAAATAAATATATATATATGTATATATATATATATGTATATATATATATATATGTATATATATATATATATAACATATATAGAGAGATTTTTTTTTACACAGAATAGTATAAATGTTTCTGTGTGATTGACTTTGCTGTCCTGTTTTTACAATATAGAAAAGTATACCTGAATAGCTATACTAAATGTAATCTTTCAACTTTGGGATGTAAACAGAGCTAGAAAATTATATGCCCAAACCTCCCCAAAGAGTTTTTTAAAATTATTGAATTAATGTGGCTATTAATCTTGCTCAGCAATTTGATGCAAATACCTAAATACAAAAAGCTTTTTAATGAGTACTAAATGGGAAGAAAAAGGCTTAAGACTTTAGATAGTTTCTTGAAAATCAAAAACTAGTAGCATTTGATTAAAACCAAGGCATTCTTAAGCAATGCCAGCATATATACTCTACAATTATAATCAAAATTTCACAGTTTTTTGCACACTGTATATAAATACACATCACAATGATGCAGTTGGATTAATCCAAAATATATACAAAATAAACAATGTTTAGATTTAGACCAAAAACTTAATTGCAATCTTTTGAAAAATAACTTGAGTAGTTATTTTATCTCTTATGCTAATTTACATTTATGCAAATTTTAATTAAACCTACTAGATTCAAGTGCTAAGAATGTCTGTCATATCTATATTTAAAGTTACTACACTATAATTTTATAAATCCAAATTTAAAACAAATGGTACTTTAATGAATAATGGAATCCTCTTCTGGATCACTTAATTTCTATTACTTATGTCTTGCTTTTTCATATGAGCTTATATATACATTTAATACATGCAATTATGGAGTCCTTGAAGAAAAGAAATGATCATAGACTAATAATTAATGAGGAATAAAGTACCTAATAGAATGCCTGAATACCAACATGGTTTTTTTCTGTCATAAAATCTGTAATCCTATTTTTAAAAAGGCTTGTAAATTCACAGTTATTAAATTACTGAAAATTATTTAGGTTATTTTAGCAATTATTTAAAAACACAGATACCTTCAGCTTACCAAATCACTAGGTAAAAATAATGGCATATTAAGCATTCCTTATAAATACAAATCCCACTACAATTTTGAATGCTTTGTTAGGCAGTCTATTTGGGTAAAAAATTAAGAATCATGTATTGGTTTGAAAGAATTTAGTTCAAATGTCTACAAAGAGAACTGTATTGATTAAAATTCTTTCCCTAAACTTATCTGTTGCAGCTTCTATATTCCTTATTTCTCATCCCAGATAAATTTTATATTTGATAGTTATGTGAATATCTATGTTACCGCTACATAATGTTTAATTCTATTCACACATACCTCATTTTAACAATACCCAGTAATCACTTCAACACTTTATTGTTTCAAACACAGGCCACCTCTGAAAGACAATGGAGAGATCCCTAAGCATGTTAGCCATTCCTCATTAAAGAAAAACTTCCCTCCTCTGAAAATCACTTACTGTACCTTAATATTTTGTGTGTTTTTGAAAATATAACTACTTAATTTAAAAAATGTGCCTGGGGATATCTTCCTCTTCTGATTTTCAAAAGTAAAAATAGCATATTCCAGAATTCACCCTAAAAAATCTAATTTTTCTTAAAAAGATACTGCTGTTCTAAACCCAAGATGTCATTCAAATATGTTCCATATTTGATAATGTAGACATTCTATCTGTGTTTATTCTAAATCTAAAACTAAAGAATGACAGGGCAATACCAATGTTGCTTTGGCTGTTTCTTAAGGAAATTAAGAATCTATATAGTACAGTAAAGAAAAAATTTTTAAAAGAAAAATCCAATTTAGAAGGGGCATAGAATTAACTAAGATTTAAAATGTTCTCATTTCCTCACTTGAAATTTCTTCTCTTTTAATATTATAATTTCATATTTATTTTTAAAAAGGACTGAATTAAAATACAGTAATTGTTAAACTATCTTCCAGAAATTCAAACATCCTTAACATTTCTGTACAGGCCCATTTATCAGTCTTGTACAAGAGTTCATGGTACCAGGGTCACTTTTGCTTTTCCTGAAGAGTTGATGATGCATATCAAAATCATCCCAATGCCTCAAGAATCACCCACTCTGCTGCTGCCTTTGATTCTCTCTTCTTGTCTGCCTGCTCTGGTTGGGTGTGAAGCCAATTACTACTTCCTTAGTTATAAACATAAATGGCAATTTTCCTCCTCCAATATTCAAAGCCACTGTTGGCCTAGTAAGCAAGTCTGAAATAATCTGAGAAGATAATTTAGTCTTCTGCTGTTTGTTGCTGCACTCTTACTTTAGTTTCACCTGCCAAATGCATCCATGCCTTTCTTTATTTATGGGTTTTCTTCAAAATTCTTGCAACCAACACATTTACATATCAAGGAACACATTATTTTTGCCTCATAGCACTCAATAGTTTTTAAGACATCCTAATATTGGCAATTACATCCCTTGCTATGACATTGATATGATTCTCCCCCTTTCCTTTCCCTATCTTAGGCTTAAAATCTTCTCTATTTCTGTCAAGACATGCCTTTATTGCTTTTTGCCTTTCATTTTCATGTTCCAAATTGTTATAGCAGTTAGTACAACTGCAATTGTTATAAAATTTGCCATTTACAAAGCAATCACGTTATAATTCCAAACAGTGATTTTGTACAATTACAGGGCTTTCTGGGCTGACTGGCAGATACTGATGGAATTATGCCATTGAGTGGAAGACTTGCCTGGGTCTGGATACCAGATGTTCCAGTAAAATTAGAGCTGACTGCTATACACACATATGAAGACTGCTGTGGCTGAGAAATGTACTGAGTTGGAAGCACTGCATAACCCACAATCCCTATTCCTGGAGCAGGTGCCAGGACAGTACCTGGTGGCAGGTTAGGGAGGTTGGGCTGGATCTGTGACAGTGAGGTTGAAGGCATGATAAGCCATTGGTATGGTTGGCTATTAGTTACTATTTATGAAGCTGGATTGATGAATTTGGGGACAACTTGTTGGATAGCCTAAGCTTGGAAAAATGGAACTGACATTTGCACTGGGGTTGTATTAACAACCACTGGCTTTGCTTCCTAAAGAGGCTTAATGCTTTTACTGGGATTCTGACTAACTGGTTGGGTTAAGATACTGGCTTTTGTGTCAGTAACAAATCAGACATTATGAAACTTTCTTCGAGGCACTTGAATCTGCTGGGCATTTGCCAGAAGTTCCAGAGGAATTGGGAGCCGTTTCCAGAGGAATACTTGCCTTAAATTGTGATATGCTCACTCCTCCAACAGTGATGGTTTGCACAGCTGATTCTATTGCCTTATTTGGTGATTTCAAAGGTGAGATGGCTATTTTATTTGGCACCTGCATTGTAGAATTAAAAGTTGATGCAATAACACCACTTTAAGATATTGTTATGGTCTTTGATGGAGTTCCAGGGGTAGACTGTGAAAGAATCTTACCTGCAATGACTGATGGTGATAATTGAGTTGTCTGTTCTGTAACTGCTTTACTATTAATTGGTTTTGAAAAGATCAACTTCATGATTACTGGACCACAGGTTGGTGTTCCAGGCTTCTTAGCAATCTCATCTGGTACCACCCCTATGATCATTCTCCTGCTAGAAAGGTGATCAGGTGCAACACCGGAGGCACCACTGCCTCCTAACAAGGCATTCTTCAGGCTCCTAGCAGCTGTGGTGCCTCCAAGACACAAATCCAGGTTTGTTCAAAATCACAAGCCCCACACCATCCTACCACTTCATCCCATAATTCACTATGTCTATAACTTTTAATTGGAGTATTTTGTCCATTTCCATTTAATGTTGTTCTACTCATTTCATATTCCTTTAAAAGATTCTAAAATATGATTTACATGCCATAAATTTCTCTTCCTTAAATTACACCATTTCAATGCTTTAAAGTTTATTTACAGAGTCTTGAACCATGATAATCTAATTCCCAAAAAGGTACAGTCTTATGTATTCTTATTTTCTCTGCTTTCTTTCTCCTTTTACATTAATCATATATTCAGATATTCCATTTTACCTCTACTGGTTCTACTTTATTAATCTTTGAGTTAGTACTCTAAAGATTACACATGCATCTGAGGCATTAATAAACTAATACAGGTTAGTAACAGGTTAGGAAAAGGTGGGACCTTGAAACATGTGTTAACAAGCTGAAGTCTTTCCTTTTGTGTTATAACTGCTCTGCATCTCAACAGCATGCATATTTTAAGCCCTACCTTTCCAAGAGTGTCCAACTTACCTCAGTGCATTTCTTATCTCTTTGGAATTATGGATCCCTCATAACCTGAGCTACCTCAGATGCTTCCAAAGCCTCTGAACCCCCCAGTTATTTTTTTGTTTTGCTTATTTGTTTATTTAGTATTTGGTTATTTTTGGTAATTTATCACCTCTTAAGTAAATCCTTTAAAACTTTCCCAGTTTAGGGAGCTTCTTTCTTCCATAGCCAGAACACTGGCTGGCTGCAAGCTGAAAATGGAATTACTGATATTTTTCTGATATTTTTCTTCCTAAATTTTTCCAAATAAGGTCTCATCCAAACAATAAATATTCAAAACAAATTCCAACAACTTTGGTTTTGACCTACAGGTTTCCTTCCCCCAAAAAAAACATGTGTGTAATACATGGATTCCTTGTTAAAGAAGTGAACCAACTGCCAGTCAACAAAGAATTAAATGAAAGCCACACTGTACACTTTCATTAAAACATTTGCATGTGGGTAAATCAATTATATTTTAACAGGCAATCAGCTTAAACCTTGAAAGTAGAAAGGGAAAGAAACAAATATTTAACTAGAATTTGTTAAACCATAAACCAACATTTATACCTACTGACATAGGCTTTGCACTGGTTACTTGTAGACTTGCATTCTGCCCAATAACTAGTATTCTCATTAGTTATCATACTACTTTTCCTTTATTTACCTACCATTTTTCATCTTTACATATATTCCTTTCTTTTTTTCTTTAATTTTTTTTGTGGTTGTAAATGGACAACATGCATTTATTTTATTTGTTTATCTTTATGTAGTGCTGAGGATCGAACCCAGTGCCTCACATGTGCTAGAAAAGAGCTTTACCACTGAGCTACAGCCCTAGCCCCTTACATGTGTTTTCAAATGGCAGAACTATAGACTCACTGGACCTCCAACAGAGCAGTCTCATAAGTGCTCTCAGGTAGGCTGAGTAATTTGAAAATGGAAAATTCAAAGTACTAAATAAGGACACCCTGGTACCGTACTGATATAAGAGAAATTATAAATAATTAAATAGCATCTCTGTGTACTGGGATATTGAATGTGATATTTATTTTAAACTGCATGAGACTGAAAAATCCTTCCTGTTATCACTTTGAGAAATTTACCATAAACTTAATTAAGCAAATGAAGTCACAAACAGAAGTTCAGTAATGTATTAAGACATTGACCCTATTTTCTGGCTTTACTGTGACTTTTTTTTTTAATTAACCAGGCAAAACTCCCTTTTCAGATGTTGAACAATGAAGCAGATTTAGTAATCTTAGCACTCTTCCACACTAACACATGTGTGACCTAATTCAAGTAAGACCTTTTAAATTTTATTTGCAAATTTAATTATTTTTTAAAAATTTAAACAAGGCAACAAAGGACTATGATCTACCACTTCCTAAATAATTCCCATTTTAGAACAGGACAGCTCTTAGAATACTAATTAAATGCTACCTGAATTTGCCCAAACACTCAGGAAAACATGTATACTTTTAACTCACTGTAACTAAAAATTCCTCAAAGCACAGAATATGCTAAAATGGCTCATGCATAAATTTCCAAGTTAACAAATTCAAGTGGATGAGTACTAATAATATAGTAGCTCTTTCCCATGTAGGCTACTTATGAGAATTAATAAATACAATCAAATACCATAAGAAATTACATATGAAGGGAATCAATAGTCAGGAAGAGGACGAAGAACTTGTAGAAGGAAAAAAAGCAATGAGGGAGGACCACCTTATTATGAAACACTGGAACGTTTCTAAAATGTCAGATTATTAAATCACAGCACTTGACAATAACAGACATGCTTTTGTAACAGCCTGGGAAGGGAAGTAAATTTACTGTATAATTTAAAAGGCATCACAGTACATATATGGAAGGGGATTATCAGTCATGAATAATGATGGGATTGTGGCATAACCATTGGGAAAAATCAACTTATAATACTAATCTCAATAACCCTCAAAACATATTTACCAAGATTTGAGACAAAAATAAAGAAGGAGGAGTAACTCTCCAGAAAAAAAATATAAAATACAACACCATGCTTTAAGAGAATAATCTTATGGGGCTGGGGATATGGCTCAGTCAACCAAGCCCGCAATGAAATGAGGGCAGTTGTGGCACATAATTGAGAACACCCCACAGCAGCACTGATGCCCATCCAGGTACAGAATGCTACCTGCATCTGTGGGCATGCCCCACCATTTGCTTGCCTCCCCACAGCCTCTGCCACCAATGGCAAGCTCTGCTGGCCATGCTGCTGCTGTCAGTTTCAGCCAAGCTGGTGCCGCCCTGGCCTGTGCTTCAGCCACTTCAATGGTCTCCCCATGTATCACCACTGCCTCTCATAAAACCAAGCCCAGTGGCCAGACAGTGACCATTCTCCCTGGACTTCCCACAACTCCAGATGGTTCTTCATCAGCTTGTGGGAGCAGTTCAGCAAGCAAACTGGACAAGGACAGTAAAACAGAAAAACAGGGTTTATTGAAGTTGCTTTCTGGTGCTGCCACAAAATGGAATCCCCGAGTATCCCCTCCAACATTGCTGAAGTGGAAGTAGAGGTGGAAGTAGAACTGGAAGTGGGGCTAAGTTGTGGCAAGTTGCCCCTACAGAGAGCCATGTTCCTGAGCTACCACTTGGGGGATACCATGGCAGGGCTGGCTCCTGCCTCATGGACATGAATGGCCCAGTCACTGCAGCACCAGTAGGCACAGCCTTGGATCAAGAAGCATTCCATCTGCAACCTAGCTCCCTGGACTTTGCAGTCCCCATTGCTTCACCTCCTCATCAAGCATGTTCCTCGCTGGATACTATCATGAATGAGTCTAGCCTGTTGTTTGTGAAAGGCCCTCGGGGGTGGTTTCCTATCCTCCCCAGAGTGAGGCAGAACTTGAAAATTGAAAGGAGATATTATGTTTCTTTATAAAAAGTGAAAGGATGGCTGGTTAAAAGTCACATTACAATACAATAGGAAAAACTGGGCTTTTCCCAGGAGGCTTTGTGGAAAACATTGGAGGAGACAAACACTGGGAAGACTTAAAATCACATCACACAAATGAAGAGCACAAAGTAGTCTGATGGAAAGAGCACATGCGTGGACTTCCAGAAGGTCAGGAGCTCAGCAGGGGGTTGGTGTGTTACTCCCCAGTCTCAGCACAGCCACACCAGCCAGCAGAGTGAAGCAGGTGTCTGGGTTTTACCACTCAGTTGGGATTTTAAGGTGTGCCTTGTGCTGAGCAACCATTTTTTTTATGTATAAGTAAAATGGATAATTGTTTACAAGGCTTAGCTGATGTATTTGCTTCTTTTAAAACTGAAATTTTCTTGTAATAGATAAACTCTTTGGATTATGATTTCAAGAAATTAATTTATGAAATGAGAGCCAAGGAGAAGCTGATTATCTCCTCTCTAAAGCAGGAGATTCACTGTGCTATAGAATGCATCTTCCCTCCCTTAATCCCTGCTCCCCATCATTATATTTTGGTTCCTTAAGACAGAACTTTTGGTTCTCTAATTTGGGTTTTCCTCTTTGAGAAACTAAACATACAATTCAGTAAGTATTAATAATGGCCTGTGCTAGGGAGAAAAACTCAAGAAAAGAAAAGTTAATGATTCTTTTTCTAAACTTTTGATCATGAGTCAACCTGAAGATTTAATCCTCAATTTAATTGTATAGGTTTTTGATTTTCCTAGAATGAAACCAATGAAGTGATGGGAAAAACAAAGCACAGTATTGACAAGAAATGTATTCAGAAATAATATTTAGTTTTATGACAGAAGCAGCTTAATTCATTGATTGTAAAGTAGGCAATGTTAATCTTATACTTGCTGTCGGAGAATGGCTATGAAATGTAATTTTCATTTTACCCCATGAACTGCATGTCCAGAACATTTTTGAGATGTGATGGTAAGTGATGTGCTTGTGTTCAAGTCAAATGCTGAAGAAACAATGTGAAAAATTTACATTCATTCACTGTGGCTCTTTCTCAACCGTCTTGCATGTTCCACAGTAACATGGATGTGCATGATGTATACATTTCATTGCAGTTTTCTGCTGAGTTTAGTTTGCATTCATAATTGACCAATGCAAGAGATGTTAAATAACCAGTATTCTCTACCCCAAAGCCACTCCTGACCAAGGTCTGCTGAGCACACTCTCTCCCTCCCTGGGTAAGGTGTCCATCAGCCATCACAGGAGTCATAAATAAAAATGCTCTTTGTGTTCTCCCAGCAGACAGAAGGAAAGAAAGAGTTTATCCAGGAGCTGTTCCATGAAAGCTCCAGAAGGCTTGGAAGGAGACAGTGTGTCCACACCTTCCAATTGTCCTAGGATCCAGCTGAGCCTACCTTTTTATATTTATATCCATTCTTTGTCACTGGCCTCTTCTACCAATTTCATTATGGTGCCATACAGTCAAGGATTTGCAGCGTCCTGAGAACAAAAGGAGGGAAAGCAGCCTGGTAGTGAGGTAGTTACCACAGTTTTCCCATGGGAACTAATACTAAAACAACAAATTTTAAAAAAAAAATTAAGAATTAATGCTTGTAAATAGAAACATGGACTGAAAAAAAAAACTTCATCCAATAGCAAAAAGGTTCATCATCTTAAAAAGATATAGAATGTGGAGCTTGGGCTGCAGCTCAGTGGTAGCAAACTTGACTGGCATGTATGAGGCCCTGGGATTGATTCTTAGTGCCACATATAACAAAATGAAATAAAGATCTATCAACAACTAAAAAAAATGTAGGATGTGGAAGAAAATGAAATCATTCCTAAGTTAACCTCTGATTTTATAAAACACTTTACATTATTTTCCTTTGTGTTGAAGTAAAAAAAATACTCAGATATCCATGTAATATATGAAGTTTGGTGAAATAAATAAGTTAGGCAAAAAAACTGATGCCAGCTTTCATATGTGTAAGTTGACACCAATGTGCCATAATATTCTTTATTTTAGGAAATTAGTGTATTTTATAAAAAATTTTAAAAGGTATAAAGATACTACAGGTTGAGTTAATTTTTACCTGTCTTTTATTCATATTTTAAGCTATGTGATTGAAGTTTTTCTTTTAATAGCTTTTTACTATAAATTTGTCTAAAATTTTATCTGTAAATGCATCATTAGCTAATATCATGTATGGGTTTTCTATTGGTTTTTTGGAGACAATAGATGAATTTTGTAAGAAGGGCTTGTTACATAGTCATATGTACATTTAAAATCATAATTTATCATTCCTTTTTATGTTAATAATTTGAGTACTAGATAAAATATTTCAAGATTAAAACCTGATGTTCCACCTTAAAAAATAAATAACATTTAAGGGACAGAGAAAAAATACTTGCCTCAAATTGATAATGCAGTTAAGCAAATATAAAATCGCACTGGTATGCAATATTCATATTCAATTTACACAGTTTCTGTTTAAGCACAAAGATAAACACTTTCACTGGGTGTCACATTTTGCCTTTAATCTGGTATATAGTCATTGGGCTCCCCATTCTGCACATGTGTGCTGCTTTATTTTCTCATCAATCATTTTCCCCTCTTCTTTCTGTTAGCCTTCCTATCTAATCAATACCATACATTCTGGAAATCTCAAAATATGACTGCCAAAGAGATGAAGGAACCAGGATAAGAACTGATTGGCAAGTTAGAGAACTCAGCCTTATTAATCATGCAAGCTTCTGCTTGATATAACCAGGATCCAGGATGCACATAGTCCAACTGGATATGGCCTGGTGCTCAAAAGAGATTTTCATAACAAAAAGGGCATTATAAATACATTAAACACAAAATAAAACCCAATACTGTCTTCTCCATTAAAGGAATATTCTAAAGGTAAATCTGATAAACTGATTTAGATACTGGACAACAAACTCTCAAACTCTGGATAAGCTGTTTCTAACATGCCCTCAGAATGATTTCAGACTGACATTTATTAATTTCCTTAAAGGCAGCATGTTAAGATAGCTAAGTGCATGTATTCTATATAAACAGAAACACTGAGCAAGAATCCTGGCCTGACTACTTACCAGTTCTTACCTTTCTGTTTTTTTTTTTTTATTTCCTTCCCTTAAAAAGACACCATAGTAATTATAGAACCTTCATAAAGCTGTTGTTGAAAATAAGGAGACAGTGTACATGAAGAGCTTACTATGATATCAAGAACACAGTGAGAATTCAAAATAAGCAAGGGAGCATCACTGGTCTTCTGTATGATGAATTTTCTCCAGTTGAGGCACATGAAGCCACTCATTTCTTAGCAATGTTTCTTACCTGTATTCTATTTTGACAAATCATAAAAGAACAAAAATCTGTAATTATACACCTGCTCATATCATCCAGAAAGTTCTAGCATTTTCATGGCAATTTCTAGATAAATGTTCACACATTAGAGATTTGTAAACTGTTTCATGCCTTAATTCCAATCATACTGCTCAAGTATGGACAGCCTAAACATCTTATGTTCTCTTAAAGATCCTCAAAACCCACAAAGTTTTGGAACAACTTCATCCTGCCAAACCAACTTCATGTTTCTACAGTGACAGGCCTGCTGCAGGGACTCTCAGAACATGTGAATCAGTGGGAAGAAACCTGACAGTGACCCTCAAAAGCAATGCTCTGTGACTTGGCTTCTGACTCCTCTCTCTGGGCCACATCCTTCTTCCCATTACAAATGTAATGGAAGAGCTGTCAGTAAAAGACTTACTCTGTCCAGAAAAACTTGAAGCCATACAAGTCAGACCTTTGTGACACTGCCCATTTTCTCTCAAGAAAATGAAACTACTTATCATAAGCATCAGAATTATTTCCACAACTTCATATCATTTAAAGTCAACTATGAAATGTATTCCTCAGATCAAATCTAAACTCCTCCAAATAACCTTGACATGTTTACATATATATTCACTATAGCATTGATGCTGAGCCATTGTTTTGCTTCCTAAAAATCAGGATGGTCACTGGAAAATAAAGAGTCCTGTTCATTAACCAAAGAACAACTGAATGGCTCAAACCCAAATGACTCCCAGCACCTGCACAGCAGAGAAGGCCTAACATTTGTGGACATCTGTGATGAAAGTTCCAACTCACAAGCACATGTACAATGTCAACTTTAGTTTTAAATTTTTCCCTCAGTCTCATTACTTAGAATCTTCGTAATTAGAACTTCACTTTGGAAGAACTCTGCTTGCCCTCACTGTGACTGTGCTTGCAAGTCATGAAAGAAATCTTGATCCTCACAATGGGCTCCTCAGAATGCCCAGATCACTGCAGAACATCCAGCTTGCCACTGTGGCAGAGCACACAGCCTCTAGGGGTGCACAAAGCATTCACTCTCAGTCATAGTGATTCTGGCTGTGTATATGTCTGCCCCAGCTTCCCAGAAAAGTGCCCTAAGCAAGTAGACAAGTGGTTCATGCTTGCTTTATGGAGACACCAGTTTCATCCAGATGTGTGGACTTTGGCAAAAGCAAAACTTTTGGCTAGCAGCATGGCCATGTGCCTCCTCTTTTCAAAACACAAACTGGTTACCTTCTCCTCATCCTGACAAACATTATTCAATCTTAGGTAGAGAAAAGTCTATAAGCTAACCTCAAAGCAGTATCTGGCCTGCTGGCACTGGAGAGGCCATGTAAATTCAATTAGGTTTTCTACCAAGGTATCCATCAAGCATTTGGCTTCCACAGATGTGTCTGCCTAGTTCACTTATAAACCTAATGCAATATGACATTGCCTTAACTGTACCACAACAAACAATTCAGGACTGTAAGCAATATCAAGCTGCCCCTCCTATTACCACTGTGTAAAAACTGCATACTCATAAACTACTGTTTCAGCATCCTAAACATCCTAAACATCCTTTGCTCATGTCTTTTTCTCCCTCAGCCTGAAATGGACATTTCCAAGTCTCTAGTTAGGAAAAAAAATTCCATATTTTCAAATCAAATATAAAAAGAAGCACATTTAAAAACAACTTCCTTACAGAGAAATCAAACAACACTGAAAATTTATGATTTTCTTTACAACTACAATTGCACTCATTCCACTCTCTGGAGGAACCACTCTACATTTTGGTGTATGCTTTTCCAAGCCTGTTTTGTTAAACATTTACATATATACATATACATGGAAATGCAGATTGGCTCTTCCCATTAATGGGCTCATTCTACAAATTACAATTCCTTAATATACTAATATACTCGAGATGTCACTGCCTGTTAGTAAATATAAATCTACTTCATTCAGCATGACTGATATACAATTTAGAGGCACCATTCTCCTGTTGAGGGCTGGCTCACACATTGTGCCATGCAACATGAAGTATTCACGTTGGGTCCCTCACCACCCCACCAGCCTGGCACAGTGATGCACACAGAGAAAGTGCTCCATGTTTGATCAATTTACCTCAAATTCTGCATTCTATTTCTGGAAAATTAAAGAATTGTGTGCATAAGAAGTTACAGCCCTCATGGCAGGAATTTCTACTTTTGGTTTTACTAAATCTAACAGCTTTCTACTAGATTGGCAAACAAGTTAACCACTCACAGTCTTTCAACTGTGCTCCAAGCAACACACAAGGTAACACAGAGATACCTCAAAATGTTTCTAAAATTAGCATTGTGTTATATTTTGATAGTTTGTGACAGCTTGGAGCAAAGGAGAAGAAGCTCAGAATTCAGGTCCTTCAGTAACTAGCCAACCACCTTTCTCAAAGTCGACCTGAGCTTCCCTATAAGTGGAAACATACTTATTTACATCCAAGAATCAGTGAGATTCAAATAAGAAAATCAATACACTATAAACTTGAAAATGCCAATAAGATATAATTGTATCTGTCTCCCAAATACACACTTGTTAACTTACCAACCACAGACATAACCAAGGCAGGCCAAGTTTCACCCACCACAAGGGGAATGGCATCCTACAAAATGTTGGTATGTTCCCCTCAGTGACAATAAAACCATGGTGGTATATCCCACCAACTTGTATGGAACATGTTGGAAAGAAACCATAAGACAGAATACAAGTGGAATCTGGGTTCACTTTTTAAATTCTTTTTATTTCTTCGAAACTTCAAATCTTAATATTCTTCATTTTCACAGCTGGATGTGTTACTTTGCACTGTTCCATGGGTGTTCCCAGCTCTGGGTGGCTGTCCGGGTCCTATTCTTTTTCTCCTCATTCCACGATGCAGTAGAGGCTAACCTGATGGCCTCCAAGAAGTCAAAACTTTTCCTGTGTCAATGAATCCTTTCAGACTAGTGTTCTGAAAGATGAGCATGAAGTTGATCCTGACTGAGGAACTGACATGTCTGGGTCTAACCAGGTCTGCATCCTTTGACTGATCAGAGATACACTGGCACTCACCGCTCTTGGTGCTCCTGAGGACAGGAGGTGCAGGTGGAAAAGGATGTGTTAGGTGTGAATAAGTTGTGACAAGCAGTGCAACTCCACCATCAAGGGCCACAACTTGCAGTTTAGCACTTAATTGTGGAGGTCAGGTGAATTAGTGCAATTGCACGCAACTCACTTGGGGTTAATGTGGCTCTTGTCATCCATCCTTTGAAGTACAGTGTCTTTTACACATAATGATAAATGAATATGCCCAGCTGTCGTATTTTTACAATTCTTGAAAAAATTCAAAGACCCAAATGTGACAGTGCAAAACAAGAAGTGCACTAGTTTAGGTTCCATCCCAGAATGGCCTCTCACTCTGTCACAAGGTATAGTTGTCTTGGATCAAGTTTATTCACACACATTTAGCATGGAAGCCATCAGTGATGAGCACAGTTATAGGGAATTCTGAAATCAAAACATTCACAGAGAGGGGGTGGGGATATGTCTCAGTTGGTAGAGTGCTTGCACCACAAAATGAGAGAGAGAGAGAGAGAGAGAGAGAGAGAGAGAGAGAGAAACATTCACATGGAAACCAGGAAAGAGGCTTCTCCTGCTATGCATTCAGCTTCAAGATAACATACAGTATTCTTAAAAGTGGCCCATGCAAATCAGTAGTTTTGCTCATCCCAGGTCAACTGCATTCTAGCCCATGGCTCAGGCAAACCAACAACACTCACCTCCTCAACCACAGCAAGACACCAACTCTTCAGAATCTAGGGGACTCACCTAAGTTGCTTTTAGAACACATAATTTCTAGTTATTGATAACCATCTTAGGATGATGTTTTGAGAAGCTCAAGAAAAATCTATTTAGAAATCATGGAGCTTCACTCAAGAGTTTACAGTGTTTTGAATAAATTACATAAATGAATAAACCATAGAAGCAAAATTATTATTATTTGGAAACATTTGAAACATTGATGCAGTTCAAGCAGTCATACATTACTGTAGAGCAGTTTTATTCTCTGCTCAAGAAATTCTTTTAAATTAGTGCATATGTAGCAAGCATCTGGCATTTTCATTGTAGCAAAGGTAAAGCAATAGCAAAGACAACACACCTATGGCCCAGATATTTTGTGCATATTAGTCAGTGAGATTTCAGCTCATCCCTCTGCAAGAGCCCAGGGAACTAAAATTCATGAAAAACTTGGTAGTGTCTTTAGTGAGCAGTTTTTATGATCAACAGTTTTTCTCCAGGGAGTTTTGTGAAAAAGGATTTTAGACAGAATGCATTCATAGATTCACTGTCTGCAAGAGAAGGAGAGGTAGAGATATTTGTTACAGTAACCAGGTCAATTTAACCACCTGCAATACGGCCTTGGCCATAAGAGCCACAGTCCCTGTCCTCATAATCTGTATAAAGGGGGAAGAGCTCACATTTAAACACACAGATGAAAGCAACCCAACAGATTCTACCTTGTCAGGAGTTTCACAGAAAGGTAAAAAAATAACAAAAAGGTAAAACCAACAATCCTGGCTTCCAAATTGAGCTGCATAATTGATATGACAAGCTATTTAAATTTAATTACTATCTAATACAGTGCAGATTTATTCAGGCACAACTACCTCATTTTTTTGCAGGCATCTCTTCTATGAAAACTGTGCTAGTTTAGTTTTGTCTGAGTTAACTTAAAATGACCAAATCTAAGCTACTCTATCTGAACAAATAAAGCTGGAATTTATACAGAAACATCATTTAGAACCTCAGAACTATAAACTCAAGCAGACTCAGAGGGACTCTACACCTTGGAATTCTCAGTAAAAATTATGCTAGTGTGGAGTTTCAAGAATATAAAAAATAATCCTACACCCACAGTCATGTAACTTGGAATGGCTACATCACTGTTGATGTATTCTGTGTGCTAGGGCTTTATTCTCATCACAACCCCATAGGCTAAATCTTATTAATCCCACTTTAGAAATGAGTAAATGGGAGTCAGAAAATGTAATGACATATCTGGAGCCAGAAACCACAAAGAGGCCTTTGCTGAGCCTAAAGCCTACACTACACTGCCCCACCCTGGCTCCTGGATGTTTTCTATTTTCCTATCATTTTGAGATAGGCTGGACATTGATAAAATAGCTCTCAGTGTGACATTGGCCTGCTCTAAAGGAACACACAGGGTGGTGAACCCCAAATCCAAGGGCACTATAGAGGTTCTACACCTGGCTTGACCTCTCTGGGAATACCCTAGAAGTAACAAAAGAGCAGGAAGGCAAAACATGGATCCGTTCTGACTAGATATATTGTGAATTTACTTGGATATAGGGTCTTTACCTTCCTGTCTACAGAGAGAGCCACCTCTTCATGGAAGGTACAGTATTTTCTGGTTGAAGAATCTTGACAAAAGTGGAATTAGACATCTAAGTCAGGGTAGATATGTTAGGTTATGAGCCCAGAAATGTCACATGGAATTTCAACTAGAGTTGTGAGACTTGACTCTGACTTCACCTTAGTGATCTGTCCACACTGCAGAGTCTTAGTAACCTACAGGTGCTGTAAATCACAATCACAGCTGAACCTAATGAAACCACAAATATGTTCAGGGACCCAAACATTCCATCCCATCCACACCATAACTTGGCTCAGAAGGTGTCCATGGGTAACACAAAGAAGCCCCAGGGCATTTTAGGAAGATAACTCAAGAAGCTGGCTCCATGATGACTTAGTACAATGATGTGATGCATTTTTAAGTCCAAAGATCAATTCAGAAAAGATAAAAAGGTTTATGAGCTGCAGTTTTTGAAAAAATTTATGGATATTTCCCCCAATAGCTGTGTGAGGATGTTTATATATTTCCCTAAACACTAACTTGAATGAATAAAACAAAAATACTACTCTCAGGGCTGTGGGAAGTAACTTAAAGCATATAAGAAACTGTTTAAAAAACTGCTGAACTCTGGGTAAGAATATGAGGTCAGCAATGTTCTCACCCAGACTGACTCCTGTCTTTATAGCTCAACTGATTAAAAGTTCTGCCAGAGCTGGCACAGAGTAGTGTCTGAGGACCAGCATCCACACCACCTAAGCAAAGGGGATGCTTGCTTGGCTTGGAATGCATGGTACACACTGATTATCACAAAAATGACACATTCCTGAGACACCAAAGCTTCACTAGCCTGTCCAATATATTCCTGACTGTAGTTGCCCACATACAAGAGACATACACAAGACCTAGCAGAAATTACATCTGGGCATACCTGAAGATGATCAAAACATCCTGTGTACTTCACTACCACACATGGCCCCACTGTATTGAGTAAGATAGGATAGAGAGGCAGTTAGGGTAATGGGCCCCATGACAGCATTTATTTTTTTTATTTTTAATATAAAGGCTACTCCATGAAATTAACCTGTAGAAACATTTCAGCCAAGGCTTTGTCCCAGAGAAGCAGGAAAATGGAAGTGAGGGAGGATCTGAATAAAGGATACAGGAAAGTTCTAACATAAGGGCTAAAAGGGCACATTCAATCAGAAAGTCACAGGTCAAACTAATTGTCTTGCACTTTTTCAATATTTTAGCAGCACAGACTTTGAATAATAGTGTTGGCATGTTTCCAGTGTCATGTTTCCAAAGCATAGCTTTGATCAATAGGATTAACCTAGTAGCTATATTGATTCCTACACTAGCACACCTACATGGTCCCCTCTTGCTGTCCAAGAGTTCTGTTTCTTTGCTTCTCACCCAAACTTATCCTACTGTTTTCACATATATCCTATTTTTTTACACTCTTTTCTGTGGTCCACTAATTTCTTTCTGCAGATTTGTAAAACAGGAAACTAGAAATAAATGGATACTTAGCTGCTGAGGTCTGCTGCAATACTGGGGGACAAAGCCCATCACATGCTGTTGTAGTCATAGCAGAGAAGAATCCAGCTTTGCCAGCTGTGACCCACAGAGCTGACACTGGCAGGCATGTTAGCTGCTGACATTAAACCAAGCTTTCTTGGCTGCAGAGGCTTGTGACTTCTATAGACTCTATCTGCCAGCAGAAGAAAAGAATCCTGTTTTGTCTCAAACTCTAGTTTCAGTTTCATTGGGGACACCTGCCCCAAGTGTCTGAGCACAGTCTCTATAAAAGAACTGCCTGAACTGTAGTATGTAGATAAAGGAAAGCACCTAGAAAGCTGGTCTTCAAGAATTAAAGAAAAAAATATTCAAGCAGGGACATTAGTGACCATACATCACAGGGGAGGCATATCTCACAGATTTAGTGCAGAAAATTTACTAAACAAGAAAAAACATAAACAAACCTGTAACAATATGTCTCACTAGAGAAATAGCAAAATGTTCAGTTTGCCAGATGAAAAGATGTGGAGATCTACTTCCAACAATGTGAACACTACCAAACTGGACACCTAGAAATAGTTATGACGGTAAATTTTGTGTATTTTACAGATATAAAGCATTTTTTCTCCCTGTCAAAAAGTAAAAAAGAAAAAATCTTAGGGAAGCTGAAACTAAAGGAAAACTGGGCCAGGGTTGTGGCTCAGTGGTAGAGCACTTACTAGCATGTGTGAGACCTTGGGTTTGATCATCAATACCACACAAAAGTAAATAAATAAAACAAAGGTAGTGTGTCCATCTTCACTTACATTTTTTTTAAAAAAATTAAAGAAAAACACTTGAGTGCACATTACTGATGCCCTGTTACTTGACCAGCAATTGTAAACCTACTGGATGCATGTCTATGTACAAACAGAAGGAAAAAAACAAACGTTCTTGGTGGGCCTGCTTATACGCTGGTTGGCAGGTGGTGACAGCATAGATCTGTAACCTCCCTGGATGTCCCTCCAGGCCAGAGTACCACCACCCAGAAACATGCCCCACACAAGCCTCAGCTACAGGAAAACTGGCCCACACCTCCACTCCTTGTTCCCTAGGGGCATTCTCCCACTTTTCTCCCATCTACCTGCCTGAATCCTGACCAACTGGGAGGGTTCCCTCAGACCTGATGGGCTAGAAGCCCATGCACACCACACAGCCCATAGCCTTTTCTTGGTCTATATGTTCCTGTAACATTCACGGGCAAAAGACCAGGAGGCTCTAATTTGAGACCACTTCATCTTGCTGATGCATCTGTAATGAATCCACACACTTTGTCTCTGATTGGAATCTTAAATGTAGCCTGAAGGGTTTTTCTCCCTTGATCACCTTCACTTAGAGGAATAAAAACAGCTTGAGTAGCTGATTGGCTAAAAAAGTGAAAAAACTAAAACAGATGAAATGCATACTGAATGACCTTAAGACCTCTCTAGGGGCTGCAGGTACAACTCACTGACAGACCACTTGCCTGGCATGCATGAGGTCCTGGCTCCAATCCCCAGCACTACAGAAAGTTGAAAAAAAAATGTCCTCCCTGGACTGTGTGGTAATCATTCTTCTATCAACAGCGAGGCTGCCTGTGTTGTGTTTGTACAAAGAAGGTTTGTGGGGGGTTATAAACTGCAACTCATTTGCCACTTATTTGATCCTACCTAATATAATTAATTAGCCTCTCACATGTTTGTGTACTTTACTGCATAATGAATCTGTATAAAAAATTATTTTGCTTGTTAGACTTGTCACTTTTTGAACATTTAAAAGCATGGTGGCTGAAAGCTGGCAGGTAATTGATGAGGGTCAGCCTGAGAGAACAAAAGGGCCAAAGGCCAGGGTCTGTACTTGCTGATGCACTGAGCTAGAGACCAAAAGTCCTCCTGGCTCTGCCAACAAGCTGAAAACTAAGGACACCCTTCAGACAGGTAGCAAGGGGCCAGGATGTGTCAGACAACAGGGAAGCTTCTAGAGCTGGTAGGGGCCCCTCCCTACCAGATGCACCTGTTAGCTCAGGAAGTGAGGTGGCAGACCACCCATCCTATCACATGGTGACAAGCCAAGCAAAACAGAGATAATGAGACTGGTCAGATTAGGCTTCAGGGCCTGTGCAGATGGGACAAGAGCCCAGGAAGAGGTGACACTGTACTCTATGACAGAGCATATTCCCTGCTTGGCTCTGGAAATCCCAGGCCCCCAAATCTGTCCTATTGGGGATTCTGTATATACAGCAAGTGCCACTAATATTCAATATTGGAACTCCCTGAAGGCCCTGCCCATGCAGGGCTTGGTAGGAATAAGAGATGAAGGGAAAGAGGTTCATATTCTTCCACCCATCCATTTCTTTCCCACCTTCCATATTCTTTGTTCCAAATCCATACCATCTTCTACCCCTTACCCAAGTTTGCCCCAGTGGAGACTAAGAGAAAGTAAACTTACCAATTTCTAACCTACATGAGCAGGAGAAAGATCACAAGAAGGAAACTATGGTGGGACCAGTTTCCTGAATCCCAGTATTGAGGCCATGGGTGGAGGATAACCTGAGGCAGTCACTGGGGAACTCAGTGGTGCCACAGCTCTCAGCTTGGGCTCCAGGCCACAGTCAATACATATACCAGTTCTGTTACAGGCCACTTAACCTGTTAAGATACAAAGGTGATCTCTGAGCCTCAGACTCCAGGTGTGTAATGTGGAGGAAAAAGGGAATGCCTGCTTTATAATTTGGGGGAAGATTAAAAGATTAATTAATTCAAATAGTGTCCAGCACTCAGTATTTCATCTCTTCTTTCTTTTTTATTTTATTCCCAAGTAAATATGTTTGGATGTTGCACTTTCAGAGCTCTTTATTTTAATGTTCACACTATGTTTTCATTGTTAAAGGATAATTATTAAGCTCATTAATTTATTGGGGCTTTATGTGGCAAACACCCCAGCAGACAAGGAGCTTGGTAGTTTTAGGATTCGCTCTCATATAGGGCTTGTGGCATATGATTTTGGGTGAAAGCAGTTGAGCTGTGCCACAGGACAGACCCTTTCAGGTCCTCAGAGTAGTTGGCAGGGTCTTCTCCAAGTTACAGGGCTTCTCTTTCAGGCAACACTGTACCATTGGAACTGCAGAATCCACTCTGAACACTCTGGCCAACATCTCCCTGTGATCCCTCTCCACCCCCATGCTCCTGGCTAACATTCCCTCAGTGTGTGTGTGTGTGTGTGTGTGTGTGTGTGTGTGTGTGTATTAGGTAGTATATATAATAAATATATGATATTTTTGTCAATTAAACCTCCAAAAAGCTGGAGGAAAAAATTTAAAACTCTATCAGTAGACTAACCAATCAATAATAAATGAACCAATAGCCCCTCTTGTGTGTTCAAGAATTTATCACACAAATGACTTATGAAATTTTCTGTATTTTCAAGATCTTAAATGTAATTTTCATATATGGATAATTGAATATTTACTCCCTGGCAAATGCACAGGGAGTAGAATAAAAGAAATCATTACAATTGATCTTGATTTTCATTTTCAAGCATAGAATTTTTAATGCATTCATCCTAATAAATGGTAAACCATACCCAATTTGAAATACCAATCATGACCTCACACATTTATCTAAAATATAAATGTGTACCCATGATGTTACTGTAACACCAGGTCTAAAGGACCAGGCTCTTGCTTGCACTGGGATCATAGACTAGGCCAGGTCTCCCTCTCCAGCCCAAGCCATCCCAGCAGGTGATGTTGATGCTTTGGTCTAGCGACACTGGTCTTGGATGGACAAAGAATATTATCATAATTGGTTTAAAAACTAACTTCCCAGAAGTAATGCAATAGAATTTTTTAAGGCCATTACAAAATATTTTTCTTTTGTCTTGCTCCAATCTCTTGTATTAGAAGGTGGCATGGTGAGGACATCTGAGAAGCAGAAATGGGTGTTAAGTAGCAATCTCTGTAAACAGATCAGAGAACCAGAAGCCAGAAGTACAGAGCATTTTCCTTCTTATTTAACCTGATTTAAGCAATGGAATGGATTTCAACAGTCACACAATAAAAGCAAATCAGTTCTGCCATCGGGGGGGTTCACTTCCTCATTAAAAATTAATGCACAGAAATGAAGAGCCAAGCACGATGAAGGCTTCTGGATCCTTCCACTTGAACATCTCCAGTTTTTCCCCTTTTAAGTCAGGGCCTTACTGAAATCTCTATACCCTTTTTTGGGAGAGTTTAGCACTGATGGAAAAGGTCAGTCTGACATCTTCAAAAAATTTTGCTCCCTATTTATTTATCCACCGAATGGACACAGCTTGGATCTTTCTCTGCCCTGGAACACCTGAATCATCTGACTTGGGACATGAGCCATCCAGTGGTTGAGAAAGAAAACAAATATTCAAACTAAATCAATCCAACTTTAAGAAGGCCATTAGTCAACCCCAATTTTATAAGGGTTTGAACCAACAAGAGAGATTAAATTGAATGAAAGCACTAGTGTAGCTGGCAGCACTGCCACCTGAGGACATGTTCCCACTGCTCCAGGTGTAGGATTCCTGTTTCAATAGCACCCAGCAAAAAGGCTTTGGGAAACACACCCCACCGACTTAGAGGGGACATGAATCATGGCCCTCAGGGGTTGAGGGCAGAGACAGATCCCAGACACAAAGTCATCTGTTGAGGGGCAGTGGGTTTGCGATGGCAATGACACTAGTGCTCATGTGTTTCTGTCTCTCTTCTTTCACAAGCCCAATTAGCTGTCATGTTTTATACACACCATGGAAGCTAATTTATGCTTCCTCTATGAAGAAGGAAGGCTCCCAACACCTGGTTATTCACAATAGATTGGGTGCTCATGTTACTGCCATAGATTTTTACACAAAGCAGTGTGTGTGCTGTACAAAGCAATTGCTCTTTAAAGCTCACTGGGATCCCAGGCTCTTTTGTACTGTTCATAGAACTATGCTCTGTGCCATGAACAAGCAAATATTTCTACAGCAGGCTTGTGAACACAGGCTCACTCCAAATCAAAGCTGTGAAATCTTTCCTGTTACATTCTGCAATGTTTTGTTCTTTCCCATTAGTTTCCTCAGCTGTCCAGTGGCCACTGCACATCAGCCCTGTCTCACACCTGTGCAGGGCACCTCATATATGGAGAAGGCAGGCTCTGTGCTCCTGCTGAAGGCACCAGGCATTTTTGCAAGATCTGCTCCAAAGTAAGAGTTTTTAGAAGTCTATCCAGGTGTGTCTCAAAAAGACCCAAACTGTTATTGTCCAGAAGGGAGTGTCTGCACTCTGCTGTCCCGGGAGTCAATGCTGAGCACACACACTAGGGGGCATTCCATTTCAGCATGTCCATCACAGGCTCAGACCTCAGTCATGGTGAGTGGGTTGTAATCTCTAATTTCTGTGACATGATTATTTTCCTCTCTCCCAGAAAATGTGAAATAGGTGAAAGGATTGTGATGATAGTAATGATTTGTTGTCATGGCTATTGCTGTTGCCTCCTCCATCACCGCCATCTTCATCTCCATCACTCCAACATCATCACCATCACCACCTCCATAACCACCATTGTCACCATCTCCATCATCACCATCACCAACTCCACCACTATCACCATCACCACCACTACCACCACCCCATCACAATCACTGTCACTATCATCATCATCACCTCCTCCATACCAACTCCACCTTCTGCTCCTTCACCACTTGGGGGCTTCACCATCACCATCACTATGAGCACCATCATTCTGTCACCTTCACATGGCAAATCTCTTAAATGTGAAAAGCAGACTAGTCTCTTCATCTCCATGAAAGCTATATTTTTCTGTAGTAAAATAAATAAACAAACAAACAAATAAATATTTAGGTTTTTGTTTGTTTGTTTGTTTTCTGTATCAGGAATTCAAGCAAGGGATTCTTTGCTTAACCACTAAGCCACATCCCTGGCCCTTTTAAATTATTTTTTTGTTTTGAGATAGGGTTTTAAATTGTTTAGGACCTAAATCAACAAGGCTGGCTTTAAACTTGCAATCTTCCTGTCTCAGCCTCCTGAGATTCTGGGATTACAGGTGTGCGCCACTGGGGTCAGCTTATATTTTTAAATTGTACTACTGCTCTTCAGTCAAGCAGTCCCCAATCAATCCTGGGAGACATCTGGGCTCCTTCTCCCCACCATCTTCATCTCCATCATTTCAACATCATTCATCATCACTACTTCAGCCACCTATATGAACTTCAAGTCATATCTATCTCTTCCTCTCAATTCCCAGACTGTGGTCTTAGTTTGGGTCCCAGGACTTTTCTGCAAGAGTATGAAGGCTAACTGCAGTAAGTAGCACACAGCGGGAGAAAAAAAGGTGTGTATGGATGGGTTGGGCTCAAATGCCAGCTCTGATGCTGTGATGTCCCATAACTTCCCTGAACCCAAACAGGTGCTTACTCTGTGAAGCTCCACAGAGATGCTTAGGACAGCCTCTTATTTTTAGGATTCACTGAGGTAATGGTATACCTGTGCTTAGTGCAAACAGGTGCTCGATAGAAACAATCTTTTCTATCACTGCACAGTAGATAACTGGACTAGTCCTGAGCTGCCCCCCCCGCCTCCTCTCATTTACACCCTTCAAATCCATTGGCCACTCCACTATGAGAAAATGCTTCCCTGATGCTTGTAAAACTATAGACCCAGCCCCTTCCAACCTCTCCAGTCCTGCCTCCCACCACTAACTCTGGGCTCCTTGTTCCTGCCATCTGTGGCAGTTTGTAGTTCTTCAAAAACCCCATAAATAATGAGATTTGTATTCTTCCATTGTGGAGAGATTCAAAACTATCAAAATAGACCTGGAGCCACATCCACATAATAAAGAGCCCACTGGGTGAAGATAGACCTTGAACTGAAGAGTACTGTGAGACACCTTCCAGGGACAGCCAGAATCACAGCCCAGCTCTGCAGCTGACTCCAGTCCAAGTAGAGCTTCACACCATGGGAAAACCTGGGGAAGCTGGCTGCTTTTCTGGGCAGGGAGGGAGGTGGGCTATTTGATTGTGGGGAGAGAGAAGCAGATGTCCTGCAAACATTCTCTGATTCATTCAGAGAGAAATTATTCAAGGAAAGAGCTGAAGATATGACAAAGAACACCACGAGGGGGAAGAAAGTGACATGGAATCCAGGAACATCCACAACAAAGTGTTGAGAGAGAGAGAGAGAGAAGATGCCAGAGTCTTTTGGGCATAGACCAAGGACAAGGATGGCTAGGTCAAATGGTGGTTCTATTCCCAATCTCCATACTGCTTTCCATATTGGCTGCACCAATTTGCAGTCCCACCAGCAGTGTATGAGTGTACTTTCCCCCACATCCTCACCAACAAAACATGCTTGTGTGCATGATAGCTGCCATTCTGACTGGAGTGACATGAAATCTTAGAGTCCTTTTAATTTCATTTCTCCAGTTGCTAGTGATGATGAACATTTTTTCATGTATTTGTTGAATGATTGTACATCATCTTCTGACAAGTGTCACTTCATGTACTTGGTCGAATTATTAGTTGGATTATTTGGGGGGTTTTGTTTGATTGTTTGTTTGTTTTGTTTTGTTTTGTTTTTGGTGTTTAGCTTTTTGAGTTCTTTATATACCCTAATGATTAGTGCTTTAGCTGATGTGTGAGGGGTAAAGATTTACTCCCAAGATGTAGGCTCCCCATTCACCTCACAGATTGTTTGTTTTGCTGAGAAGAAGCTTTTGTCCCTCTCCTTGGTCTGTACCTGAAGGTCTTAAAAACAGCATACTACAGGGACACAGCCACATCAATGTTTAAAGCAGCACAATTCACAATAGCTAAACTATGGAACCAACCTAGATGCCCTTCAATAGATGAATGGATTTAAAAATGTGGCATATATACACAATGGAATATTACTCAGCAATAAAAGAGCAAGTAAATGGATGGAGTTAGAGAAGATAATGCTAAGTGAAGTTAGACAATCCCCCCCAAAAACAAATGTCGAATGTTTTCTTTGATATAAGGAGGCTGATTCATAGTGGGATAGGGAGTGGGAGCATGGGCAGAATAAATAAACTCTAGATGGGGCAGAGGGGTAGGAGGGGAAGGGAGGGGGCATGGGGTAATTAATGATGGTGGAATATGATGATCATTACTATCAAAACTACATGTACAAAGACACGAATTGGTGTGAATATACTATGTATATAACCAGAGGTATGAAAAATTGTGCTCTATATATGTAATAAGAATTGTAATGCATTCTGCTGTCATACATAAACCAAAAAAAATACATTAAAAATATGGAAATAATCTATTATTTTTTTCTGTTGTACTTGTGTAATATAAATGTTGTATATACAGTGCTATGAAACATCTTCCAAAAAATCTTGATAATAAAGTTGTATGGAAAAGGAAAAAAAAAACATGCCAGAGTCCTGCTTGCTGAACACAAGCTCAGCCTACAGACATGCAGCCTCCTTGAGCTCAAACTCTTTTCTTACTTAGGTACACACAAATGTAGAAGGAGGAGATCCATAATCTGATCATCTGAAATCAAAAATGCTCTGAAAGCCAGAATTTTTTTTTTTAATTTTAATATTTATCGTTTAGTTTTTGGCGGACAAAACATCTTTGTTTGTATGTGGTGCTGAGGATCGAACCCAGGCCGCACGCATGCCAGGCGAGCACGCTACTGCTTAAGCCACATCCCCAGCCCACCAGAAATTTTTTAATGCTGAAAATTCCACACCTGACCTCAGATGATAGGTTACAGCCCAAACACAAGCTGACTGAAAATATTGTGTCAAGCTGCCTTCAGGCTATGTGCTCCAGGTGTGCATGAAGCAGGCAAATTATGTGCTTGGACCTGAATTCATTCCCAACATCTCTTATTATTATTTGCAAACATTCTAGAATCCAAAATCCATAACACCTCTTATTGCAAACATTTTGGATAAGGGATGCTAACATGGTCTGGAACTTACAATCCAACATACCTGATCTGCAGAATACCACGGGCACTGTCCAGAGCATATTTCCACTAATTAAAAGACTCAGAAACAACTTCCTTGCCTTGGCAGCCACCATTCCTTCCGCTGGCCCACCTTCCCTTCCCCCTCCACTCAGCTTCTCCCTCATCACCTGGAGTGGACCTCATGGTCATCACTGTAAGCCTGCTCTTGGCAACACCTCAGCTCTCAGACCCCTCTTCCTCCCTCACTGGCAAAACCCCAGTCCAGCTGAGTCTCCCTCAGCACACAGACACACTGCCTGGCTCCCGCTACGGCCCCACCACGAAGCCCGTATGTGCTTTGGCAATCTCACCACAATTCCCAGACTAGGGCTCTCTTCTTCCCCTAGGATAATTTAATGTCTAATAGTAAAATTTAATAAGAGAGTGACAGCAACCTGAAAAGAGGCAGGACCATAGGGGACCCAGACCTCTCAGGAATGAAGGTGTGCATCTCCTGTGGTGTGGCACCCCATGGCCGAGAGTAACTATGAGGTGTAAGGTGTGGCGAGAATGGAGAGTGTAAGCACAGGCCTCAGCCCTGAGACTAGTCACATGGGGACTGCAGTGGGGAGAACATCAGATAAGCAGAGAGAGTGACAGAGCCATGGACATGCCTGTCATTTCAGCCATCAACTGCCACTCAAGCTCTCTTTAACCAAGAGTACTTCCACGATTGAGATGGGGGCCAAAAGAGCCCCAATACAGGCCCCCTCAATGCTTCACCCTCTTTGCTACCACAGTGCAATGAAGTTCACGTGAGACAGAGAGGGGTCTGGAAATCAATGGCCCTGAGACCTGGGGCTCAGGGTCAGCTCACTGACAGTTAGAATGCACCCAACTGGAAAATGAACCATCAATCATAGGCTGGTTCTATGGCAACCACTAACTAAAAGACTCAGAAACAATCAGGCATCAATTGGGAATTTTCCATAACATCCAAGATGGCCTCTTTAATAACCATGTTTCCCCACCTTAGAAACTGCCAGGAGCTCAGAGTGCTCTTGCTATCTGGAGCCCAGCTCAGGGCAAGCTGTTCTGTCACTCTGCTGAAGCCTGAATTGTACACAGGGGGACACCTACCACAGAAGCACACTCTATAGCAGTGCCATGGCTTCAGACGCCCACTGATCATATGCAGTCAATGACCCAAAGCAGGGAGCACAGTAGAGTAAAGCTAAGTATGAATGAGATTCAGGACTAACCAATTTTATTATTGGTTTTCCAAGCCCGAGTTAGCATAAGTTTGGACCAATAGCAGTGACCCAAGGGCTCTATAAACCCCTAGACTAGCACACTAGGCAGAGAAAACCTGCTGTCTGTTCATCTCTTTTGTGGTATGAGTTGTATTTCTGTTACTCAATGAACTACACTCACTCATCCTGGTCTGAGAATTTCATTCTTTGAATTCATAATATGAGAAAGAAGACATAGAAGGCAAGCTGCTGGGTTCTACTGCAACACTGGTGGGCATGGCCTGCCATCAGGAGCTGCAGCACTTCCTGGCTGCAGAGGCCTGCAGCTTCTGCATACCCCACCTGGCAGCAGCAGCAGTAAATGGAATTTCACCTCAAACCTCTGGTTTCATAGGCATCTGCTCTTTGATTAGCTGCTAACACTTAAAATGAGCCAGCTTGGCTGAAGTGATCTGCATCTTCACAGACTGCTCACCAGCAGAACTGGTGAATTCAGCTTCTTAAACTCTAGCTATATGTTGCTTCTCTCATTGTTGCTTGGGTACAGAAAACAACTCTAATGAGTGGCTACTGTATCTGTGTGTGGTGTTGAGATTTAAGACAAGTTTCAAGAGGGAGCCCTGAACCAGAATGCAGGGACATAAAAATATCTGTTAGCTTTTGCTGTGGTGACTTTTCCACACTGGGTTTTTAAAAACCCTTGCAAAAATGGCCATGGTAGCTCCAGCCCCTTGATATTACTACTAAAAACACCTTGTGAAGCCCCAGATCCTCCCCACTGATACCCAACCCAGAACAGAATAGTGCCTGGTACAATTAAGCTGAACACCACTCTGTGTGGTGTAACTGCAATTTCTGAACAGCATGTGTGGTCGTTTATTTCATCATTTTATTGTTATTTCACTGTATTTTCTTATTTTCTTATAAAGTCCATCGATCTATAGGAATGAGTTTATCATATAGAAAAGTGTCTTGCTCTGGAAAGGCTGTGTAGGGAGGACTCAAGCTGGAAGTCAGAATCACCTCCAGAAGAGGACCGCAGACACTGCATGCACATCACAGGGGGACATGACCTACTTTCTAGGACAGTTATGAGACTAGTTTGAGATGAATCTCCACCACTTCTGTTGGTGGGATGAGTCTGCACACTGTAGGACTCTGCAGCCAAGAAAACCTGTTTCAGTGTTTGCTGTGAATCACAGCAGGGGATGCCTGTCCTTTTCACCTCTGAGGGTCATAACAGGCCACCCAATCCTCCATTAACACTGAGCAGTGTGTTGCAGTGTTGTGATGGAGCTCCCTATCTGGAGAGGGCCTCCATTATTGCAACAGACTCTAGCAATTCACTACCACTTATTTCCAGGTTGTTCTCACAAAAATCCAAAGGATGTCCCAGAAGACAGGTGTGTATGAAAAATAGAAACAGAACTCTTGAAATGGCAAGAGGGTGGCCAACAGCAGGTTTTCAGTCCAAGTGAGCTAGTATAGGGGATTATCTAGCACTTGGGTCAATTATATTGGTCTATACTCATGATAATCAGGGTTTGGAAAAGTACTAATGTGACTGTCACCACTATTTTCTTACTATTGGTTGTCAAGCAGGAAGTTGAGGTTGTGGGATTTTAGAGGCTGAAGTCCTGAAGGCAGTGCTGTGTGTGTAGGTGGCATCCACCCTGGGCCAAGCCTGGTATTGGTGCCTTAGACCCATGCCAACAGGGTGGGCTCCATCTGGTTGCAGTTTGCCACCCATAGTCCAGGCCCTGTGGGCAGCCATTTCACAGCCCTGGGACAAGGGTTGGCTTCACTCAGGCATTATGATACAGGAATTTTACTCTAAAGACAACAATGATGAAAACATGAGAAAGCTCTATGGTACCTTTCTTCCACTCTCCTTCTCCTATGAGCATGGGACAGTTTTCCAAAGGCCACTGAGCTGAACATCACAGCACTTAGGTAGCACCACTGACCTATGAGGCCAGCTCTCTTCCACCAAGACAGACATTAAAGTAACTCAAAAAATGCAACACTGTATCCTTATTCATTTACTCTGGAAAATACATTTATTTTTCATAAAATATCTACTCTAATGTGCGGTGAGTTTAAAATAACTTAAAACAAATTAACAAATATTTCTAAAATTTCCCAATCTTTGTTTCACTTAAAATATTGATAGTTGTTATCCACTCACAGGAAATTGTTTGGGGGTCCTCATCATCTTTAAGAATGTGAAGGGATTCTGCAGGGTTGGGAGCAGCTGAAACAGGAGCATTCCTGGGAAAGATGAACACAGTTCCTGGGGTCGGGGTCTGTGAGGTGGAGGGCAGGGCTCAGATGTATCTGCAACCTTTTTTTCTTAAAAACTAAATCCAGGTACAGAATTTTAGCATTCTGTGGAACTCAGTGGTTGTTATACCATACTTCCAATGTGTTTTAAATAATTCATAATAAAAATAAGTTGTCATGAACATGGAATTTAGAGTTATGGAAGCAATTACCAGAAACACTAGCAACAAATATGGCTGAGTTTCTGGTGCAGTATGAGACCAAGGTGGGTGGAAGAGGAGACCCTATGGCAGGTGGGAAGGTTCTATTCCACTTGGTACTGGATACACCTCCTCCACACCTCCACAAATTAGAATCTTCAAAAAATCAAGTGAAGAGAAAGGAGGGAAACGGCAAGCACCATGCAGAACTTAGAGATGAGAAGGTCTGGAAGGAGAAGGAACTGCACCATGTGGTAGGATGTGGGACTACGGGGGCTTTTTCTTCCCCTTCATTTTTCATCTGTTCTGTTATGTGGTTGTATAATTTCACGTATAGCATAAAAGTATTTTAAAAATTACCCATAGATCAAAAAAGACAGATAATTTTTTTCCTGGAAATACTGGCTGCCACGTGGTTCTATCTCTCCTGGTTATTCTCATGTAGGTGCCTGGTAGCTGCCAACCTTCTGCTCTTTAGACACCTTGATCCTAGGTGGATTCTTTATCTCTCCCTGTCTCTGCTTTGGCTGGTTTCCCTCAGCTGGTGCTGCTCACTCCAGAGCCTGATATATCTTGACATGGTCTTCTTCTCTCTCTCTGTGTGTGTGTCCTCTTCTTTATTTAGAAAGTTACTAAACTTTGATTTGGGGTACATCCTTAACTGTCATGATTCACCTTATAATCCTAAATGAACTGCATCTGCAAAGACCATGAACCTCACATTCTAAAGTTCAAGGTGAACATGAATTGGGGAGTACATCATCTGATACACTATAAAGACCAATAAAAATAAATTACCAAAGGCACATGCTCCAAATCTAATCCTTGCTTCAAATTAAACACACGCCTGCTTGAGAGAACTTTAAAGCAGCAAGCCCCCCCACCCCCCGCCCCGCACACACACAAGCTGTTTAACTTTTCTAAAGCAAGCAAATCAATTCCGATGTGATCTGTGTATCAATCATCCATAAATCTAAAGATGTACTCATCAATATGAGTACTGAATACCTTCAGGCTTTTACACTGTTCCAGGTATATTCACTTGTAACAGAAACTGAGCCTTCACAAGAATCAAGTTTAACAGAAAATAATCTCATTCAACTTTCCAATTTGCAAACAGAAACTTTGTTATACAATGGAGAAGGCACTAGCATAGTATTTGTAGGTATAATTATAAAATATGCTGTATGTGTGCAATTCTCTTTGAAGTCATGTGTATGTCTGTGAGTGTGTGCATGTGAGGGTGGGTGGGAGGATAGATAGATATTGAGGGATGCTGGACAGGATCAAGGTAGACAGCTAGGTGGGTGCTCTTGAGTCCTGCCATCTCTTCCTGGCACAGCTCCCTTTGAAGTTGGGCTGGGTGCATGTGACTGAGCCCTCACAGTAGATTGGATGGATCATCTCCCTCACTTTCCAGCCTGGAGAAAACTCCTCCAGTTTCTCTCTTCTGTGGAGAAAAGACAGCTGTGAACCACAGAGGGCTGCAGTGCCAGACAGAACCAGTGAGGATCCCTTGGTCAGCATGGGCAGGGAGACCACAGAGCCACTGAACTCGCAACCGGGATGGGAGTGAGAAACAGCCGTGCTTGTCCATTTCATGTACTCTTTAAGTGTCTTTCCTTGCTATAGTTTGGGTTTTCACAGATCCTCCAAGGCCCATTTACTGAGGCCTTGTCCACTGGGTGGTGCTACTGGGAGGAGGTGGAAATTTGAGAACCTAGTGTGAGGTCATGAGGCCCCTGGGGTGTGCCCTTTAAGAGGGGTGTGGGACCCTAGCTGTTCCCTCCTCAACTTTTACTTCCTGGCTGATGACAGAAGCAGTTCTCTGCCACACCCTCCCACACCATAATGGGCCACCCCACCAGAGTCCCAAAGCAACAGCACCAACCCATTGTGGACTAGCATCTCTAGAACTGTTGGCCCAAAGAAACACTTTCTCTTCATAAGTTGATTAGCTCATGGAAGGAAAGTGGACTAACACAATTATCAACTTTCTAGAGACTCTGAAGCAGTCACACATGGCCTGTTTCCCCTGTAGATTGAGCTGTTTCATGAGGCTGGATCATCTGCCTTAATTTTTGTTATTGCCCAGGCCCAGGAATAATGAGCACACAACTCTCTGATTTGTCTTTCTGGATGAAAGAGGAAGAATATTTCAAAATGTCATTTATAAGCCAATTTTCAAGAAAAATTATTATAAAGTAGACACTTACATTATTAGAGACTGAAGTCTCTTGCCTGAGTCCTCACAGTTCCAATTGGGTCTTTAGCCCCTGACATTGCACTGTCTACATTAGTTTCTAGACACCTCCTCTCTGTGCTTCCCCATCCCAACTCCAGCCTGCCCACATCTCTGGGAAGACATCTTCCCACTTCCAGGAATGAAGGTGACCTGGTGGGAATGGCCCTTTCCCATCTTGGCACAAATAGTTGCAGGAAGTCACACTCCTGTTCAAGTCACTTCCTGAAGCTTCAAGAAGTATTCCATCTCTTGTCTTTGGCCTCTGCTCTGTAGAGTCTCTTGCTTGGCCATGTTCCTCCATGCAGTGTATACACATTCTCAAGATTTCCACTTCTTGTGAGAGATGGGGGTATAATTTCATTTTGTTGCATATAGATTTCCAGTTTTCCCAGCACCATTTGTTGAACATGCTATCTTATCTCCAGTGTATGTTTTTGGCTTCTTTGTCTAATATAAGATAATTTTAATTTTGTGGGTTAGTCTTTGTGTCCTCTGTTCTGTATCATTGGTCAACCAGTTTGTTTTGTTGCCAATACCATCCTGTTTTTGTTACTGTTGCTCTGTAGTATAGTTTAGGTCTGGTATAGAAGCGATGCCACCTGCTTCACTCTTCCTGCTAAGAATTGCTTTAGCTATTCTGGGTCACTTAATGGATCAAGGACTTAGGAATTAGACCAGAGACTCTGCATCTAATAGGAGAAAAAGTAGGTCCTAATCTTCATCAACTTCCTTGATAAGACTTTGATAATGCAAGAATTAAAACCAAGAATCAACAAATGGGATGGAATCAAACTAAAAAGTTTCTTCTCAGCAAAAGAAACAATCTGTGAGGTGAACAGAGAGCCTACATCCTGGGAGCAAATTTTTACCCCTCACACATCAGATAGAGCACAAATCTCTAGGGTATATAAAGAACTCAAAAAGCTAAGCACCAAAAAAAAAAAAATAACCCAATCAACAAATGGGACAAGGACCTGAACAGACACTTCTCAGAAGAGGATATACGAACAACACATATATGGAAAAAATGCTCATCATCTCTAGCTACCGGAGAAATGCAAATCAAAACTACTCAAGATATCATCTCACTCCAGTAATAATGGCAGCTATTATGAAGACAAACAACAATAAGTGTTGGCAAGGATGTGGGGGAAAAGCCACTCATACATTGCTGGTGGGACTGCAAATTGGTGTAGCCAATATGGAAAGCAGTATGGAGATTCCTTGGAAATCTTGGAATGGAACCACCATTTGACCCAGCTATCCCTCTCCTTGGACTATACCCAAAGGACTTAAAAACAGCATATTACAAGGACACAGTCACATCAATGTTTACAGCAGCACAATTCACAATAGATAAACTGTGGATCCAACCTAGATGCCCTTCAGTGGACGAATGGATAAAAAAAAATGTGGCATATATATACACAATGGAATTTTACTCAGCAATAAAAGAGAATAAAATCATAGCATTTGCAGGTAAATGGATGACATTAGAAGAGATAATGCTAAGTGAAGTTAGCCAATTCCCCCCCCCAAAAAAATGCCAAATATTTTCTCTGATATAAGGAGGCTGACACATAGTGGGGTAGGAAGGGGGAGCATGTGAAAAATAGATGAATTCTATATAGGGAAGAGGGGTAGGAGGGAATGGGAGGAAGCAGGGGATTAGCAAGGATGGTGAAATGTTATGGATATCATTATGCAAAGTACATGTATAAAGACATGAATTAGGTGTCCACCTACTTTATATACAATCAGAGATATGAAAAAATGAGGTATATATGTGTAATAAGAATTGCAATGCAAAAAAAGTACATGTATAAAGACATGAAATGGTGTGAACATACTCTATATACAAAGATATGAAAAATTGTGCTCTCCATGTGTAATAAGAATTGTAATGCATTCTGCTGTTGTGTATTTAAAACAAAATAAAATCAACTTTAAAAAAGGTTTCCATTTCATAAAGCGAAACTCCCCCTCTCGATCCTCCTGGTGACAGGAAGGACAGGGGATCTGTCAGCCCTCAGACAACCTCATGGATACCAGAACAGGCAGCATTCCCTTTCAGCTGGGTCTACTTTTCCAAAAGAACATGTTTTGCAGATGGAGGAGGCCAGGGGACACTCTAGAGCAGGTTTCTACCATCACTGGCTTGACCACAGTCAGGGAGACTGACAGCACCCAGAAACTTTCCTAAGCTCACAGGCTCATGTTAATCCTTCTCTTCTGCACAGCCCATTCTGCACAGTGGCTCTGCCTCTGACTGCTGCTCTCTTCACCTGTGGTGTCCACCTGAGGATCACCACTGGGGAAGGGAGTCCCTGCCACTGCAAGGAGAGTGGAGAGTGAGCCGGGCAGCATCCAGCCAGGCCCTCTGCCTAGTAGTCACAAGGTCTGGCCCTGCTCCTTGTGGCCCTCACTCCTGTGGTTAGAGTGCACACAGTTATGTTCCTGTCTGCTGGGCAAGCTTTCAATTCACCTGTGCAGTTTACCTGCATTCAGTATCTCAATTCCTTCTTCCTGGCAGCCACAATTTGTGTTTTACTCCTGTGTGATCGATTCCCCTCTTGAACCCTGGCTTTGATAAACACAGCATCCCAACACGCTCTTGCCCTGCAAAGGGCCTTGTCAAGAGCCTAGCATGTCCTTCTGTGGTCTGCCTCCCTCCTTGGAATGTTAGACCCCTAAACTGGGTGTTACAATGTGGTAGGTACCTAGTGAATTTTTGTTAAGTAAGTGAATGAGTGGAAGGAACAAACAAAATTGCCCCCTTTTAATCCCCATAGCTTGTCACTAAGTTTGATCCATTCTGTTTCTTCAACAATTCTCATGTCCATCAGCTCCTTTCCCTGCCTGCCCGGAGTGAGTTAGCCCAGGCATCATTTCTTCCTGCTGAGCTTGAAGCACAGCTCCTGCTACACCTGTCACTCAGCATCCCACCCTCCTTTTCAACACCACTCCAGATGGCCTGGGATGTACCACCCATCACACTGCTGTGCCCCTCAGAGCCTCTGCACAGATGCACACCTCCACACTGGGTAGAGCATGAGGCCGAGGCAGGCCGTGAGGCCCTGCGTGACAGGATCCACTCCTATTATCAGCGTCTCCCACATCACCTCCCACTCACTCTCCCTACACCAGCCTAATGAAAGTATCTACTGTGCCCCATGACCAGGCTTCTTTTCTGAAGATAACTTTTAGTTTTAGTCCAATTTTAGTTTATAGAAAAACTGAGAAGACAGTGCAGAAGGTTAATGATACCTCTCAACTAGTTTCACCAATTATTAGCATAGACATGGGTTTGAATGTCTGTCACAATCAATGAATCTACGCTGACATGTTGACTAATGTCCACGCATTACTCACTCTGTAGTTTTGGTCTTTCTTCTGTCTGCAGATCCCATCCAGGATGTTATATTATGCAGCATGGTCATACTGTGTGGGCTCCTCTTGGCAGTCATGGTATCTCAGATTACCCTGGGTTTTGAGGACCTTCACAGAAGCATTGAGAGGCACTGATCAAGGGTTTGTAGGACATCCTCAACTGCTCTGCTTTGAAGCCATTTCCCAACCTATGATCGTGGGCTTTTACTGTGTTCAGAAGAAATAAATTAATTCACAATAAAAATAATTTCTTAGTATTGAAAGGATTACTGGTAATTATAATCTTCTCAAGATACTGATCATGGGAGTTATTTAAAGAGGAAGAATGAACTTCAAGAGCAGTTAGAATTCAAGCTAACCGCTAATCCTCCAACTGCCAGTTTAGAATCCAGGAAAAGTATGATTCCTAAAACAAAAAATAAAAAAAATAGGAAGGAAGGAAAGAAAGGAGGCTGTGAGAGGGAAGGAGTAAGAGAAGGAGAGAGGGAGAAAGGAGGTGTACTGCCTCAACTGAATGTTAAAGAGTTTTCAGTTTGGGAAGAACAAGGACTTGGTAATAATAATCCACCTGTGCCCATGATTTTATGGAGACTTCTAAGTACCAAGAGAGAAGTTTGTCATGACGGAAGAGGAAATCCATCCGTTAGGGCCTTCATCCAGGGATAAACAATTAGGAACCACAGAGGAACATGGAGTCTTTGAAAGTCCATAAAGATGAGTAGGAACAAAACACGTTAAAAATTAATCAGAAAGAATGAAACTGCACCACAGGACATCCCCTGGATGACAGTAAGGAAGAGCCCCCTTGTGGCTGGGGGTTTAGGCTTGCAGGGGAGGTGGGGGTGGGAGCTAGGATTCAGGAGATTAAGCAGGTGGCTTCAGGAGGGCCCCAGAGGCACAGATCAACCCTGTTGTCTGACTCAATGTTATGTGTTAACTTTTTTTCCTGCTTGAGTTTCCCAAAGCAGGAGATACCAGGCTACCTTGCAACTGAACCTACCCTTGAGTGGACCAGGGAGTCAGTCACTGACCCACTCTCCTCCTCTTGGAACTACAGAATTCACATTCCTCAGGTCAACCATCCACCCAGCAGGTGACTTGGATGCCAAGCACAGTGGAAGTGTGTGTGTTTTTTTTTTCTGAGACCTGAGTTTTAATCACAGGCTGATCCATAGGTATTGGGTTTGAAGATACCTGGAGAGAGGAAGGGAGTGTGATCGTCAATCCTGTATGTCCACTTGGCCAGACTACAGTGCCCAGGTGGTCAGTCAGCCTGGATGTTGGTACAAAGGTATTTTAAAGATGTGATTGACAATGAATTCTTCGGACAGAGAGTCCAGGAGATTGTCTTCCATAATGTGAGTGGGCCTCAGCAAATGAAAGGCCTTAAAAAATAAGACTGGGCTTCCCTCTGAAAAAGGAAACTCTGCCCACAGACTGCTTCCAGAGTAAGCTGCAACCTCACCACTTCCCTGGGCCTCCAGCATGCAATCTGTCCTGCACATCATGTTAAACTTGCTACTCTCCAGCTGGTGAGCCAGTTCCATAAAATAAGGCTCTCTTTCTCCTTCTCCCTTTAAGTACTGCAACTCGACAGTTCAGGAGATCCAACCTTGCTGACATGTGACAATTGTGATCTTTCAGGTAGGTTGGGACAGGCTAGTGAAAGGGATTTTGCTATGCTGCAGTGGCAATGAAGCCATTGAGGTCTCCTCTCAGGCCTGGCTGGAAGACACCCTGCCTTGGACTCTGGTTCTGGCAGGCCCACACTGGGCACACACTCTGGCCGTATTGCACTTGATTCTACTTGGCCAGGTTGGGACATGTGCAGGAACAAAGTTTTGCTCTTCTATCATCTTCAAACCTTGGGATGCTATTTTTTGAACTATCAATGTGAGTAATGTTTGCAATCCATCCTCTCCAGAAAGGCAGTATGTAATCCAGGAATACAACCTACAAGGAAATTACAGAAAGAAGGTAGACACTTAAGAAAATTTATGAGAAAATCAAAGAATTTCCCAGATGACCCCAGACATCTGTCAAAGTGGGATCTGTGTTGAGGAGTGTCCACAGAATTGAACTCCGGCCAGTGCTCAAGTTTCTGTTCATATGACTGAGTCTCCTGGCCAAGCAGGACAGGGAGGTCAGCAGGATGATGTGGGGATCTCCATCTGGGCTCAGCAATGTGTTCATGAGGTCACCTGTATCCTGCAGCTTGGCAGATGCATGTCTGTCTTCTCCTCCCAGCATCCAGTCCTATAGCTCTAGGGAGATGGCAAGTGGTATTTGTAGCCACTGTTATACTTCAATCCAGACCCTTGCAAATGGCAAGAACTATGAAAGAAAAGAAAGGAAAAGAGAAAGTATAGGAGGAAAGGGGAGATGGTTGGCACAGAGGAACCTGGAGATGGATTTCTATTTCCCATGCTTCCCCGGGGCACCCTGAAGAACTGCCAGATGGAAGGGAGGTCTCACTGTGCCCCTGTCCTTCAGTGCCTTTCTAATGAGAACAATAGTAACAGTGAACATTTTCCAGAAGTTTCCATCTTAGGTGTAGCCAATCTTCATTATTCAAATTCTGTATTTGCAAGTTTACTGCTTGCTAAAACTTACTTGTAACCCCCAAATCAGTGCCCATGTGCACAGAGCCACCTGATAGATATGCTCCCTGCTGAGGCTGAATGAGACATCTTCCTTCCTTTTTGTTCTTACACTGTAAACAAATGTCTGTTTCTCCACCTGTCCTGTTTAAAACACCCTCCATACATCATGCTGAAGTGCTCTTGTGCTCCTAAGAAAAGGAAGGCTTAGACAATCTCACGGAGAACACACACATCACAGAATCTCCCTTCCAACACAAGCTGTGGCACTGCTGTCCCTGTTTCATGCTAACCAATTGGCAGTTTGTATAAATTAAAGTGTCTCAAACAGAAACCACAAGGTGACATGTTGATGGGTGGCTGCAAGCAAATGCGACCAGAGGCTGGCAGGCTCCTGGCCCTGCTGTACATAGGATCAGCACCCCAACATTCACTGGCTCAGGGTTTGAGATGACTTTACAAGAGCAGATCTGCCATGGGTAACAAGAACTATTACACAGTTGACTACTGACTTTTGGGTATCCTGTTCCTGGCCGGGTGCTGGATCCCATGGGCAGTGGCTCAGAGCTCACAGGGATGTGATAGAGCAGAGCCATCCTGAGTAAGGGTCAAGTACTTCCCACGTTGTTCTGTATAACCCTCCGAGGTAACCCTGAAAAGTACCCCCTATTGTTGCTCAGGGCTTGAGTGGGGTTTCATGGGATTAAGTGACTTGCCCAAGGTAATCACGGAACCAGTGACTTCTGAGTCCAGAAGTCCAGCCCTGGCAGTCAGACCATGGAGCCCTGGGTGCACCCTGAGTGATACTGCCCACTCACCTTCCCTTCCTGCTGGGGCAGAGTCATGGGTGTTGGGAGACTAAGAAAATGGGTATGCAGAGACCCTAGACTGATGCTCCCCTGACATGTGAACCCTTGGGGACATACTCGACCCACAGCACCTGTTGTGCTTAGGCTCTCTTCTATTTGTGTTTTGTGCTTCTGAGGTAGATTTTTCCTTTGTGGTTACCACAGCTTATATAAAAATCTTAAGATTATTTTATGCAGATAACAACTTAATCTCAATCATATACAACTCTGTGATTTGACTATCTACTTAAAACACACATTTTATGCTTTTGATGTCAGCATTTCCATCACTTTGTACTATGTATCTTGACAATCTGTTTGCTCTATAGATGTATTAAATATTTTTCTCTATATATATACTGAGAAATATTGACTCAGTATTACTTATTGTATTGATGTCTGTGATTTAAAATGTTTTATGTTGCTAATTAGTAATTTTGTTTGTTTCAAATTCACTCTCTTCAGCAGTTCCGGGGACCTCGTGGTGGAGAATGTGGCTTTTCTTTGGGAGAGTTATCACCTGCTTCCTCCTCATTTCTGAAGGACAGTTTTGCTGGACAAAGGATTCTTGGTTGGTGAGTTTTTCTTTTTTTCCCTTTACCACTTTGAATTTATCCTCCTGCTCTCACCTAGCCTATAGGGCTTCTGTAGAACAAGTCCTTAAGTGCCCCCTTGGGGCTCCTGTGTCTGGGATAAAGAGGGATGTTTTCAAAGCACCAGTTTCTGTGAACTGCAGACAAGCATAGTCTCAAAGAGTAACAGGGAGGACTGTGCTGGGAGCTGCACAAGTCTTGTGTGGGACAGTGCAGACATTATGGTTCAGCAGAGCTGAGTGAGGTGGTTGGGCTACTCCTTATACCTCCAGCATGGAGGCAGGAAATGTGTTCTCTCTAACTGGAGTGCTCGCTCTCTCTCTCTCTCTCTCTCTCTCCCTCTCTTTTCTATTTTTTTTTAATTGTTGTTGTTGCTCTGATCAAAGAGACAGAAAACAATCTTAGTTTGGGATAAGCAAAATAAAAGAAAATGTAGGTGGAAGGAACCCTATGTGATGCCATTCCTCTAGCCAGTGTGAGACACCATAAATTTAATGGAATTAATCAACTTAAATTTGAAATAAAATAGCAGGTATCCAAGAAAATTAAATCCCACAAGAATCTTCACACAGAGTTGCTGGTGGCACTGATAGACCCAACCTGATCTTTTCTTAAAATTGGGCTTCTCGCCATAAAACCATGAAAAGATAATTTCGGCTTTACTATAAATTACTGCAAATTCTGAACCTACTTGGAATGCCTGCCCGTGCCCTGAACTCACCCATGTCTGGTTTTCCCTGACCAGATAACAACCCTTTCCTAAACCTTAGTGACACTTCATAAATTCTGGCCTTCCCTGACTGGATAACAACCCTCTTTGAGTCTCTAAGATCTCCATAAATTCTGATGCCAGGGCCAGCAAAAAATGTAAACTTGTGTTATGCTCCTCAGAGTGTTGTTATCTGTAACCCCCCTTTGTGTAACTTTTTGGGCTATGAAACTGGGCCACAAAGAAGCCTCGGGGCTGTCTTGTTCCCGCCATTTTGGGAGGGAAAGGCAGCCCGGCTGGTCGAAATAATAAGCTTGCTTTAATTTGATTTTAATTGGAGTCAGTGGTATTTTCTTGCATCCTGGTCTAACAGTACCCATCATGAACCTCTGCAATAATTCCTAAGACATCTGAAAGTTCGAAAAGTGAAAAAAGGAATCTGCCTCTGCTTCCTGCATCAAGGCCTCTTTTTATTTAAGACACTGCATCAAATGGTCTGGTCTGCTTTTGTCAGTAGCCAGGAATTTTAGGAAACACATAAAAAGAAATCCACTGTGATTCTGGTTAATTTTTAAGCACAGCAAAAAGCATGGTAACATTAAAAAAAATGAAGAAAAATACCTTTTTAGAATATTAGAATATTTACTTTATTTAAGCCATGTGAGTGATATAACATCCAAAACAAAAACAAAACTCAAAACATGATTTTATCCTTTACCCACATGCACCCCACTTCTTAATACAAGGGGTGAGAAACCTGGGGATTAGTCTGCAAACTGAAGGATTATTTTTGATTCTCTCTTCCCCTCCATGTCCATCACAAATTGGGAACAGCTATCAACTAGGCAGCATCCAGAAATCCAAGGTCAGTTTAAAGCTGACCAAGAAAAGATGAGACAGAGGGTCCTGAGGGGCAGGCTGGTGGCGTACAATGGCTAAAGAAGCAAGAGCTCTCCTAAGGAACATAAGCAGTAAAGACAACACTCCTCCTCTGCCTGGAGCTACCACCCTCAGAGCCCAGGGCTGTCTGTAGCTCTCCAAGGATTTCCTGGGTGTCACCTTCTCGGGTTGTGGTAGAGATGCAGGGGTCACAAAACTAAGTATTTGCCCTTTCTGGCCTTTGCAGAAGGTCACCCTACCACTGGATAAGCTCCATAAGTACAGGAAACCAGTTTGCTCAATCATGTGTCCCAAGTGCTGAGCAAATAGTCAAGGGAGGTATGGATGAATGGTGCCTTCAGGCAGAGGTGTTCTGTTTTGCAGCTTTAAAAGAGATAGAGGTGGGGGAACCTGAGTCACCAGATCCCATACTAGTATTGCACCTGGAACACAGAAAGTTCTGTGCACCAGCAGTGAAACCTTTATGTCTCTACTGATTAAGAAAACACTAGATGTTCATGAGTTCATGAGAGTTTTTACCATTCTTCAAGTTCAAGAACCACAGGAATAAGGGGTCAGTAGAGCAGGTTAATGAGGGTTGCTCTTGAGAACTGGGAAACTGGAGAAACCATCCAAGTCCCCATTTCTCCTGGATTCCTCAGGAGTTTCAGTTCCAGTCCTCTCCCAGCGGTAGACGTGCACTTACAGATTTCTGTAGCTGGGTTCACAGGTCATCTTTTCCAGGGGAAAGAGGCTCCAGAAGTCAGGTCACTGTCCCCAGCCTCCACGGGAGTAGGGGAAGAACTGGTGGCAATAGGCTCAAGTTTTGGTTACTCAGAATCCAAGCAAGGGAATGTCCTGTTCCATTTCTGCTAGAGGCCTGAGGATACCTCTTTAATTTCTTGTATAGGAGTTCTTTCTTACAGATTTCTTTTCCTCTCAAATAAGTCCTTTTTATCTGAAGATTACTGCTTTTATAATCAATGAATTTTCATCTTAATGCATAATGAAAAAGTTGTGAATCTGCAGGCAAGAGGATGAATCAGGAAGCAGAAGCAAGAAAAGCCATTTGTAAAGAAGCAAGAAATGAAAACCACAGTGATCCATGTTCTAGGGGCATGAAAGGTGTGTTTATCAGAAAATGACCCGACTTCTAAACATGAAGGCTATTTTCTCCTCAGCAATCAATGGCAGCTCTTGGAACTTTGGCAAATATGGTTAGAAAAACAATTTGCCTTTGTTAAGAGCTAAACTTTGTGTGTTTTTTTTCCTTTTTGTGAGATATCTGTACAATTTTCTTTCTTTTTTCAAAATTAGTTTTTTAGGGATAGAGTTGTAGCTTATTGGCAGAATGTTTGCTTGCCTTGCATATGTGAGGCCCTGGGTTTGATCCTCAGCACCACATAAAAATAAATAAAATTATTTTTTTAAATTTTACTTTTGATACAGGAATCCATTCTTCTTACTGCAGATTAGATCATCAAATATAGGTTATTCTGCATTTCCAAACTTCCTCCCTCAAATATCCCCAATTATTACCAGTACTATGATATCTTCACTGTTTTTATATCTGCATAGAAAATACTTTGCATTATTCCATGTTTTATCAAACAGAGCAATAATTTATAATACTGTACTTGCTTCATTCCACACCTTGTTTTTCAGCAGAAAGATTTTTGAGATTCATTTTGTAAAGCAGATAGGAAAGAGATGAAAAGATAGACTTATATTCATTCTTTTTGAGTGCTCTTTAGTTCCCCTCCTAAGAATCTGCTACTTGTTGTCCATTCATCCTCCCCTGATGGGCCCTAGATCTTAGGGCTTCTTGTTGTTATAATGTAGAGTATTCTTATTTGTGTATGCATGTCAGTCCCATGTGCACTCCACCAGAACAGACCTTTAGTATTTGAACTGCTAGGACCTGGGGAAGCACGGTCATGGTGGGCTTTGGCTCTATGAACTGCCCTCCCCTGGAGCCTGGTCAATCACCCCAACAGCAGTGTGCACAAGTGCTGACTCTTGGTGGCACCTTGGATTCTCCCACAGCACCTGTCTTGACAGCGTGAGGCCAGTGGAATCCTACCTCACTGGTGCTGGGTTAGAGGGGCACCCAAGGACTTGTGAGGTGGACTTCACTCACTTGATTGGCTGTTCTGATTTTCCTTTTAACCTACTGAAGGCTCACACTTCTCATTTTCCATTTCTTGCTCTTTTTACTGTTGTTGTAGGAATTCTTTATGTACCATCCTTCCAGCTTAGGGCTAGATTCCTGTCCTTTGTCATGCAAGTTCAAACTAGCTGGTATGGTTATATTTAACTATAGATTCCCTTTTATTCAATTTGCTTTTTTATGCGTCTGTTTAAAAAGGTGGCTCTCCCCCATGCTTAGCAGATACACATCACATGCTTTCCCAATAAATGTAACATTTCCCTCTTTAATTTGGGCCTCTAGTTCACTGAACTTTAGGATGTGGAACAACTTGCAGGCTCAACCCTCAGGCAAGCCCATCTATGAAAGCATCTGATATTTCTCAACTATGTGAAAAGCTGGCAATCACACTGTGTACTATTGTATCTGATGGCATAAAATCATAAGCTCTGCTCTTCTATGAGTTTGTAAAAGTAGCACAAACCCCCAGCCTACCTGTGAACTGAGACCTGGCTGGACTTGATGCTACTCTCTGGGACCCCAAGAAGCCCAAGTAGATTAAAAGGCACACATTAACATATGTCACCTGTCTCTTTTCCATTTCCTATAAATATCTCCTTGCTAAAAATGAAGATTCACCATATCTCATTCTCCAATCTCACTCTGCAATAAGAGGAATCAGGATTCCCTGGAATGACAGCTGACTTGTTAGACCATGACGCAAGAAAAGACCACTGACTCCAATTAAAATCAAATTAAAGCAAGCTTATTATTTCGACCAGCCGGGCTGCCTTGCCCATCAAAATCGTGGGAGCCAAGGACAGTGGCGAGGCTTCTTTGCGGCCCAGTTTTATAGCCCAAAAAGTTACACAAAGGGGGGTTACAGATAACAACACTCTGAGGAGCATATCACAAGTTTACATTTTTGCTGGCCCCGGCATCAGAATTTATGGAGATCTTAGAGACTCAGAGAGGGTTGTTATCCAGTCAGGGAAGGCCAGAATTTATGAGGTGTCACTAAGGTTTAGGAAAGGGTTGTTATCTGGTCAGGGAAAACTGGACATGGGTGAGTTCAGGACATGGGCAGGCATTCCAAGTAGGTTCAGAATTTGCAGTAATTTATAGTAAAGCTGAAATTATCTTTTCATGGTTTTGTGGCGAGAAGCCCAATTTTAAGAAAAGATCAGGTTGGGTCTCTCAGACTGTGGAAAAAGGGCAGAAAAGAAACATGGTGTCCCCAGAGCCTCTGGTGGAGCCCGAAGTCAGGAATCACTGAAAGAAAACCAAGAACACAGAGTACTGCAAAGTGATGGAATGTGTCAAGGGACAAAGCAGCACCTCAAAAAATGATGGGGAAGAAAACTGGCGCAAAGGGGCAAGATGACACAAGGTATGGGTCAATAATATCCAGGTCAATATCCAAGACAAGTATCAGGAATCACATGACATAAGCAGGTAGGTGGGGCATGTAGACAGTCCCTCTCCTGGAAGCAATCTGAGTAACCAGCAGACAGTCCTCCTTTAAGGAGGCGGTTCCATCCCTGCTCCTTGCTCCTCCAGGGTGCTCCCTGCATGACACCTACTCCAATGTGCACAATACAGAAGGTAAAAGGGTGAAGAAGGACATGCAGAACACTGACTGGATTGAGCTTCTGTCCCAGGCCTGATGGAACACACGGTTAAGATGTCCCATCTCTGTGGCTGACATCAGTCGGTGGAGGCACTAACAGAGCAGGCACATGGTCCCCACTCCCTGCTCCAGTTTCCACATACCCTGCCTGGTCACACTGCTGGCTGGACCTCTTCTGGTTCCTGGGGATACCTGATTCATAATCATTTATGTTTTGATCAAATAAACTCAGTTTAAGCTTGTCCAGGGGTTTTCCCTTTTAACAAGAGTCACCCATGTCCTGGAGAAACCTGACTCAGGCTGCCTTAGCCAGATGACAGAGGCAGACAGCAGCAGTGTAGTCAAGGTGATGGCAGGCAGCCTCAAAACCAGAGCATGGGAAGGGGCTCTGCAATCTTTTGCCCCAAACACCAACAGGAATGTGTTCAAGAGAAAACCATCAGGCAAATCCCAGCCAAGGGACAGTCTACAACATGCCTGATCAGCATTCATCAAAATCATCCAGGTCATCAAAAACAAGGAAAATCTGGGACACAGTGGAGCCAGCCTATAATCTTAGCTGGAGATCAGGCAGGAGGATCACAAGTTGCCAGCCTCAGCAACAGGCGAGATCCTGTCTCAAAATAAAAACCAGAAAGGGCTTGGGATGTAGCTTGAAGCTAGAGTACCCCTGGGTTTAATCCCCAGGACCAAACCAAACTAAAAACTAATAAAACACAAAAACTGAGAAACTGCCACAGTCCCAAGAAGCATAAGGAGGCATGGTGGATCCAGTAGGGGGTCCTGAGACATGGAAGGACCTAAGGTAAGCAAGGACGCCTGGATAATCAAACACCTACCTGGATACCAATGCTTCCACATGGGATCAGCATTGTGAAAAATGTACCCACTCATGTAGGATGGGAACCTGGTGTTGGGGATATGGGAACTCTCTGTACTGTGTGCAGATCCAAAAAAAAATTATCAAATAAAAAAGCTTCCTTAAGAAAAACAAAAAGGTGCAGGACTGTATCCTCTAGCCCATTAACAACTCGAGAGCCAGACTGGAAGCTGCATGCAAGGAGCACAGCTGGCCCTGGGCACAGGCTGGCTCCCTGCAGGCCAAAGGTGAGGGCTCCCAACAGCTTGGACAAGGGGAGACACTCCCTGATATTCCCAAACCTGCAGCACCTAGAGGGCTTGATGAGGATAGCCAGCCAAGAAGATGCTGGTACACCAAAACCAAAAGAGGACACCATCCATGCTCACTTCCCCAAGATGAGGAACAGGAGAGTCACTCAAAAGACTGAAAGGTGCACAGCACTGTGTAGGTTCTGCCGTCCCTCCGGGTCCTGCCGTCTTCCTTGCTGGACTCTTCTTATGCACTGACTGGAGAAAGATTCTTTAGCTTTGTACATAGAAACAGTTGGCTCCCAACTGTAAGACTCTCACCACGCTCTCAGTAACAACCCAAGAACTTCTGCTACCCTAGTCTTCTCAAGTTTAAAATGAGAGTAACATCCACAAACCCCACTGGTGTTATGAGTTCCAGAGCAAATATTTAGGCAAAATACTTGGGGTCTTACAAAAGCACAATACAAATGAAAACTTCCATCAGCATGGCTGGTAACTATGACAATGCAGCCATGCACTCAATATTGGAAATTCAATATCTGATACTTATCTAAGGACCAGATGAACAGCAAGGACCATCATCTCATTCACATTTTCCAGAACATACTCACTGAATGTTGCTTCTTTATCAAGGTCTGTTTATAAGGGACAGATACCATGTTGTACTACTGGCTTTCCCAGTTAAGGAGAAATGTTCACATGCTAATTTAATACATCACAAAGCATGATAACATCACCAAATGTGCAAGTACTCTGAGGTATGCTGGTAGTCTCCCTGCTGCTCCTCTTGGCCCATTACAGGTACCACACCTCAGAAGAAACAGCTTTTACCAGGGTTTGCTGTGCGGCCACAGAGAGCATGGGGCCAGCCCTCTCTGATCTTGGCTTCTTTCCATTTGCAGGTTTCGTCAAGGATGCTATTCTCTTTGTTCTCCTGCTGAAGTATCTTTCTTTCTCTTTGTCTCATCATAAATTAAAGTATAAACCCTCAGGGGAATGTCATTGTCACTGTCAAGCAGTAGCACCCATCCTCTCTTGATGTGAAAACAGCAATGACAACCAGAGGAAGGAGATCTCACCATGAATAGAAACTTAGCTGCCCCAAGAGCTCCACACCCATCCTGGCCCACTCCCTGCAGCTCTGACAAAGGCCCCACTGTGCAGCCTCACCCACAAGCTTGATAATGTGCTAATTTAATTTTCCACTATAGAAACCAGAAACAGCTCAATTTTAAGATTTCCATTTGCAGTCAATTCAAACCCTTTTTAGCTTCTGTTCTATTACCATTTTTGGTCACAGAACAGCACTCCCTGTACACAGTGATGGCTTATCAAACCCTCTCTTATGTTGTGCATGTAAGCATGTCTTTCTTAATAAGCCCTGCCTGCAGCACCTTGTGCAGGGTCACACCATCAGGACATCTGGTAAAGACATTTCTGACAGCTCTGCTAACCAGTAATCTGTCCCAGGCTCACTGCCCCAAATTGGGAACAAAAGCAGGTTGCTTTCTTAGAAATGTCAACACTGTACCTAAATCTGAAGCAAATTCAAAGTGAAGCTAACAAGGTAAATGTCACTTTAAATTCTGCCTTGGGCTGCAAGAGTAAAAAGTGCATATGTGCTCAGTGAAGCAAGAGCTGATGCTGTCTTTCACCAACAACATGAGAAACAGCCCATGTTTCCAGGTGTTAGCTTGCAGGAATCACCAGTGAGGGCTGTGCTCTCCAGGGTGGCCATTCTCACTTGGCAAATATTTGAACATCCTTGTTACAGAGGGACCTGTGGTTTTGTAATGAAGAGATACATTCTGTGGTTTCATACACAGAAGACTTCACTGGAGAAAATGCTGCATTGTGAGTTTCTAGTGGTCCTTCTCATTAGGAAAGAACCCTGCTCTAGAAGGACCCAGATCCTGATGCTGAGAGGCTACTGTTGACTTCCTCACTTGTTTTAACAAATCTTCAACTTCTGCAGTGCTTGACCTGGTCATGCTGTGGGGACACAGGTACTCAGACACCACCTCTTTCTTCATGGGTTTTAAAGTCTAGAAAGCAAACCCCTGGACATAAGCACTCTGCGAGACAGCCAGACACAAACTCAGGCAGAAACAGGTGTGGAGGCAATGAGGAGGCTGGGCCTTCTCCACATGGAAGCAGTGCTTGCCTGAGCACTGGGGTCACAGCTCTGGGATGAAGGAGAGCCAGGAGATATGGCCACATGGGTAGGACGGTAAGGGAGAACAGAGGCATTGTGGATGGGAAGGGCAACCAGCAAGAGCACCTTGTGGGGGAGCTGAACACATGCTGGGCCCCAGTGGCAATGGCACGGGGGAGCAGAACCCCATAAGGGAGAAGAGGACACTGACAGACTGGATGTACCCAGGTCCAAGGAAGTGGATTTTGACCTCCAAGAAAGAAGGAACCCTGGAGGAGCTGGGCAGCAAAACAGCAAGACCATAGCTGGGCTTTGGGCAGCAGCTCCTGTGATCTGCTGAATTAAAGAGGGAGGCAGCCAGCAGGCAGACACAGATCACAAGTCCTGAAACCTTTCAAAAAAGCCAAAAAGGAGCAAGGTGCTCAGACCATCATTCAGGACACTAAAATATTTGGCACTCTCAGCCAGTGGGCAGCAGAACCAGGCTGGAAAACCAGCAATGACCCCAACATGTGTCTCAGGAACACAGCTGGGATTGGGGTGCCCTGGCTGCAACAATCCACTCTGTCCTCTCCAAACTCAAAGAGCAGGAGCTGTAGGTCAGACCCACATCACCCCATCCCACTGCACACTAAGAACCAAGTGCTGAGAAGACTGACTGCTACCATTTTTGATGAGCATTCTCTGAAGGGCCTTGCAGAGATGTCTTGTCTCATCCACAGTCCTATCAAGAGGCACCATGGGCTTTGCCACGGAGGTGAAGAAACCCAGCACACAGTAGGCCACTTTGTCTCCTTGCTAAATGTTTGCTAAATTACTCATCATTCCTAATATCAAGATGATCATTTAAGGACACAAACAACAACAACAACAAAAACTATTTTTTGCTATCAGCAGACATCATCTACTCTTTACATCCTGCCACAGGCCCCGCATGACTGTTTAAATTTAAATTAATTAAAATTAAATATAATTTACAATTAAGTTTCTCCATAAAATCAGCCACATTACACAATCTGCAGTCACATCCCCCAGCTAGACAGTTCAAGGACCCCTCCAGGGGGTCAAGAACCCCTCCATCACTGCACAGTCCTCTGTAACCAAGCTTGAGCTCCTGGGGGAAATTCGCTCCTAAGTTGAAAATAACTTCCCTAGTCATGTGCATCCTGTCACACCACCCGGCCACACCTCCAGCATTCAGCTGACTGTGTGCTGTGTGCAGTGGAAGCTCATTAAGTGCTGGAATGCAGAGGAAATTCAAATAGGGTTTCTTCCCCAAAGGAGTTTACAATCAAAGAGAACGAAGAACTATATTAATGTAATTACACGATATTGTATTGTAACACGTTCGATGAAACACGAGCCAAACAGACATGGCAGAGGAAATTACCCAAGTTGGAGAAGGATGACTGCAGTGTGGACTCGGGATCCTGCCACAGGGGCAACTAGAGCCAGAACTACACATAACATGTACAGCACAGAACAGAACAGCACAGAGGGGTTGCAAAATCAGACACTGAGGGAAAAGTAAACCATGGAATAGTGTTTACAACATGAGCCATCAAAACGTAAATACTGTGTGTTATTTGCATGCTATTTATGGATGCATATGGCTATTAAGAAGGCTTTGATTTTTAAATTAAACTATACATAAAGCAAATGAGAACCCATTAGTGTGTTCATTAACACTTGGGATATTGTATTTCTCAAAACAAAAGAAAGAAGTAAAGGAACATACAGAAATGGGAAAAAAAAAAGGATTAGTTTTATGGTGCAAAATGGAATGAGACCCCCTCAGGTAAAGAAGGAGGAAGTGGATCTGGAGGGTAGAACTGAAGACAACATTTGCCCAACATAAAAATGGCATCAGAGTCTCAAAGTATCAAACAGAACTACCAGATGACCCAGCAAGCCCCCATCCAGGCTTGTATCCACAAAAAGGGAAACCAAGACCTCATAGGACACCATACCCCATGTCATTGCAGCAGTAATTACAGGACCCTGGGCACCTGGCCTCCTGCTCACACAGGTGTCCCCATCCTTTCTGAATACTTCCACAAGCTCAAGATGGCCCACCATGGCCACCCAAGCGATTTCTTCCTTGCCTCCCCTGAGGCACGTCCTTCAGCCTAGGGGAAGGTTGACCTTCCAGGTATGTCGGGTCTTGGTTCTCCTCCTTCAGTGCCCCCATACCTGTGGAGTTCTCTCACTGGCACAATCTTTAATCAGAACTCAAGTCATTCTGTACTCAACTCCTGTCCCAGGCACCTGGGGGTCCTGCCACCCTCTGCCCACCAGACTACTCTCCCCTCTCACCTACAAACACTGGACAGAAATCCTTACTCCACAAATGGCTAGGCCTCTGTGCCTGGCTCTGCCCCATGGTAAAATGCATCTGTCAGTATTTTATCAGAGATATATCTTTGGTATGTCCTTCATAATGAGCTCTAGAAAACATTTACCCAACCTAGCCCATAAAAATCATTGTGTTAGTCAGATGTGGTCACCATGACCAAAATACCTGACAGCATCCACTTAGAGGAGGAAAAGTTTATTTTGAGCTCATGTTTCTGAGATTCTGTCCATTTTTGGCTCAGTCCACGGCTCCAGGTCTGAGGTGAGGCAGAACATCATGGCAGAATAGTGTTATGGAGACAAGTTGCTGGGCTCCTGGCAGCCAGGAAGCAGAGAGATAGAGGGAGAGGGAGCTGAGGAATATAGCTCAGTTGATAAAGTGCTGCCTCCTGTGCACAAGGCACTAGGATCAATCCCCAGCACCTCCACCACCAAAAAAAAAAAAAAAAAAAAAAAAAAAAAACAGAGAGATGAAAAGAGAGAGGAAGGGGGCCAGGGAAATATCATCCAAGGCTACATGCATAGTAACCTATTTCCTCCAGCCACACCCACCTAAGTTATCAACCAGTAGTTCTTTCAAATTATTAATCCATCAGCAGACTAGCCCACCCATGAGTTACAGCCCTCCTCATCTAAGCATCTGGCCTGTGAACAGCTTGCATGGCCTCATGAGGAAGGCTGTGTGGCTAGAACTGCATGTCCCACCCACTCTGTTTCCATAATCCTCCCACAGGCCCTCCAAAGTGCAGCATTCTATTTTTAAAAACATGATACCAGAGGCTTATAAAGATTAACTTAATGAGATTTGCACAGGAGGCCAAAGTGCCAGGATTCAAACCCAGGCAAGCCACCTCCAAGGCCTGCATTCTTGGTGTTGGATTACCCTGTCACTTCTCTCTCTGATAAAATACTGACGGATGCATCTCCAGATGTTCCATGCATGTTTCCTGGAGAAGGTGGAGGAAAAAAGTCCTCTTCTCATAAACTGACTTCTTGGATACACTGGAAACAATGCACCTCTGACTGGAGGGGAGGATGAAAGAACAAAGCTAGAGCCAATTGCTTGGTTTTCAACAGGGAGAGATGAATCAGGCACATTGGAATTTTACCAAAATTGATTTTGGTATCATTTTTACTAGATTCCATTTCTGAAGACAGAGGCCCATCCACTTTATCCAAACAAGGCATATTAAAACTTCTGTGTTTCGCCAGTCCAGATAGTCTACAATAATTAGAATAATATATATTCTGCTTTTGTAGAGGAAGATGTGGATCAGAATATGGTGGAGGGATCATCATACTACAGGCATTTTCCTATGGATATGACAGGGTCCCAATATTATAAGGCACTCTCCGAGGATCAATTAACCCATCATAGCCTGATTTTCTTCTTTCGGTGATAATCTGAGGTCCCAGAGGATTCTCTCTGCCTTCTGAGCCTCTTTCTCCTCCCACTGGCACCAAAGATGAGAACATGAGTGGACCCTTCTTTTACAAAAGAGGAGCTCTCATGTCAGATGAAGGTTGACCCAATAGTGAGGGACAATTTGGAGAATGCTCTCTGGCAAAAGCTGTATTTGAATCATCAGTGCATAAGGATCTTTTTCTAACAGTTTAAATTCAACCTCATTTTAAGTTAATTTTTGTCTGTTGTGAGCATTTTGTTTCCTTAAATCTTGAGGTATCTTTTAGCACTCTGAGCTACTAGCTCATTATCATGTGCTTTTTTCTCATAGTTCATAATCTGCCCCAGATAAGAAAGAATGGTTCTCTCCAATCTTCTTGAAGTTCACTGACTTGCTTTCTTTAGGTCTCCAGATGTTCAGTTATATGGCTGATGTTTTCATCTACTTTGGAAAGTTTCTCCTCTCACTCTACTGGGTAATTTTTCTCTCCTATTAATTTCTTTTGGAATTTCATTAAATTTTATATAGTTCAATCATGGCATTAAATTTCTGCTGAAGATTCTGATTCTCTCTTTTAAATTGTGTATTTTTGACTGGAAAGATACTTGCTCTGTCTTAAAATTTTTAATATGTTCTATAAGGTCTTCCTTTACTTCATCTACTTCCGATAATAAAGTAAGCATTTTATTTCTTTTAAGATTTTAAAAGGGCCATTTAACTTAGCACCATAAACCTGTTCCTTTAAAGCTCCCTTTGGCTGATCATCTAAGTGCACACCAATTTCTGAATCACTCTTCATTTTCAAGTCCAAGTTACCAGCATCTCTTAGGTTTTCTCCAAGCACAGAAACCCAATTTTTTATCTGCACCAAGTGTTCAGTCAGAGACTTAGAACTTATTCTGCATATACTGTAGAGTCTTCCAATGCTATTTTCTGTTTATTAAGGTCATTCACTGTTTCTTTCCATACTTCAGCTTCTTGTAAAAGTTGTTTCTGACTATCCTGAAGTTGGAAATGTTCTTTCAAAACCTCTTTTATTGCTACCTTAAACCCTTCCACATTCATTTGAAATATTCTCAAGGTTGTTTCACATTTGGCTATTGGTAACTGGAGGGGTTTTGATTCATCTTCTAAGGACTTAATCCTTCTTGATATATCTGCCATCAATTCATCCTGATGAGAATATTTAGTCTTCTCTTCTTTTAGCTCTTTTTCTAGAAAGAGTATTTTATCCCCAAGTTTAGATTTAGACTTATCCAGCTTTTCATATATTGCCTCCAAATTTTCTGTTCTATGGACTTCTTCTCCAAAATGGCATCCTTTAAAGATGACTCTAAGTCTTCATGCTCTTTTTGAACAAGGCTCACTTTTTCAAGTAGTTGACATTTTTCTTCAATTAGTCCAGCAAGTTTGGGGGCAAGCTTTTTTCCTCTTCTCACATAACACATGCTTCTAACACACTGACTACATCTCCACAGAAACAAGATTACAGCAAAAAAAATCCAATAGCTGTATATATCAACAACTCCCAAGGAATCTATAAGAATGAGGGCCTGGTTTCATATCCACAGACAATGATGCCAGAGCCCTGCATACTTCTTCCAGGACCAGCCCCAAATACAGCTGAGGGGCAACCCTTTGCCCCTCCATCACGCTAAGGCTGCTTTTTGCCTACTGCTATTGCAGCCACAGCCTGCCCAGCCACGCCCAAACAGGCTGTGGACACTCAGGTCTTTGGTGAGGAATTCAAACATGCACCAGGAAACAGAGCATACCATTGTGAAGCAGCTGCAGGGGTGGGGTAGTGGAGCTATAGGCATGGGCATGGGAAGCCACAGTCATAGGCTCCCAGGGGCCTAGCATACTCAAGTGCCTGTCAGGGAAGTCTTGGCCCCTTCACTATGCTTTGAATCCTGAATCAGTGCAGGTTCAAGTCTGTCCCAATTGAGCCAGAGAGGACTCCTCTCCATGCCACCCACCCCTTGGATTAGTTTCAGCCAGGCCAAGGTAGCGCTTATTATGTGCTATTCCATTCAATCATAATGTCAACCAATTTGATGTAACTAAAATTCTAAAGCTTTGTAAAATAATTTAAAGAGCTAGTACATTATATATTTATATTTGTACCACTTGCCCTTTTATTGTAATGACTCATTCTTTTCCCTCCCCTCCTGTCCACTCCCTTTTTACTTCCTTCCTTCCTTCCTTCTTTCTCCCTTCTCTCCCTTTCCTTTTCTTGCAGTGTTGGGAGTTAAACTCCAAGGCCTTCTCCCGTGCTAGGCAAGCTCCCTACCACTGAGCTACATCTGCAGCCTGTTGACACTTACTGTAGAAGTAATCTGAAATACTTCTATACAGAAACTCTTGAGTTAGACTATTTCAAAAGTAATTTTAGAAGAGTTACTACCATGGGCACAAATCAGTTATGAAAAGTTGCTTTTAAAAAGTACAGCATATGTAATATTTCTTAAAAAAAAAAAAAGGAACATAAAACTTGAGTTCAGTTTTTCTAGACTACTACTTATTTAAGACTTCAAAATCTTTTTTCTGATGTCCTTTTGACTTCTTATAGGATGTAAAAACTTCTAAGTAACTGGGTCATTATAAATATACAGCAAAAAGAAGGATAAGATGTGACTCTTTGAAATGGCTTTAGCTCCTGAAGGTAAATTATGTTGTTTTTAAGATAGAGTTCATGCTTGATGTAAATAAAAAACATCTAATATATTTTTTGTTCCTAGTTCTGCTTGAATTGTTGATGAGCCAAATCAAACATTTGAACAAAAGCATTCACTAGTAGTCTTTGGTTTCCTAAATGTCTGTTAAGTTCAAAGGCATTATACCACCATGTATGATTAGACCAATTCTATTTCTATGGCCAGAGTTTTATCAATGTAAACTAAGACTCTCATCCAGTTCCACAGGGTATGAAAGTTTAGAAACTTCTTAACAAATGTAATTATGTGAGGTTACAAATATGTTAATTAGTGAATTGTGGTGAATATTTCACAATGTACATACCTGTATCAGAATCAAATTACCAGCTGGGCATGGTGTCATACACCTATAATCCTAGTAGCCACTTAGGAGGCAAAGACAGGAATATCACAATTTCAAGGCCAGCCTCAGCAATTTAGTGAGACCCTGTATCAAAAAAAAAAAAAAAAAAAAGAACATGAGCCCTTCCAGATCCATTAAGCTACAACACCATGTGCTGCTGCCCTCTGCCACCTCATGACCCAGTAGGCCTCACCAGATGCCAGCATGATGCTCTTGAACTTCCAGAGCCATGAGCAAAATAAAATGTCTTTTCTCTATAATTTACCAAGGGTGATATTCAATTATAGCAACAGAAATCATACTAAGTTTCGGAGAGATTACTGTTCAAGGCACATAACTAAAAAGCAACATTTCTGGGACTCAAACCAATTATCTTCAGTTCCATACAAAATAGAAGCAGTTAGCCATCAAGTAAAACACACAAAAACCAGGCTGCAGATTCCTCTTTACTTGTCAGAGATGTTTGTGTTTGAATGTAAAAGTCAGTAAACGAGAGTAGCTTCTTTGCATCTACAGCATCTGTACCTACTTTCAAGAGAACTTCCTGAGCCTTTTCCTCATATGAACATGCAGGTCAATAACACTTTCATCATCATCACCATCATCATCATCGTCATCGTCATATTCACTATAACAGTTATTCCCATCATTAAAGGGACAAAAAGAACAGACATCAAATGCTGTTCCATTCCTTTACACTCTCTTTTTCCAATTTTTAGTAGAAAGAAAAAAAAGTGAGGATTCTTAAAATTCATTTTTCTTTGAAGGATTATAGGATTTTCAAATGGTATAGAAACTATAATAGCATATCAAATAGTAATAAGATACCAAACTACACCCAGCTAAAAAAGTTAAGTCTTGGTCAATTACCTTTGACTTTTCACTCTGAGACATGGGCACCTAGTCTTACCACTTATTTAAATGTGATAAAGTTTTGCACCATTCATGTCATCATTCCCCAGATCACCAGAGATTATGATGTCAGATGCAGTACCCCACGTGCTTCCTGAACATTTCCAGAGTTCAGGAATAGCTATTTGTACACTTTCCCACAACTTGCAATGTCATTTCCTACTGAAATTCTAGTACAAAAAAAACTTTTCTTTGTAAGATGCAAGCATTGTGTTGTTGGGAATCAGTAGCACCCTATAATTAGAAACTGGTGAACTGGGTGTGGTTGTGCATGCCTGTAATCCCAGTGGCTCAGGAGGCTGAGTCAAAAGGATCATGAGTTCAAAGACAGATTCAGCAAAAAGCGAAGTGCTGAGCAACTCAGTGAGACCCTGTCGCTAAATAAAATACAAACCAGTTCTAAGGATGTAGCTCAGTGGTCAAGTGCCCTTGAGTTCAATCCCTCATACCCCCTACCACCACCAAATAAAAAGATTATTGTTTCCTTTCTGACACATTACCCTAGGAAATGGGAATCTTCATTCCAGGAAATCTACTGTGTATAATTTATTAACTGAGACATATCAATTTGCTTGACAAAAGGATTCACCATCATAGTATCATAAGGAGTTTGAAGGAGATATCAGAAAACTCAAGGAGAGATTCTATGGGTATCCAGGTAGTCCGAAAGATGATTCCTATTAGTCCCAGGAGCATCCATGGATGAAATATAACCAGTAAACACTCTCATGATTAAAATGATTGTTATAGTGGAAAAAAAAACTATTCTTCTTGGTAAACATCACTGGACCACCCCAGGGGTCCTCCAGGACCCTCCAAAAATCACTCAGCCCACCACAACCTCCAGCACTTTGGCTGTGATCCACTCTCACTCATTAGTACTTATGCCAAGGCAATTGTAAAATATTTTGAATATCACTCCTGGGTATAATCAAAACTGCTTCTTAAATAAGAATCTTTCTGTGCCCTAAAATTTTAGACACTTTTCCCTTGAGCTATTTGACAGTGTTTCTACCTAAAAAAATCCTAGCAGCTGAAAATAAGATCTAGCTCCATGGAATGCATCTCTATCCTATAGTGGATTTTCATCAAATTATGTATGTTAAAATTTAATTTAGAATTCATACACAGGCTGATTAAAGTTCTAAGTGGTGTCATTAAAATTTTTTAAACTATAGAGATACAGGATTTGCTCATGGATGGTGCAAAACTATATGTTACAACACAATTAATCACTCATTTCTTTGGAACCATGTATTATTAATCTCTTTACTCATCCCAACTAGAATAATGATTCAACCACAAAAGCTATACAGAGATCATAAAAGACAAAGAAAAATTTTGGTTCTATTCCTGGAAATGTTTAAGTTTATAAAACTACACAGCAGTGCAGCACTTAGAATGCCCCTAAAAAAATTATATAGAAGACCCAAAAAGGTGACCATTTATCCTTCTGCTTAACTTTAAAGTGTCTGAATTGGTTACAAATGGGTACTACCCAGTAAGTAAGAGCTTGTCACATGGAAAATGATTAAAATCACCATATAGATTTTTGAAGGAAAATATCTGCATTTGAAGACAGAAATAAGGGGAATAGCATGGATGGTGAAAGGAGACCCTCATCATTATACAAAATACATGTATGAAGATGTTAATTTGGTGTCGACATACCTTATATATAATCAGAGATATGATAAATTATTGTATAATGGTGTATTAAGAATCATAATACAAAAATAAATAAATAAATAAATTTTAAAAATGAAAAAAAGTCTTAATTTTCAAAAGAAACTGATTAGCTATTTGCAAATTTACAATTCACTAAAGCCATATCACTCTGATTTCATTACCTAAAGTATATAACAGTGCCATGAAATTTTACTCGCCAAACAACAGCTTAGAACATAGCCACACAGTTAAAGGTATTTGACAATAAATAATGGTCAATACAAAGAGCCATGCACAAAACAACTGGTCCAAACAGGAACAGTCAGAGCTCTGAAAACACAGGGAGACACACAGATGCCCAAAAAAGGCTGTTTCCATCAGCACAAGAGGCAGCCACACAGGTCACATTGCACTTGAATTTCGGTTATCAAGTTCAAGATATGATGGGGTGCTAGGTAAAGCAGAAGGTCAACCCCAAGGGAGTCACAAGTGAAAGTCATTGACTTATTTCCACAAACATGATTTCAAATACCTGTAAGATCCACCATCCCCCAGCAGCTGAGCACACTAAAATACTCCAGTCTAAAGTGTACTTGCCCCTGCCAAATTCTCAACCCTGTTAGCCAGCATCTACTGCAGGGTCTTCAACAAGAGGGACTCCTCCAGACCAAAAGTGTAGATGGACAAGTCCTGATGGACATTCTGCAAGGAAAGTGGGAGAGGTGTGAATATGTCACCAGTGTCAGGCATCCAGGCCCCATCTACCTTGGTGTCTGTCTTTCAGCTGTTTCACAGAAAGAGTGAAGGGCCTTGCTACCTCTGCACTGTCAGCTGCCCATCACCACAAGTCACTGTCATTACTGCTCTTGTTTCATACATTATTAAACTCAGGGTAACAAGTGCTGCCACACATGGAGTGTGTATCCTGACACGCACTGCATTGGAGCTTTGTCTGTAGTTCCTGTGGTTCCCTATGACAGGGACTATTACTACCACCAGAGAAAAAGAAAGCAGAGAAGTTAGGTCACTTTTCCAAAGTCATACAGTCACAAAATATTCAAGCCAGGATTGAAATTTGGACTATTCCATCTCTCAAGTATTGGTTTCTAACCCACAAAGCATTCTGTTAATTTAAAAAAATAACATTTAAGGCTGGGCAAATGGATGGTGGTGACACTTGTTTAATGTGTCTGTGCAGAGAGGGGGGCAGTAGAGGGGAGCAGTAGAGAGGAGTCTCCAGGGGCCACTGTGCCTGCTTCAGAGAAATAGGGAGCAGCAGGTAAGGCTGAGTGTAATCTGCATTGGCCATGGCCACAACTGCAGGGACCAAGAACAAGGAGGAAGAGCCAAGGTGCAAGAGCAAAGTCTGAAATAGATGTTGCATGAATCATTTTAGAGCTGCACACAACTATGAACATTTCTAAAGCCTTCTCTCATTAAAGTACATCAAGTTGGATGAATCTGACTCCTTGGATCTTTTGGAGTGTCCTGGGTGCTTCTGCAGAAGTCTTGCCTTGCCAGAACAGGTTTTGCAAAGGATGTTTGCTGGGATCATAAGTTCCCTCAGTTGTCCCAAGTGGAGGACTCTTGTTGGCTCCTGTGATGAGCTTCCAGGTAACATCCTGCTGGTCAGGCTTCTAGATGACATCAAGCAGAGGCCTTGGAAATCTAGCCAGTAGGGGCAGTGTGAGCAACTGCACAAATGCATTAAGGGTTCAGGGCAGCACTATGTCTTATTGTAGTACAAAAAATCTGTAGAGCTTCCAGTGTGAATGGCAGCCTCAGGTGCAGGCCTGGAAGCCCCAGTGATAAGTGTACCTGTTACCATGTCCTAAAGCATTACATAACTATGAAGGAAAGGAGCCTGGAGACTTTAAATTCAGCAAATGTGACATCATCATTTTTTGACAACACGTTGATGAAAACTGGTCCCACAGGGTAAGTCAATGAGATTCATGGCTTTTCCCAACCAATTTAGTACAGATTATTAAACCATTGCCTCATATCCCACCTCAGTGCAAAACACATTATGACTTTGAAGTGAAAGACAAGAAAGCACATAATGATGGCCTTTCATTTGTTAAGAATGATGTTCTGACTGTGATCCAAAGAGTGGAGGAAAGCTGTGCTGAAGAAATGTTGGCAGACAAAATAGGAATATTTTTGATTTTCTACATTGATTTCAACTTGGCTGCTAAGCTGACAGAATGGGATAGTCTTCCATGCCAGGAGTTGATGCTGAAGAATATACCTCAGAAGCAGCCCAGAGTAGCACTGCCCCAAAGCACTCACGACACCAAGAAGAACACCAAAAAGCAGCACTTCTTCACTTCCCTCACCATGGCAAACAAGTCCTCTCATGCATCCCAGAACTGCCAATCCATGGAGATCAGCCCTCCAGTCCTCAGCATCTCCAGCAACACTCTACTGCCACAAGAATCAGAGAATCTGGTCTTTCCTTCAGTGCCCCTTCTCAGATTCATGTGAGTACTGCTGCGTTCATTGTGACCCCACATCCAAGGAGCTCAGTGACAACTGGCCCCACATTCACTTTCCTGTTGGATGTCACCTCTCCAGGTGCCCATGAAACTATGAATCCTTCCTTCCCAATGCCCCCTTCTCATGGCTACCACTGTCCTCTCACCTCCATCCTGCCAAGTGCTCTGCTGCTTCTGCTGGAATGGGACCCAGTCTCGTGGCAGAATCCACTGCTCATAGGTTAGAAGATTAAGTATTATAAAGATGTTAGTTCTCCCCAAATTTATCTACAGATTTTATACCTTCTCATTACAAATTCTAGCAGTCAATTTTGTGGAAATGTGTATATTAATTCCAAATGTATATATTAATTAACATATATTAATTCCAAAATTTAAGCAGGTATAGATCATCTCAGAAGCTGGGATCATAGTATGGTAAAAATAACTAAGAAGTGAAGAATTTTGTGTATTAATTATTCCTGATTTTTATATGATCTACTTAATGTTTAATAATGGTAGGATTTAACAATGATTTGCAAAATTTATAAAAACTACTCTCATAAATAAATCAATGTGGGCTGACTTTAGCAAACCAATGATTCCAGGTATCCAGAGAAGTTTAGGTGTCTATGATTTTCTTACCAGCCATTCTTAGTACTGGAAGAATATTAGCCTAATGAAGAAAAAGAAAGGAAAAATAAAATGGCAGAAACTTCAGCCCCTGCACCAGAATATATAATTTGATTTTTAAGAGTAAGCAGGTTTTGGGAGTTATAAATAGGTCAATTTTTTTTTTCTACTACAATGCTGCCTTTCCTTTCAGATTATAGGAAAAGTCTATGGATTCAGATCTGGAAAAAACTTCATGTAATGTTCTGCAAGCCATTTAAGAAAAAGAGGGTCATGAATTATTCATGATTCCTTTAAACAATATACATTTTGCCCAAAGTTTACTCCTCTGGCCACGAATTGTAAGTTGACCATTGAAGTTGCAAACTGTAGACAAAGATGATTTATAACTAAAGTAATCCCCAAAAGACTAGAAATTTGTTGACCAATTACATCATAACAAGTCCAGAACCCTTTTATCTATCAGATAAATGTTGGTTGATGAATAAAAACTAACAAGCCATTAGTTTTCAATATGCCTTTAGGAGAGCCCTAGAAATGCGACTATGCTGCAAACTTGCAGGAGGTTTCCTTCCACCTATTATTCTCTAATTTAAAGATGACACTAGCACAACTTCCTTAATTTTTAATTGACGGACAGCAGCCTGTGTCTTGTGCATTGTGTAGATGCCAGTTTATGAGGTGTCAGATTGTATACATGGAAAGAAAAGCCACTGTCTAACACAGAAGCTGAAACAAAGGGCAGTCAGACCTATTTTGTTTTGTGAATATTTTTGGACACGGAATATAATGAAGAAAGATGAATTGACTGGCCATGGATTTAAAGATTAATGAAAAACAATGAAGATCTCACTGCTCTGAACCATTGGAGAAATGAATCCTATTTTAAACTAAATAGTGTGAACTGGCCAGATTTTATGTTAATATGAATCTATAGATTCCTTCGTCCATGCAATTGACTTCAACACATTTACAAAATATATCTGCTGTGTTGTGTAACCTCCCAGCCGAGGCCTGATTCCTCAACTTTCAAGATATGACATACCTATAACACCCTGAGTTATTGAGGTCAACTTGAGGATCATAAGTCCATGAAAATAAAACTCTTGTCTCATTCTGTAATTAAAAACAAGTTAAAAGAAAGGGATTTATAACATAGGGTAACTACTTTTTGGAAAGCCAAGAGACTGTGCTATATGATTTCAATTTTAAGCTATCATATTGATATGCTTAGGGCTTTAATTTATGGAACAATCAGGCAATTTTTATATTTAACTTTAAATACCTGAATATTATAAATCACCTTAGATGAACATTTATGGGGGAGTTTCAGTGAAACTTCTGAACAACTTGTCATTTTATTGTAAAGCAATGAGTTGTAAAAACTGATATGCTAAGTAATCCTACAGTATAATTTAGAGACACAAAAACAACTGTCAAGAAATAGGCAGAGATTACATTTAATCAATCTTTGCAGACTAAAGTAATAATATTAAATTAATCAACACAGCTTAATTGAAGCTCTAAGTGTAACATATTTTTTGTAACACTTGTTATTAATGAACATTTAAATGCTACCACAACTTGAACTCTGGGTTAAATCTAGATAATGAACCACTGTTGCCACACAAAAAAAGAACAAACACTACTTTAATAGCCCTTTGTTTCCATGGGCTTCTTCCTCTTATACACAGTGGGGACACAGAGGAGTCCCTCCTTCATTCCCAGGGTTATCTACATTGTTGGCAAGATATAATGTTGACGGCTGCTGAAATAACTAAAGCAGAATCCTGAAAAAAGTAAAAGTGCAGTAGCTAAGACTGGAAATGATAAAAGAATTTTCATTATCTTCAAAGACACTGTTTTCAAATCTGTGCTTCTTGTGTTTTTTATTTAAATGTCACAATAATATACAGTCATGTGCCACCTAACATTTTGGTAAACCACAGACCACATATAAAATGCATGTACTACATAGCCAAACACGTAGTAGGCTATACCATGTAAGTTCCAAGATGTGTGCACAATGGTGAAACCACCTAAGATGCATTTCTCAGAGGTATCCTGTTGTTAAGTGCATGACTGTATATTTAAGGATGCTCTGGTTTATAGTGGTAAAGACTTACCTTAACATGTCTCCCAAACCCTTCAGCATTCCCTTCTTGGCTTTCATTTTATCTTTTTTTCTTTTCTTTTCCAGTTTTGTTCTTTTTCCTATCAGTATGGTCCCCTTTCTCTTGGTTCCCATTCATTTGTCTCTCCAAAGAGCACAAAGGCTGATCACTGGTTGTGGATATAGATTCTCGTCCTGATTGTGAACTTTATTCTGTGTCTTCTTCCAATGGATAACAAAATAAAATAAAGATAAGAAATATGGTGAATCATAGCCACAAACGTAAGTAATCAAAAATGTTTGAGAACTTTACATTTCCCTATTTTCTACAGCAGAATGGTCCTGCCCTCAACTTGGATGGCAACACTCTTTAATGTTGAGTAGAATTAGAAGGAAATATGTGATGTGGATGAGTCTCAGGCACACATGTCTGCTCCATGAAGAGGATGCACCATTGCAAGACAGAAGCAGTTTCCTGGCTAGATAGCTAGATGCTTCTGTATGTACAATAATATTCTGGTTGCTACACAACATGTATGAAGGGAGGACTTCAACCCTCCTTACAGAGCACAGACCTCTCAGGGTATTTGCACTACAGTGTCAATATAAAAAGAAAGAAAACAAGCAAGTTTCCTTCCGCAAGTGCTTCCTTTCTTCTTGATTAAGGCAGTGTAGACACATCCTGGTCCCTCATTAATTTGGTAAACTGTACCACTCACTATAAGCACACCACTGTTAGCACAGGACTTCTTTTCTCAGGGTTCCAAATAGGTCCATTTATGATTTCTGGACACAAAAGAGTGGGTTTTCTTGGTATATAACAACAACAGATCCTCAAGGGCTCTATAATGTTTCTTTATATTATTAATGCCAACATCATTACTAAATGCTACTATCTGTACAACAGGTTCTAATTCTCAAAAATTTGCATGATTATCTGCATAAAGGCAGCTTAAAAGCATGAAAATCAATAACCCTCACTTCTTCATATTTTGTAGATAAAAGTTATAATGGTAACAATGTTCTTCCATTTAGTCCATACTTTAAACCTATGAAACAAGGGTAGTTCAAACTTTTTACAATTGAAAGAATGGCAAATAACTGAAGTAGGCTTCTAATTTATCTTTTAAGTAAGAAGCAAACTGGGGAATGATGTTGCCCAAATTATATTGTTATATTGTGTGTATGTAGGAATACGCAGTAATGAATCCCACCACTATTTATGTATAATTATAATATACCAATAAAGATATGAAATATATAAAAAGCATATATTGCACATATCAACAGTCACTCTTAGCAATCTTTTCTGAGATTGGCTACCTAAGACTATTTTCTAAATACATTAAGAATAATGGCATCTTCATTACTTCTTGAATTTCTAGGTCATTTCTTTGCAGCATAGGCAGAAATCACTTTGAATGTCTAATAACACAGAATCAAATAGGACAGTGAGGACTTCATCTCAAACTTTTGCAAAGAACTGACCTTACTATCTTATCATGTGAATTTTGGTCTTGCTTCTCAACCAGCCAGGAGCACTTGAATTACCAAAACAAAGTATTAAGGGACTCGAACTAGCTAATATAGACCCAATATCTTTGTTTTCTGCTATTAAACCCTCACAAATCTAAGAAAAGTTTATCAGATGATGGCACAGTCATGGCCAAGTATTACAGTTTTGTTTTTTTAAAAAGATGCTAGCTATTTTAGAATAACATAAAAAAACAAAGGTTCACTATTCTTTCTTTGACACATTTGGTTAAAAATATGAGCCAGGTCCGGGGATATAGCTCAGTTGGTAGAGTGCTTCCCTTGGATGCACAAAGCCCTGAGTTCAATCCCAAGACACTCACAAAATAACATGAGCCAACATATTTTCTATCCCAGCAGGTCATGCCCTGTGTAGAGCCAAAGGATCATTCCCCCAAGAAAATTCAAATATAGCTTAAGCAGGGTTGCTGTATGTTGCCTAATACTCTTAAGCAAGGTTGCGTAATATTTCCCCACAGACCACTACTTCAACCTTATTTGGGAGTGGCCCAAGTTCAAAATAATTAACCAAATCACTATAAAGCAATTATGAAAAGCTGAAAAACTGAGGCCAATTTCTATATTCAATAGAGCTAAATGTATGCCAGTCAATGTTCTACAATTCCTGCATGGAAACCACCTTTTGCTTATACTCCCAGAGCTCCTTATACAATTTTTTGTTATTGTACTTCTCATTTATGTCTGTTTCCCATTCTCGAGGCACCAAAAATGAGATCTACCAGGCAGATAGCAGCTGAAAATAAATGCCCAGGGAAATAAAAAACAACTAGTAAAACCTGGACAATGCCCTTTGGTCAGATTTCTGAGTATCATCATTTCAATATATTCAGAAAAATGCCTACTATCCCTTAATTAAGCCAATCAGGGCTAACCCCACCCCAACTACAGCAGGAACATCCATTGTATGCAATAAAATTCCAATTGGTTTCTGGTATATTTTTATACTATTATTCTTAGAACTACACATAACATCTAATGGATTTTACAATCCTCTACAATGTCTGAAACTATAAACAACAACAAAAAAATGAGCTCAATAAATTTAAATGATTTAGTCTTCAACAGCAACCATTATCATAAATCATGAATGGAACTATCAGTAGCAATTCTGTTAGTTTTCTGCCTAAGAGTCTGGCAGAAGTTCCAGGGGCATATGTCTGCTCTTGGCTCCATAACTGAATCAATGCAGCACCTTCACAACTCACTATATGCTGACGTCATGTTTGTTGCCAATTCTTTTCATATTCACAGTAATTTTCTGGTATGTTTAATGCAACTTATTTTCTAAGTTGGGTGAAATAGAAAAATTATTAAATCATTTATTAACATTATGTTTTGTAACCTCATTTTAAATGAAAACTCCTACCTCACCCTCCTGCCTGAAGCAAACAGTGGACTGTTTAAATTTGCACATTTGAGGATCCTTTATACTTTGTTCAAATTTAGATAATACATTATCACAGAAACTCTACTGAGAGGTGTACTGATGTAACTACTTCCTTTAAATGCCAACTAATAAAAATATTTAGCAATATGTAGCATCATATGTACAAACATAAGATTTTTTATACTATCACATTATATGTACTTCTAACACAGAAATTATTTGATAGAGGAAAATAATCTCTCACTTCTGTAAAACTGCTCTGGTTTTTAAAGCTCAAATAAATTGGTTACATGATATATATATTATATTTAAGGTCACTAATAAGCTCGTCAGATTCTAAGTTTCTAAAACCAATCTTTGTACATTTAATACTAGCTTTATAATGAGGGTCATAAAATAGTCTTATTCCTTAGATGGAAAAACATTTCTGTAAAAAATTTTTGAACTAAGAAAAGTACCAGTAATATATCAGCAGTAAATGACTTGATCTATTGTGTTCACACATTAAATTACAATGCAAGAACTAATCAAATTAACACTTAGATAATTTACTATTGAAAATGCTATATAAATTTTTATGTTTTCCACTTTAATTTTGTTCATGTTTACAGATTATTTGCTTTCCTTTTGCAGACATTCTAAACAAAGAAAGATGATTATCACCTTCCAAACAAGTAGAAATATCTATTTTGACAATATTTCTACCTGTTTCAACCTGCTCTGTGCACTGAACTCTCAGCTACTTTCCCATGTGATTACCTATAAAGACAAATATTTCCAAGTTTCTTTGTTTTTAAAAGAAGGTAAAGGGTGAAGCTGCTTATTTCTCTTTCATGTAGCACAATCATTCTGCAATTAAGACATACATAACCATCATAAACAAAAGAAATACAAAATTAAAATGATAACCTAACATTACCTTTTACTTACTACTCAACAGGTACTCTACTCTGAGGTCAAGACCTAAGGAAGCATCGGTAAATATTTGTTGAGTAGATGACCATATGAACAAAGAGCTGAAAATATGAAAAGCTGTCTTTTTTTCTCCATATTTATAAAGAACTATCCTACAAATTTTAAAACCATAATGGTAGAAAGAGATTCTTTATTAATTTAGTATTTTTATTGGAAAAGCAAAAACCAAATGGGAAAACTCTACACAGGATGACTCACAGTCCTCACAAGGTACCATTTTAAAATGTCACTTAAATTGGGTTAAATATATAACACATTAATAATGGAAGATTTCACTAAACTCAAAAAATCTCCTGACCACCACCAACTTCAGTCAATTAATGACAAGTAAATAAAAATGTAATAAAAATTGATGAGAGTGGCCTCACAGGTATGCAAAGTTCTACATAGGAACTGAGCATGTTGGGTACATAAATTTAAGAAAGAGTTTTCGCTACTCCACATACACACCCATGCTGAATTCAGAAACTTCCTAAAAACAAATCAAAGCTCCTTTTCTTAAACTGAAGTCTTAATGTTTAAACATACAAGTTAGCAAAAACTGATTTATTTTTTGTACTGGGGATCGAACTCAGGGGTACTCAACCGATGATCCACACCCCAGCCCTATTTTGTATTATATTCAGAGACAAGGCCTCACTGAGTGGCTTACTGCCTCCCCACTGCTGAGGCTGGCTTTGAACTCAGGATCCTCCTATCTCAGCCTCCCTAGCTGCTGCGATTACAGGCATGGGCCACCTTCCTGGCTCCTATATTGTACATTTATTTTTTATTATTATTTTTTTTAGCATTTCACAACATTCAACTAACTTTTAAATGGATTAACTAAAGAGAGCAATTCATAAGGTACTTTGACTTTGGAATGTATATCTTGAATTTTTCATAGTAGTTTTATTTTAATATAAATGGATTCTGGTTTTGATAAAACTAAACTTAGTATGTATTGTTTTTCCTCAAATGCATGTTGACAAAAGGGGTCAGCATACTCAGAAGTGAAAAAAAAACTTAAGTTATAGAATAAAATGTGCTATTATTTAGCTAATGAAACAACAAAATTCCCCCAGAAGTTCTCATATTACCAATGTAAATTTATTTTCTTCTAATCTCATATTGCAAAGCTAAATTATGTGTGTTTTAGAGCAAAGCTTTTTTTTACCTCCTAAGAGAACTACATGAAAAAAGGCAAGCTATTCAAAAGAAATACGTCCATCTTTGCAAGACACATTTTTTCACATTTAAAGTTCTGAATATAATGTATCTTAAAATCAACTGTTACAATTAATGGGAGATATTTGGTTCTGTTATGTTTCATCAACTCAAAACCAAAAAAACTGTTAATAATTTATAATAATAGGGTGTATAGTTTCTGGCAATTTTTAATTATGAAAAAAAGATGATATATTTTTTAAAAGGAAAGAAAGCAACATTAATGCATGCATTTTCTTGGTTGAAACAGAACTGATTTATTGTGAGGGACACAGAAACTGCTTGCTAAGAGCCAGGCTAGTGTAATTTGCATAGAAGGAGGAGCAGATTATACATGTCCTGAACTGTGAAACACAGGTAGGGCCTCAGAGATAAGGAATTCTAGAATACAAAGCTCCATTTCAATCTAGACAGACACACACAACATGGAGAGGCCAGATAGATTAAATGAGATGCAAATGCTGGTTTCTGCCATCTCTGCAGGAAGAACATAAGTGCTACAAAAGATGACAGATACCAGATACCACATGGATCCCACCCCAGTCTCTAGGCCCCTAGTGTGGTGCCTCTGCCATGATTTCAACACTGTGGAGAAGAGGTAAGCCTGTTCAACACCTTGAAATGCAGTCCCTGGGGATGTGCTCTATTGAGTTGACAAGAACAACTTCCTGCTCCTCACCAACTGTTCTCCTCTACCTGTTAGTAGCTTTTCATCAACAGTCCACTCTCCACAATAGCATATGCAGGATTTGCTGTGTCCTTGAAGACATCTGTCTAACCAAAATATTCCTTAGACAATGGTCCTATTCTCAGAGAAGTGGTGGTATGGATTTTAACTTCAACAGGTGACCAGAACTGAATCAGAGCACCGAACAAGAACCTTCTGGCCCAGGATTTCACAGAATGGAAACAGTGGAGTGCAAGTTGCTGAGGCATAGGCCTGAAAAAGTGAGATTGTAAAAGCAGGATCCAGTAATGGAAAGGGACAGACCAGGTGGCAAAAGCCTGAACAGACATGAAAAGGATGACACTTGGGAAAACAGAGGAGGAGCTAATGGAGTCAGCTGGCTTTGCTCACAACCCTGAGGCATAAAAGGCATTTTGTCTCTCATGACCACCAGCACTGAGGGAACCTTTGATTATTTGTTTGCTTGTTTGGTTTTAAGAAAAAGAACGTTTGCTAAGATGCAAGGCTCAGCTTAGAATACAACATATTTAGTGAAATATCAGTGGTGACCTATTACAACATACTGAAAATCTTTCTCTGTCCCCTGCCATTCTTGCACACTGGCAGCAGTTAGCCCAGAGCTCACTCACTGATTTGACAGACATTCATGAAACCCTCTGATTTGCCCAGCCCTGGGCCTGGAATTGTGGTATTACAACAGATCTCAGAGATGGAATGAGGGGTTATCAGGCAGAATGTATGTTATCATGCAGGTAAGAAAATGGATATAGATAATCAGGGAATGTTAAAACTAGAAGCAACCTCAAAAACAATCAAACTGCCTAAGCCAGAACTTTTTAAGCTTTTTTCTAAAAATTGCAAACCATGGATTTTCAAACCTAAAATTTACAAAGAACCCCAATGCATAAAAGCAAATTAAAAGAACTGTTTAGGCAGAGAAGAGTAACAGCAGGAAGTGGGAGAAAGCTCAAAGCCTCCTCCAGGCCCCCAAACTAAGAAGTACCTCTCCTGACCAGAGGTCACAGCACACAGTTTGAAAACAGTGACTTTGTAGTCAAACTAGATGGTGGTGATGGCTAAGACCTCTGGGACTCTGCACAGGATGCATATTCTGAGGAGGGAGAAAGGATTGCTTTACAATGGTGGATTTAATGATGTGTGGGCTAAATTGAAAGAAACCAAGTATCTAAAATATACTGTCACCTGAGTTTGCACATCTGTACTTTGTCATATGCTGAGCATCACTGGGACAGTTGACCAGGGTTAGGTATGCAGTCCCTTGCTCCCCAGGCTCCTTATGGGTTTTCAAGGGCTGATATGACTCCATTGGATTTCACCTTAGATTAGCTGCAGAGACTCATGCCCCATGGATGACACCCAGCCACAGCCCTCAGATGCTGGCCAGGAAGAAGAGAATCCTAGCCAATGAAGACAAACACTGATGGTACATTCTGTGCAGACATGGGCTCTGGTGGCTCTGGGCAGGGCCAGTTTTCTCCTTTTTCCCAAAGGAAGATTCACACATTTAAGTGGCTCAGGACTCCCAGGACTACCCTGAAACTTCCTCCTGATGTGATCAGAAGATTCAAAATGAATTTAAACTGAACCAGTGCTGGATGGGCTATGGCCTTGCCCATTGCTGGGTCCTGGAACCCTCCACTCATCTTGAGTACCGTCACATCCTCAGCTGCCTGAAACCTTGAAGCCATCCCATTTGTGCATTCTGCCAAAGGGAAGGACCATCACTGGCCACCATGGCCATCTGCTAGTCAGAAGGCAATGTGAGCATGGACCAGAAGCCCATGTGCTCCTTTCCCAGACTGTTGCTGTCCACTGTGCTGCTGCCCTCTGAACATCTCATGGAGAGGAAACACTCTTGCTCTTCAAAGAAAAACTATTTTCCTACAACATAACCAGCCCTGTTATGGTTTGGATGTGAGGGGTCCCCCTAACGGCTCATGTTAGGCAAGGTAGCAGAGTTCAGAGCTGAAATGATTACAAAAGAAGAACCATGACCCTAATCAGTGGATTAATCCATTTGATGGGTTTGAAGACTACTGTACTGGATGTTAACTGTAGGCAGGTGGGGCTTGGCTAAAGAAGTTAGATGACTGGGGACATGCCCTTGGGGATTATAATTTTGTCCCCAAAGCTCCTCCCTCTCTCTGCTTCCCAGTTGCCATGAGCTGAATATCTGTCCTCAGCTATACCCTGCTGCATGATGTTCTGCCTCACTCTTAGGCCCAGAGCAATAGAGCTGGGGCAACCATGGACTTAGACCTGTGAATCCATGAGCCCAAATAAAGTTTTCCTCCTGTAAATTGTTATTTTGGGGCATTTTGGTCACTGTGATGAATAGCAGATGAACACAGGTCCTTGAAAAGAGCCAACTCCTTCATCTGGACTCAGTTTGGAAAGACTGATGCCTCTCTCTCCCTGAGAGGTGACATATCTAGACACACAGAACTCTACCAGTGATGTGGAACAAAACCCGTTTCTGTCTTCTAAGCCATTTGTAGAACACAGTCATCACTGTGCCCTAGGAAGACTCCAGTTCTGGCTTACAGATATGGATCCCCTACAGCATCCTTGCCTCCTTCCAAATGCTCTGCAGCCTTCACTTGTTATTTGTCAAGATGGCCCATGGAGACCCATGTTCTCACCCATGCTCCAGGCCCAAGGACATGGAGGCACAGGGGGTTAATTAAATCACCCATGATTACACAGTTAGCAAGAGGGGCAGCCAAGATGGGAGTTCCAGGGATGCTTTTCTAAGCCATTCCGAGGACTGGCCTGCTGAGTAGACACAGAACACACTGTCCCCACTGCTGCCTGAAGAGGCTCATCCTGGATCCTGGCCTCCATGGATACAAGGAAAGCCTGTTGCCAAGTGCAGGGACCTGATTGAGCACAGAAGCTCCTGAAAAGCATCGGAGAGTACATGAAGTGATGGGACTCTCCATGTCCATGGAGCATGTGGGCATTGCCAGCCTTGTGAAGAGCACTTTTTCCAATGGAATTGAAGTTATGGAGATTCCGGGTCCCATCAATGCACTCTCAGTGTATCCTCAGCAGAAATGCCATGGGACACATGTTCAAGGTTTCCACCACAGTACTATGGCATGGGGAAGAGTCCCTGGGCCTAGAGATTACCCAAGCAGCCTCTTACAGCAGACAGATAAGCACCTTGGCATGCCTACCCGAAGGCCCACTATCCACCATGACTGACAGGATGAAGCCACGTCCAGCAAAATCAGACATGGAAGAATGTACATGAAGTCTGAATCAGGTAAAAGTCAGATGTGATGTTAGTGAGCAGCATTGGGCAGCATGGAAACAGAGGAACACTAGAAGCCACTGCCTGAATCTGCAAGTGAAGACTTTGGAGGCTGTGGTCAGACAAGAGGACAGAAGCCTTTCAGGAGCACCTGCAACCTAATGTGGCACCTGAGTGTTCACTTCAATTGCATGTTAATGATCACAAATGTGTGTTGGGCTCTTTCTGGATGTGTGTCCTATTGTACAATTTTAATAATATACAGAAAGATACAGGTTCTACCAATATGAGTAGCAGTGCCCTAGCCCACCTAATGGGATCTTTAATTTCCCTCCAACTATCTATAAGACCCTCTCTATACCCAAGTGACTCTGGACCACTTTGTCCACAACTACAAGTTTGCCTCTTTAGATCTGCTTCTCCATCAGACAACAGCACTCCACCTGATCCCAGCTTTATCTTCAAAATCTGCATGTGTGAAGCTGGCTTTGAACTTTTGCCTCAGCATCCGGTGAAAGGACACCAGGCTCAAGCACTTTATTCTTAACATACAAGACTCCTTTCATCTTTGTCTTTATTCCAGAATCAATACCAAGTCTGATTGGAGCGAGCTCTTCCTAAACATCCTGACTTTCCTTAAACTCCTGGGGTTTCCTTACTGTCCTCCTGCTCATATGGCTGTTTTACTGACGGACTGAGCCCCAGCATACCTGTGGGCTTCTGTACAAAATTATAAGATCTGACACTTGTAGCTGATTCTATGGGGCTTTCTGAGTACAGTAATTATCTGCATCTGCATCTGTCGCAACAAGCATCCAACCATTTGTTGTATACCTGCCTTTGAAACGTCCCCATCATGATCCTAAATGTCACTTGGTGCCTCTTTCTGTGTATCAGTGACATGCTTGTGTCTTGGCTTCACATCTCCATCTAAAGGTTCTGAGTTGCCCACACCCAGTCAATCACTCTGATATCATCTGATGAGAGATCTCATGAAGGGGGAAGACATCAGTGGCTGTGGTCTTCCTCTGGGGTACTAAGACACTTCTGAAACCAGATGTGCTCCTGGCAATCTTTCAGAGTCAAAAGAATCTAGAATTTGGTTATAGAATCAGTCAGTCCTAGGGAAGAACAAGTCTTAAATTACACTCCCAGTGCTTCGAGTGTTACTCTGAGGCATAATGCTCCTTAGGTCCTCAGCATGATCTGATGGAATGGCACAGGTATGCATCCATTTTTTCATGTCAAACTTCCAAACACAGAGAGAAAACGCCAGAGGCAGGATTCCAGCCAAGGGAGTGTGCAGGTCCCCATCACAGAATTAAAGCTGCTAATTATGTTGGCACAAAGAAGGAGGAAGCCTGGCATCTCTGCCTTCTTTTGGTATTTTTCTTCAGACTCCTGCTCAGCTCTGAATAAATGTGTGTTCTCCTTTAAGGAGTGCTCTTCTAAAACCTGGTAGCACAAGGTTTATTAGCCCTGATTTACCTAGTGTTGAAGAGGGACAAGATGATGAGATGAAAGTAAGGTTTCCAAGTTTTCAGGGACATTCAGTGTCAGCTTTCACATCATCCTGTTCCACAGCCCTGGAGTGGCCTAGAAGTCTCCAGTTGTTGCCATGCACCTCCCAGGAACAGCAGAACCTTGCACCAGGGACCTCCTGGTGACAAGGTTGGCCCCACCAAGTAGGTGCCCATGTCCAGTTGGAACCAAATTGCCCCCTTCTTGACCTACAGCCCAATAGACAAGAAGCCCCTCCTAGGAGCACCAGGGAGATGACGATGACAGAATCACTTTCCCAGGGCTGCATCCTTGTTCAGCCCTCTCACTCTGCCTCAATCCTTCCTTTATTTAACCAGAAAGCTCATGAGAGCACCCCATGGACAGGACCGAGACCCTGAAGCTCACTTTGCTTTCCTGATATGGCCATGGTGAGGAAAGCTCCTTCCTTGTTTTCTTCATTACTTTCCATTGGTTTTGAGATGAGTGGCTGCACCTGATTTGCTGGGCCCAAGGATCAGATCTCTGGCCTCAAACTGCAGCAACATTCCCAGAGTTCTGGCTCCTAGCCACCGCACCTACTGTCACATGGAGGGCTTCATGTGCATGTGCTCCTGTCAGTCTCAGCACAGCCTGTTTGTGCTGTGTGATGTTTTTTAATAGTGTGGCTTCTGGGACTTTTCAGTCAATCCCACAAACCTCTTCACTCTGTTCTAGTGGCCAAGTTACTCTCTGTTCCTCAAAACAGCCCATTTGACCTGCAAAGATGGACCTCCCCATTTTCCAGCCCTGCTTCTAATGCATCAGTCTGTGATACCACAGAGAAAGGTCATCTTGTAATGTCACAACCTTCAATGATTGCAATAGAAATGTCAGTGCCTATGGCAGGAGACGATGTTGGACAGGAAGACTCTGGTTGTTTTTGTAGTGCTTGGCTTAATGGCTGGGGAGAGAATAGATTGCAAACAGGTTTGGGGGATATGGCTGCAGAGGTAACTGGTCCACCTCTACTGGTTTTTTGAGTGGTTTTGACTTCTTGGAGATAACGCCTCCTGCTGAGCAGCTTGAAGAACTGGGAGCCATCCTAGGTCTCATTGCAGGAGCACTCACAATGTCAGTCCCATGATAACCCAGGAAACCCAGTTCTTCACCTAGAGGAGATCAGCACTGATGTGTGGACAGCACCCATTTGGTCAGTCTGGACCAATCTGTTTTGAAGACATTCCACTGAAGAAACTCAGAGCAGGACAGGAAGTTGGAGAAAAACTGCTTCAATTCACATCTTTACAATCAAGAAAAAGGCTCAGGTGGCAGCATGGCTTCCCTGGGATGGAACAGGGGCCCCAACATTTGAGAAGATTAGCATTACCTCTCCAGACATCCTTTGAAGCTGGAGATTTTTAACACCTCCCAGGTGCCTCCACATTTATATCTCTCACCTGAAACTCTCTTGACTCATCCCCCAACTGCCAAGATAAATCAAAATGCAACCTGTCCAAGTGAAAACCTTCATTCCTTCACTCTATCCTTAATGCTGGTTGCCCACACACCAAGCCAAAGGCTGAATCCTGACCCCCAAAGTATCAGGAGGGGCCTCCAGGAGGAGATCAAGTCATGTCAATATGTCTTATGAGTGAAATTAGCATCCTTATCAAAGTGGCCCAGGAGCTCATTCACCTGCAGGGATGCATGCAGAAGGCCTCTCCATGAGCCAGAAAGGTCAAGATACAGAATCTGCTGGCACCTTGATCTCAAGACTGTCCAGCCTCCAGGATGGTGAGGAATGACTTTATGTCATGTATAAGCTACTTGGTCTATGGTACTTAGTTATAGCAGCCTGCACAGATAGAGACAACCTCCCTCTAAACCTGCTGCTCCTGCAGCATTTCAGTCAATGGCAAGATCATGGTTCCAGCTCTCCGGACCTAACCTGGGAGTCACCTTTGTCACCTCACTTTCACCAGTCCATCAGGACAATTGGCCCCAACTCTGGAAATAACAAGCCTGTCCCAAGCTTTCCTCCACTGTCCCCACTGGATCTCAGCTCCATCTCTCCCAGCCTTTTACCTCTTGCCCTTCAGGCCTGTAACAACTCCTGGCCTCCTCTGCTCAACAGAGCACTCTGAAAGATGTCCCCCAGCATGGAGCAGACCCTATGAGTCCTCTGATCTAAGCCCTCTGTTGATTATTCATATTATTCTCAGTGACAGGAAGGGAAGGGAGCAAGACCAAGACGTAGATCTGGCTCCAATGCCAAATTCATCCCTGGTTTTAGAAAAATGGGAAACTCTGTGACTCACTTTTCCCACATCTGTTCCTGCTTTAAAGTCAATAGATGTGGATATTTTAAAAGAGAGAGGGATTAGCAAACCAGGGGTCCTCCTCGTCACCCTCAAACTCTGACTCACCATGAGGCCTGTGCTTCCTAATCCACAGTACTATCCCTGAACCCTGTACCTCCATGTTCTCCTCCTCCTGCATGCACAGGCTCTATCCCTCCTGAAGGGCACTCTGCTGATGTACAGGTTCTTAGAGAGTGTGGTGACAGCTGCATGTGGAACATTGAAAAATACAAAGGAAAAGAAAAAAGAAAGCAAAGCCCCAGAAGAGAAAGAAAACCTCCTGTGAGGACAGGGTGGTGACTATATAGTTACAAGGGATGTGATTTATATTCTTGGGAGGGCTTGGAAGTGCAAAAACCCAGCCATGCCCTGAACTCACCAACTCCTAAAAGCAATATCTGAAAATGTGGAGAAAATTAATCTCTGTTTACCAAGGATCCCTGATCACTTGCTGGATTCCTCTCCTGTGACATAATCCACACCCTGGGGCCAGGATTCTGCCTGATTCCTCACAGGCTGTAGTGTCTGCCCCAAGACCCAGATCTTGACAATCACTGTCAACAAATCCTCTGGAAGATTCTAACAAAGTTTTTTTTTTTTCTTTACCCACCCCCAATACAGCTCGTCCCCCAGGTTTCCATACCTCTTCACGCTCCATGGCCAGGTGTGTTGCCACCTCAGACACTCCAGTTGTCTCTGGTACTGCAATGGAGATGCTTTGGACTACAAGGAACCACATTCCCAAATAAATAAGTTCTGAAAATGGTGAGAAATTTAGAACAAAACTTGTAAGGATGACACCAGTCATTACCTACCCCAGGTTTGCCCAGAACAAGGGGAAAATAGCCATTTACGGAGTAGCCTCTTTATACTCCTACTTTGACAAGATATAAGAACATTTCCAAGGACTCCATTGGCCAGAGTGTGGTCATGGGCAGCCCTCACAAAAGGGAACCCTGAGGTGTCTGACCAAGTGTCTGGGAGATCCAGGACTGGTTTTGACTGCTCACCATTCCTTTCCATTTTGCCTAGAAAAACCATGCAGCAGGCAGAGAAGCAGGCATGGTCCAGAGGTAGACCTTGGCTTCCCCACTCACTCCCTTCTCTGCCAGCATCCTGCCAGGGCTGCAGCCTCATCAATTCCTCCCCCCAGGTGCACCTCTGGAACTGCCTCTTCCTAGACCTGCCTCAGATCACCTATCTCCCCAGATGGATGCTGATCCCTCAAGCATGATGCTCAGCTGAGCACTCCAGCACCCAAATGTCCTGGTGGCTCTCTTATCCACTCTGTTAGTTGGCTTTCCATCACTGTCACCAAAATAACCAAGAAACTCCCTAGAGGAGGAAAAGCTTGTTTCAGATCATGGTTTCAGTGCTTCAGCCCATGCTTGGCTGACTCCATCACTCTGGGCCTGAGGTGAGGCAGAACATCATGGTGGAAGATGGAGGAATGCTTCTCAGCTCATGGCCACCAAGAGAGAGAAGGAGAGAGGGAGCTTCACTGGCCAGGGACAAAATATAATAAAAAAAGGTACAACCCCAGTGACCTCCTTACATCCTACTGACATATAATTATCACCCATTAACCCCTTCAAATTATTAACCCACAAAATTAATTAATCCACTGATTAGGTTACACCTCTCATGATATAATCATTTCACCTCTGAACATTTCCGTATTGTGTCACACATGAGCTTTTGGGAGACACCTCCTATATAAATATCATGTACCTTACTAGGTATAAACCTCCTCTCACTGAAATTCAAGGACTTTGGCAATATGGCCATTGATAAAATAAACTCAGTGCTGTTTTCATCTAGACCCTGAGAGGAGCTGACAAAGGTAAATGACCTTCCTGACAAGAGGTGGCTTGTCCATGATCTCCCCAAGTCAACACAAACACTGCTAATAGAATGAACACCTCAGGAAGGACCACATGGTGGTCTTATCAAAAACTAGGTGGAGACTGACTCTGAGGCCACAGAAATTACTGAGTCCATCCTTTTTCTAACACAAGTAACAGCTGCCTCTTTACCAACATAGACAGCGACTCTCCAGTAATCTTCCCACCCCTGAGACAAAAGTAGTTAAGATTCCCAATCACCAAGCTGCCTCACTTCTTGACCCTGTCCTGACTCACATCTTAGGGTAACTGAATAGAAACCGGGGGCACTGCTCCATGCTTCTTTCTGAGATGCTTCTGTGTGGCTGTGGAGCCACCAGAAATCTATGTAAACTGACTCTGACCACAGGTGACAGCCTGGTGAGCTTCAATTGGTGGACATCAGCATCATGATCTTGTTTCTAATGTTATTTCCCTCAGGTCTCAATATCTACTTTAAAATTCAGAACTTTGTTCAGCATCACAGGTCACTCTGAATGGGTCTCTACATCCAGCTGACATTTTTCAAGAAATCTGAAGAAAATAGAAAGGAAGGTGTGGACTATATTCTAAATATGAATTAGCATAATCCAGATGTGATAAACTCCATAGTCATAGGACCTGCCACTGTAACAAAGAGAGTCCAAGGAAAAGATACACATGACGGGGAACCTGCAAACCTGCACCAAGACATACCAAATGGTGCATGGGGTGTCTTAGGCTTTCATTCTGTGGGCCGTGGGGCTGGTTACTTCTGGAGGGAGGAGGGACTAGGGCTAGGATGAAGCATGTGGGATGCTGGCAAGGTGCTGTTCCTGACTTGGTTCTAGGGTGTTTCACCCAATATTTCACTAAGTTACACCTTTTTCACTGTGGTCCCCTCCCCTGCTTTGTACTCGCGTGCTTTCCATTACTGTGACAAATGTCTGAGGTAATCAGCTTAGAAAGACAAAGGTATATTCTGGCTTACTGTTTGCAGGTTTCAGTTGTTCTTGGGCCTGGGGTGACACCACATATCATCCTGGGAGTGCATGGTGGCAAGTGACTCACATCATGGTGGCTGGAAAGCAGAGAGTTGGAAATAAAGAAGCCAGGGTTCCTCAGTCCCCTAACAGGAAGCCCCCACTACTCCCCCTTAAAGGTCCCACCTCCTCCCAATAGCTCCTGTGGCTGAGACCAAAGCTTTCCCACCTGGGACTATAGGGGTCATTCCAGATTCAAACTTTAGTAGTGGCAGTGCTTAATTTAAAAAGGAAAGTATTGGAAGTATACCCTCCACTGGTCTTTTCTTACAGATAGGAGTCTATAGGTGGTAGAGGCCAGGAGTCTACCAGGAGAAACCACAGCTTGACCAGGGAGGCCAGAGCAATGGAGGCATGGAGTGGAGGCCAGGTTCTGGATGCACTGGAAGTAAGAACCAGCACAGCTGCTGGCAACTGAATGGAGCATAAAGAAAGAGAAGATGGCACCAGGGTGGAGTTCAGGGGCATAGCACTTGTCTGGCATGTGTGAGACCCTAGATTCCATTCCCAGCAGCACAAGAGAATTTTTTTAAAAGAAAGAAATAGGACACACAAGATCAGATCTGTGCCTCTCCTTCCTTTGTTGCACAACCAGACAATAAAAACTCTTTCACCTTAGGTTGGTATTGGTCACCCCTGGGGTGAAACAGCAATATGCAGGTAGATGTCAGGGAAATCTGCTTTGCAGAAATGAGTCCCCATTCCCCTGGCTTGCATTCTTGTCCCTGGCAGGTGCCAGTAACTTTGTTTCTGTTCTCCCACTAGCTGAGGGTGCCTGGCCAGGGCCCAGCCTGTAATGCAGGCACAGGCAGGATTTACCTGGTCCAGGGGCACTGTCAGTCTAGACCCCAGGAGAGTCCTGGTGTCCCCTGTGTCACCAGATCATCCACTGGGAAGGAGCTCTTGGCAGGAAGGCTGCCTGCAGCTTCAGCTGCTACAGGGTGGGGCCTGGGGAGTCTGTAGCCACCTGCCCTTGGAGTGAGGGAACTGTTTCCCAGGGACAAAGGCAGCTGCCTCCTCCCCAAATTCACATTGTTAGTTGATTGGTGAGCCCAGAAATCTGCTGCTTTGGGAAAAGAGGGAAAGTGAAATAGATTCTACTTTAAGAAACCCCTGAGTCCCAGTTATCTTATTTGTTAAGAAAAAAGGATTTCATTTTCTATATATTTCCTCTTTAAATCTACACTCAGATCCAAGGAAAAGAGTATTGCACATTGACATCCCAACTTTGCCTTGACCTTTATCCCAGAACACTTGCCCCTAAGGTAGAAAATCTCCTGTCCTTCAGGGCCAGCTTTCCTGGTTTTCCCAGCTCCAAGTAACATACTGTATGCACTCAATAAGTTAATTTTGCAAGAGTGAATGAAGGTGTAATCCAATAATATTTCTGAAGCATCCTTATACTCAATATGTAGCCTGTGTCTCATGATGCTTTTCTTACACAATCTCTCTTTCTTGCAGGTCACCTGGCAGAATTCCTTATCTTTATTCACCAGATCCACATTTTAGAGTTGTAGGTAGTTTTGCATACACTCACACAGCATTTATACTGTACCCACTATTTGCCAACCACTGCTTCACAGTAGATTACGATACATCAATAAATAAGAAAAATAATCACCTGCATTGGTGGTGTCAATCTGATGAACAGAAGCAGACAACAAATAATAAATACAATAAATAATCCAGTAATTCAGAAAAAGTAGATCTATGGGGGGGGGGCAGAGTATCACAAGGGATCTGATGCAGGGAGAGAGACTATGTCATCCTAACATCTTATCACAGGAACACAAGTTTCAGAACCTGCCATGTATGTCTGCTGAAGAGCAACCTTGACTTTGATTTTCATTTAATACTGAGCTAAAATATATTAAATGAGAAATCCAAAACCCTAGAAAAAACACATAAGTATTACTGAGCCTATAGAAAAGGAAATAAAATGAAAATGCCTAGGATTCTCAGAAGTTATTGATTACATTCATAAATAACTTTTTAACAAAAGTTACAAAGATCTGGTTCCCTCTGCACAAAGCCCAGGTCTTTAATGGCTGAGGCAGAACAGCCCTAGCACAGCATTCTTTAGGAGCAATATTTAAAGGAAATGTGCAAATTTTACCCCATAAATGACTAAAGAAATATGCTGTGTCACAACAAGACAAGTAACTGGAGATATGTTTGTACATCTCTCACTTCATGTGATATTCATGATCCCCAGCTAGAGCATAGTGTGTGACCTGACAGTGAGAATCAGCTCCCAAAATCTATTCAATTTTATCTTCTAGTTCTGTTTTCTCCTCATTTTTTAAACTCTCTGATATCCATCCAGAATTGCTTGATTTTGGTGTGCAGGATGTCGTTTTACTAAAATGAAGTTTGATTGTGCATGTGTTTTCCTAGGAGGAATTGGTTTTTCTTCATACTACCATGGCCTCCAACCCTTAGGTTTTCCTAACTGTATGGTCATGAAGTTTAGGGTCATTTTTCAGACCAATTCCCAAGACCTTGTTAAGCACTATAAGAAAGAGGATACAAAATGAATGTGATATGAGCTTGCAGTACATCACCATCTGCACAAAGCACGCTCAGAGCCAGTAATAACAGGACCATGTGAAGAGGATACAGAGATAGTTCTGGGGTTAAGAAAGGCCAGACCTCTACCCAAAAGCTCTGGACAATAAATGCAAAGGATATAAAATTCCCATTGTGGAACAGGGCCCATCCAGATAAACAGCGGCCAGTGAGTATGTGAAGGCAGGACTTGAACTGATTGGGGGGAAGTCAGTACAATAGGGATGTATCATGTATGTGGCCTGGAGACTCAGAATTGGCCTGATGACTATGAAGCACTGACTCTCATGGTTACAGAAGAGGCTTCAAGGGTCTCCAAACCTGAATTGCATAAGCATAGGACTGTGTGTCTGACCTGGAGACAGGCAGCCCACAGGGATCCCAGAAGTTCACAGACTTCAGATATAAACTGTGTTAAATGTCTGTTTTTATAACAGAAAAAATAACAACTTTACATTACTCAGACTTCCCAGACAAAAACAAGGTGGTGCCTGATGAAATCTTCTGCGAATTTCCTCACCAATATTACAGTCCTCAGCACTGCAGTTATTAACAGACATACTGTCTTCTAAGTTTCACAGTAACATTGAGGTAGATGCTATAATTATCTTTCTAACTTCATTAAGTTCCATGGAAGCATGGACTTGGCCTATTCACTCTGTACTCCACACCTAGTATAGTACCTAGCACACAGAAGTTGATCAATCAAAGTGAATAAAGGACCCAAAGAAATTTTCAGACACAATTAAATGTTTAAAAAACTCAGCAAAGTATCCCAGTCTATGTGGTGGCAAAGTGCCTGAACCCAGACCTCAGCATCAACATACAGAGCAGATTCAACTCTAAGACATCCTTAACACCAAAATGCAAGGAGTAACCTCAGCTTAGCCACCACCAAGTGTGGCTGGGTCAATAGACACCAGTGACCAGATAGCTGTCAGGACCATAATGAGTTGGGATTCTTTTTCATAGTTTTAACTAATTTGCACTTGGTCATAAATTTTAATGCAATTCATATAAACATCCCAAAGACAATTCTTCACAGAACTAGAAAAAGCAACCTTGAAATTCATATGGAAAAATAAGAGACGCAGAATAGCCAAAGCAATACTTAGCAAGAAGAGTGAAGTAAGACATATCATAATAGTATAGCTTATACTATACTACAGAGCCACGGTAACAGAAACAGCATTGTATTGGCACCAAAATGACACAGATATGGATGAATGGTACAAAATAGAAGACACAGAGACAAACTCAAAAAAACACAGTTATCTCATAGTAGACAAAGGCGCCAAAAAAATACATTAATGGAAAAAAAGCCTTTTCAACAAATAGTGCAGGAAAAATTGTAAAGCCACATAAAACTAAAAGAAAGTAAAGCCCTCTCTCTCACTCTGCACAAAACTCAATTGAAAATGGATCAAAACTTAGGCACTAGAACAGAGACCCTGTGCCTAATAGAAGAAAAAGTAGGCCCAAATCTTCACTATGTCACACTAAGATCTGACCTCCTTAAGGAGAATCCTACATTCCAAGAAATAAATTCAAGAATCAATAAACAAGACAGATTCAAACTAAAAAGCATCCTCTCAACAAAGGAAATAACCAATAATGTGAAAAGAGAGCCTACCAAATGGGAGAAAATTTTCACCACATGCACCTCAGAGCATTAATTTCCAGGATATATGCAGAACACACACAAAAATAATACCAAAAAAAAAAACAAATAACCAAATCAATAAATAGGCTAAGGAACTGAAGAGACACTTCATAGAAGAAGCAACAAATACATGAAAAAATGTTCAACATTTAGCCATTAAAGGAAAGCAAATCAAAACTACTCCAAGATTTCATATCACCCCAGTCACAAACATGATTATCAAGAATACAATAATTAAGTAACAATATGTTGGCGAAGATGTGGGGAGAAGAGTGCATGTACACATTGCTTGTGGGACTGCAAATTGGGGCAAACATTCTGGAAAGCAGTATGGAGATACCTCAGAAAAAGTGGAATGGAACCAACATCTGACATAGCTATCCCTTTCCTCATTTTATACCAAAAGGACTTAAAATCAACATATTACAAAGACACAGCCACATTATGTTTACAGCAGCTCAACTCATAACAGCTAAACTATGGAGCTAACCTAGGTGCCTTTCAATATATAAATGAATAAAAAAATGTGGTATGTATGATTATATATATACATGTATACACATATACACACAAAAAAACAATTTTACACACATATATATGATGGAATACAAGTCAGCCTTAAAGAAGAATGAAATTATGACATTTGCTGGTAAATGAATGGAGCTTATCATGCGAAGTGATAAGCCAATCCCAAAAAAACAAAGATTGAAAGTTTTCCCTGATACGCTTATGATAATCACAGTAAGATGGGGGGGGAGGGGTAGGGAAGAATACAGTTGCTTTAGATTGCATAGAGGAGTGAAGAGAGTGAAGGAGTATAGTGGGTAGAATGGATAGTAGAATGAATCAGACATTATCTTCCAAAGTACATATACAAATACATGACTGGTGTGATGCTACATCCTGCACAACCAGAAGCATGAGAAATCATACTACATTTATGTATGTCAAAGTGCATTCTATTGTCATGTAGAATTAGAACAAATTTTTTATAAATAGATTAAAGAAAACATACCAATTTGCAGAAATAAAATATGACTACAATATCTGCCCATAAATGGATCCACCTAGAGACAATCACGCTAACTGAAGCTAAGCCAGTTTTCAAAAAACAAAGGACAAATATTTTCACTGCTATGTGGAAGTTATCCCACAACAGGAGGGGTGATGGGAACAGAAGTGCAGTAGATTAGACAATGGGGAATGGAGGGAAAGGAGGGGGCATAAGCAAAGGAAAGTTAGTGGAAAGACTCTAACGCAGCTTTCCCATGTATATACATGGAAAAAACACAGTGAATCCCACCACCATGTACATCCTAAGAATGCAACTCTAAAGAGATAAGGTATAATTATACAAATATGTACTATATCAGAATGAATTTTATGGGCCAGGGTTTTGGCTCAGTGGTAGAGCACTTGCCTAGCATGTGTGAGGCACTGGGATTAATTCTCAGTACCACATACACATAAAATAACATAAACGGTCCACTAAATACTTAAAAATTTTTTAAAGATGGATTTTATAACTAAAACAACCAATAAATGAAAATTAAAGAAATGAAACATTTCCTAGGTTCCTTTAAACATTTCTATAGCACTGAAATCAACTTCTAATGAATGGAAAGAAAAAGGGCTTTTAAGAGTGGGTTTAGTCTTCCCACATTTCTGCCAAATGATGACACAACTATTGGGACAGACTTTTCCCGCTTCTGACCTCCAGAACTGTGGGAAATAATTTTCCATTCTTTATGAATCTCATAATTTTCACTACTAGAAATTAAAATTAACAAATTTCAATATTTAGACGCTAATTATCTAACATATAACAATACCTTTGGAACCAGAGTTTTAAGATGAAACTCCATGGCTTCTACTGGCAGGTAGGAGTCTTCGCGCGTGGGGCGGGGAGGCCTCTGCAGCAGAGAGGAGTCCTAGCTCCTCATGGCGGGCCATTCCATCCAGCGTGGCAGCAGACCTCAGCAGATCCTCAACCATTTCTTCTTCTTTCTGCAGTCTCTTTTGTCAAAGAATCATTTCCGGGAACCAAAGCAGGCTGGAATGTCGGTGGAATTCGGCGGAACTCCTGCGGAACTTAGGTGAAACTCCGGTGAAACTCCAGAAACTCCAGCGAACTCCAGCTCAGTAACCTTGAGGACCTTGGCAGCTTCTCCTCCTCAGAATAGCCTCCAAGGGGTTTATATAGCACTTGGTCTAATGCTATTGGTCCAAACTTATGCTAATTAGGACTTGAAAGACGTACCAATGCTATTGGCCCAAAGTTATGATAATTGGATTGGACACACACGAACGCCATTGGTCAGTCTCTTTTTAATATTCATAGTAAATTCATTCATAAAAGCAGCCACGAATTCACATGCTAAAAATGAATGAATGGGCTGGGAAGCCGCTCAATGGCAAAGCAGCAAAGCACTTGCCTCGCATTCCCAAAACCATGGGTTCAATCCCCATTCCAAAAAGAAAAAGGAAAAACAAATTACAGATACATGAACGCCAGCAAAAAGGAAATAAACAAACTTTATCAATACATAAATCCTTATTCAAAAACATACCTGCTCTGCATTCTGCAGGATCTCTTGTGACCGATTATCCTTTAACTCTTCAAAGCAATTCTTCTCAAAAGTTGAGAGACATGGACCATGTCTTCATTATCTCTCTTCCGCACCTATGCCAGAGTTGACATGGATGTGTGGGATGTAATCCTGCTAAGGATCAAGATCTCATTGATCCTCAAGGGGCCAGCTTGGGAAGCATTGCTGGTGATATCACATAATAGCTATTTGTTAAAATTCAAATGCATGCATGAAAAAATGATATAGGACCAAAAGATGGTATGATTAAAGGTCAACAAGAAGCAAATAGGGCTGGGGTTGTGACTCAGTGATAGAACTCTTGTCTCCCACATGTGAGGCACTGGCTTTGATTCTCAGTACCACCTAAAACAAATGAATAAAATAAAGGTCCAGAGATACCCGCCTGAGCTCAGGCCTTTCCCAGATGCACTGGAGCTGTGGCCCAGTGTAGCCTGCTTTCATCCCTCCACCAGTGGGATGCTCAGGCCCAGCCCAGGACCGCTTCCACTCACCTGTAGACACCAGCCAGAGCTCATGTACAGTCCAGATCTTCCCCCGCTGACCTGGACGGGAGGACAGACACAGGGTAGGCCCACGTCCATCCCTCAACCAGGAGACCTGCACCAAGCTCAGGTCTGGCACAGGACCACCTTCGCACACTAGAAGACACACATAGGAACTCAGGCTCTGCCCAGATCAGCCTCAAGAACCTGCATGGAGCCTGGGAAAGGGTAGGTCCCGGACCATCCCAACACTGGCTGACCCTCCCCAGAGCTGAGACTTGGGCCAGGACTTCATCTGCCCACCAGCAGACAATTGCATGAGCTCAGATCAAGTTCAGAGCCACCCAAAGGACCTGCGCAGGAGATGGGGCCAGTCCTTGGCCGAGCCCAAGGATATATGCGGAGTCAGGCGGTGGCAAGTAGAAACTGGGCCTTCCCTGGGACCCAGCTCATGTGCAGAGCTTGAGCCCAAGATAGGTCTGGTTCCAGTCCGCCTCCAGCATGGTGTGGGAACCTGATCTAGGCCTCCTCACTCTGCTCCTGAACCAGCAGGACAAGGGGCCTTTTGAAATCAAACCCAATTTCTATATAATCTAAAAAAAAAAGGCATCAATGCATTCTACTGTCATGTATATCTAATTAAAGCAAATGAAAACTATTAAAAAGTGGATCAGCAATTAGGCCTTTGGTCAACAAGTGGCCAGAATGAACTAATTTTCAATATCATGGAAAAAAGAAGACATACTGTGTCACCCTAGAATGTGAAATTTTCCAGTGATTTTTCCATCTTGCTCCATATCAAACCCAAACCCCTACGATGGCCCACAAGGACCGCTGGACACTCCTCATTCCACAGCTTGCCTTGGGAGCCTGCAGGGTCATGGCAGCCCTCTTGCTGCTTTAGGACTCTAGTACCTGCCATTTCCTCTCCAAGGGTCATCTGGATTCCATGAGGGTCAGGATAATGCTCAGTGTCCCCAGAGCCCAGAATTGTGGCAGTCACACAGTTCTTATCACGGTGTTTGAGGTTCTCTGCACCCTGGTATAATTAGTCAATTGCTTGGCCCCTCATCTCTTTTACTCTATTGGATATCCCTGAGGACTCCTCAGCACAGGAAGAATGACAAGGGTACTGCCACCAGCATGACCAAACTCGAGATTCTAGCTAGGGGTCAGGACAGAGAATCAGCAGATCATGACCACACTGAGAAAACCAGATCATTACTGTACTGAGATGCTGTAATGGTATGCAGAAGCCCACTGGTGTGCTCGGGCTCAGTCCACCAGGAAAAAAGCCTTGTGAACAGCAAGAAGTAAAGGAACCCTAGGAGGTTAAGGAAAGGCAGGACATTTAGGAAAAGTTCGGTCCACCAGAATTGTGTTGATTCTGGAAAGAAGACAAAGATGACAGGAGCATGTGGATGCACAAATTAATGTGTCTTATGTGTTAAGAATAAAGGGCTTGAGCCTGGTGTCCTGTCACATGGAGGCTGAGGCAGAAGGATTAGGAGTTCAAAGCTGGCATCAGCAATTTAGCAAGGTCATTAGCAAGTCAGTGAGGCCCTGACTGGAAATAAAATACAAAAAAAGGGCTGAGGATGGGGCTCAGTGGTTAAGCTCCCCAGGGGTCCATCCCCAATAAAATAAAAATAAATAATGTGGTTGTACCCAGAGAGGAAGATGCCATTAAAATCCATTCAAATAGCTATATGCAGCACTCAGATGTTGTTCTCCTGAGTCTTTGAGGTCCAAGTAAATAGAACTATGAAAATAAAGAAATACATCCTAATAAGTAAAGTATATTCTTTCAGAGAGAGGCCAGTGTTGACCAGCTATCTACTTTCCTCATTTCAATCTCTATAAAATCTTACTTCCAGAAGGTATCATGAGAGAACAAAAGGTCTAAAGTCATTTTGCAAAATTAAGTCACAAAAGTATACACGTTTGAGATGTTTGTGTGTGTGTGTGTGTGTGTGTCTGTCTCTGTGTGTGTGTGTGTGTGTGTATGTATGTTTAAATGTTTTATTTGGTAGCAGGGATTGAAACTCAGAGGCACTCAACCACTGAGCTATATCCCCAGCCCTATTTTGATTTTATTTGGAGGCAGGGTCTCACTGAGTTGCTTAGTGCCTCACAGTTCCTGAGGCTGGCTTTGAACTAGCAATCCTCCTGCCTCAGTCCCCCAAGCCACTGGGATTACAGGCATGGACCATCATGCCCAACACCAAAGCATCATTTTGGAAAAATAAATTCAGTCATGGATTTAGCACAAAGAGGTATCTTCACATAGAGAATGGTAATATCTGAAGGGTGGCAACTGGGAACAGAGTGACAGAACTCAAAAGAGAGATCAGGAAAGACTAAACTTGCACAGATAAAATACTTGATAATGTCACACAGGTCACATTTACATTATTTGGAGAAAGACAAATGATTCCGTAAAAGGTAGTGGGACCATTTTGAAGATGCCTAATGATATAGGTAAGAACATGAAATCCAATCCCTATCTCTATATGTCCATCAAAATAAACTCCACATGCTCTGATACACTAAATGTATAAGGGTCATCAAAGTCCAGGAACCAAATAAATGAATGTTTACACAATAGAGGAGGATTTCTAAACCTCAATGTGGAAAGCAAGAAGGCAAAGTTGGTTACTAATGCATGTTTTGTATGTATATGGAGGTGTGTGTGTGTGTGTGTGTGAGGACATGTACACACATACACCAGCACACATTGCCCTTGTACTTTGGTGGTGTTAAAATAAATCTTTGAAATAGTCAAATTCATACAGACAGGAAGAACGGTGCTTAATGGGATGAGGTACAGGGAAAAGTGGCAAGAGTGTATTTAATGAGGACAGGTTGAATTTGTGAGTAGGAAAGTCCTGGGGATGGACAAATGATGGTGATGGCTGTATAATAATGGGATTATCTTTGGTGCCATAGAACCATACTCCTTTTTAAAGAGTTAACATGTTAATTGTCTCATATCATGAACATGAACAACTGCAGCTGTGTTCACTTTTTTTTAAAGCTCCATCTATATTCTTTTTTTCCTTTTTTTTCTCAGTTGTTGATAGATCTTTATTTTATTTATTTATAAATGGTGCTGAGAAAGGAACACAGGGCCTTGGACATGCCAGGCAAATGTGCTTCGGCTGAGCTACAGTCCCAGCCCAAGTGGTAACTTACTAAAAAATGTGTGTGAGAGATAATCATATAGGAATATGTATCAGATATGTAAAAGTATTCTTAAGAAATAAAACACTAGAGGGGATGGGGTTGTAGCTCAGTGGTAGAGTGCAAGGCTAACATAGGAGAGGTCCTGGATTTGATTGTCAGCACCACATCAAAATAAATAAAATAAAAGCATTGTATCCAAATACATTTCCCCCCACTCCCCCCCAAAAAAGAAACCTAGTAAAAATATATTTTTATATGCATGTAAAATGATTACAATGGACCACTTCAGGGTAAAATTTAAAAAAAAAATGCCACAGTAAAAATGAATGACTTATATAAATTGAAATTCTTGGGCTAAAGGTAGGCGTGCACTTTAAATTTTGGCATATTTTCTGAACCTTCTCTGCAGAAGAGTTATGGCAATCTTGCATTGAAGTTCTCTGAGCTTGACAGTTCCATTTTCCAACATTGTTGACATTCGATTTTCTCACTCTCTTTTATTCTTTGTATTTGACAGGCAAAAAGACACATGTACTTTCTGTTTCCTTTGGTTCACTAAATTGTGATGTGGAAAGTCATCTCAATTTTTGGTATGTCATCTTTTAAAAACAGTCGATATTGGGTTTTCCCATTTTTGTTAGCTGTTTGTTTCTCCTTATTGACTTGTATGAGCTCAGTATGTGATTAAGCTCTGGTGAGCTGTGCAGACACCCAAAGAAATATCTCCAAAATACTGTTTTCTAGCAACTGGCAATAGTTTTGCCTCTTGCATGGAGCCCTTTGGCAGCATGAGATTTCTGGTTCTTCTTCTGCATTTGCAATGGAAGTCAAGAGTTTTCCAAGGCTCCAGCGAGTGTCTGCCCAGGGACAGAAGCACTCCTGGGTGGAGCCTGGACTCAGGCTGGGTTCCGTGGTGGCAGGATGAACCCAGGCCTATACTGGGCCCTGGCTCCATTGCAGGTTGGCAAGGCAGATGTGGGCCAAGCCTGAGCTCTGGCAACAGTTGGCCTGTGGCAGGAGGGACCTGTGGCTATCCTTTCCCCGGGCTTCCACCACAGGTTGTCATGGCAGATCTGGAAGGGATCCTGAGCTCCCAAGGTTGTCTGCTGATGAGTGGAGGCAGTCCTGGGCCGACCCTAAGAACCTACACACTTCAGCAGGGGGCAGGTCGAACCTGCGCCTTCCCTGGGGCCCGGCTCCTGGGCAGAGCTTCAGTTGCAGCAGGGGTCGGCCTGTGGTGGGATGGAAGCTGGTGTATCCTGGGCACGGTTGCCAGGCAGCTCAACGAGGCGGTCCTGAGCTGAGCCGAAGCTACAGAGGCAACTGGCTGGGGTAGGATGAACTCTGACCTACCCTGTGCCCAGGCTTCCGTGCCCTTCTGGCAAAGTGAATCTGGGCGGAGTCTCAGCTCTGGCAGGGGTCAGCAGGAGGCTGGATGTTCCAAGGCCTACCCTAGGTAAGGACTCCTGCATAGGTGGAAGAGGCTGATCAGGGCAGAGCCCGAGCTCTGGCAGAGGGCAGCCAGTGGTGGGATGGACCCGGGCTTCCCCTGAGAATGGGCTCGCGTGCAGTTCAGTGGGGCAAATCAGGCCTGGGCCTGACCTCCGCAGGAGTCTGTGGGTGATGGGATGGAACTTGGCTTACCCTTGCCCAGGCTCCCGCGCAGCTTGCCTTGGTTATCAGACATGAGCCTCAGCTTGGAAAGGTGTTCGCCTGGGGCAGAGGCTTTCCTGGGTCTGGCCTCAGCTCTGGTGGGGTTCGGCTGGTGCCTGGATAGAAGCAGGCCTACATTTGGCCAGGCTCCCCCACCTGTCAGAGAGGCTGACCTGGGCTGGGGTTGAAATCTGGCAGGTGTCTTCCAGTAGGCGGAGTCATTGCAGGAAGGAGCCTGAGCTCTGGCCAGCTTCTGACAGTGGGCGGAGTCATCCCTGGGCTGAGTCTGAGCTCCAGCAGGGGTCAGCCTGAAGCGGGATGGCCCTGTGACTATCCTCTGCCTGGGCTGCCGCCTCATGTCATCGTGGGAGACCTGGGCCGATCCTGAACTCCCAAAGATGTTCGCTGATTAGTGGCAGCAGTCCTTGGCTGAACCCAAGGATCTGTGGGGCATCAGGTGATGGTGGGTAGAAACTGGGCCTTCCCTAGGGCCCGGCTCCTAGGCAGAGCTTGAGCTCCAGTGGAGATCTGCAAGTGGCGGGATGGCCCTGGGCCTACCCTGGGCTTCAGGTCCTGCATAGGTCGTTGAGGAGCACCTGGATTGTGTAAGAGCTCTGAATGTTGTCTACCTGTGGGCAGAGGCAATCCTGGGCAGATGCTAAGCTCCAGCCAGTGTATGGTGGTGGCGAGATGAACTCAGGTCTAACCTGTGCCAAGGCTCCCCTGCAAATCTGCATGGTAGATCTGGGGGGAACCTGAGCTCCTGCTAGGTTCTGTGTAAAATCAGGGCTTACCCTGTGCTCCCGCTACTGCTCAGGTCATTGAAGCTGATCTGGGCCAGTAGTGAGCCCTGGTGGGTGTCTGTCTGTGGCCAGAGCAGATCATGGGCCATGCCTGAGTTCTGGCATGAGTTTCAGTGGGAAGAGGCATTCCTGAGCTCAGTGGGGTTGGCGGGTGTGCACAGGTTGTCTGAGGCAAACCTGAGCTCTAGTGGGGGTCTCAAGAGGCTTTATGGACCCAGGGATACCCCGTCCCCTGGCTCCGGGCATGTCGGCAATGTAGATCTAGGCGGAACCTGAGATCCGCCTGGGGTCAGCTGGTGGAGTGATGGAAGCTGGGTTACCCTGGGTACCATCTCCTGTGCAGGTTAGTAAGGCGGACTTATGTGAGACCTATCGGCTATAATCTCCCTAGAAAAAAACAGGAGGAAAAAAACCTTCATTGTCCAGGCATTCACATTAGTCTTGGCAAGGATTTCTTTTTTTATCTTTTCTTTCTTTCTTTCTTTCTTTCTTTCTTTCTTTCTTTCTTTCTTTCTTTCTTTTTTGACACAACATCAATAGCACAGAAAACAAAAGCAAGAATACATAATGGACAATATCTGCCCATACTGCAGAAGGGGACAAACATTGGGGCAGGAAACAACCTGCAGATGGGAGGAAACAGTTGGAATGGTTAATTTCCAAAATATATAAGAATGTCCTAGAGTTTAATCACAAAAATGTTACCAGTCCAATGAAACTATAGGCTAAGAGCTGGGAGAGACATCTCTGGAAGGAGGCCTATCTTTTTATGAGTGTAAGCAACCCCCAGGAAAGGCATGGATGTGAGCAGAGAAATGATGCCCAGTGGCTTTCCCCAGGGACCTGACGTCTGATCCCCAGCCAGTGGGACTTTTATTACAATGATCAATTTCATGGTAAAATTTAAAATTTGCCACAATAATTTTACATAAGTTATTTGAGTTGGAATTCTTGGGTTAAAGGAAAGTGTGCACTTCAAATTTTGGTATATATTTTTAAAATTCTCTGCAGAAGGGTTATGACAATTTTTCATTGCAATTATCAGAGCATGACAATTCCATTTTCCAACACTTTCAACATTAGGTTTTCTCATTCTCTTTATTCTTTTTATGTGATATGCACACACACAAATGTACTTTATGTATTCTTTGGATTATTATATTGACATGAAATGCCAGCTCAAGTGTATGGTATGTCATATTTTATAAACAGCCTACATTTGTCTTTTCCCATTTTATTAGGCTGTTTCTTTCTTTTTCTTGAATTTTGGGAGCTTGGTATATGATTACTTTTGGTGAGCTGTTCAGAAACCCAAAGGAATGTCACCAAAATAGTGTTTTCTACCAACTGGCAACAGTTTTGTCACCAAAATAGTGTTTTCTACCAACTGGCAACAGTTTTGCCTCATGTAGAGAGCCATTTGCCAGCTTGGGAATTCTGGTTCTATTTCCAAATTTCAGGTGTGAAATCAAATTTTTCAGATATGGTATTCTGGTGAATATGATTGATATTGTTGAAAGTCAGGGAATAAATTTTCAATATTTTACAATCATGTTTTATTTTTACATGGATAACATTTGGGCCACTCAAATCAGGCTTAGGTAATATAAGTAAGTCCCTTGCATTGAAGAATAGAGTCAATCTATGAAGTCCTACTGAAAGTAAATGCGAATAAAATCAAGAATATGAATAAGCTAATTTTCTTCCTTCCTTCCTTCTTTTATTTATTGTTTTGTCTATTTATTTATTCATGAGCTCCTGGGGTGTTTCATCTGGTGGGATGGACCCATACCTAATTAGGGTCCCAGCAGCTATGTAGATCCGTGAGGAGGATCTGACCAGACCTGAGCTCCATTGAGAGTCTGCTGATGGATGCATACAGTCCTGGGCCCTTCCTGAGCTCCAGAAGTATCTGCCAGTGGACTGAGGCAGTCCTGGGTTAAGCCTCAAATCTGGTGAGGGTCTCCTGGTGGTTTGATGGACTCAGGCCTACCCTAGGTAAGGACTCCCACACAGTTGGAATAGGCTGATCTGGGCAGAGCCAGAGCTCCAGAAGAGGTCAGCCAGTAGTGGGATGGTCCTGGGCTTACCCTGAGCGTCAGCTCGGGAGAGTTCAGCCAGGTGGATAAGATCTGGGTGTAAGCTTCCTCACTGTTTGACTGGTGGCAGAATGGACCTGTGGCTATCCTGTGCCCAGGCTTCCACCACAGGTCATCCTGGCAGATCTGGGGCAATCCTGAGTTCTCAAAGATGTCTAGCAATGAGCAGAGGCAGTCTTGAGCCTAGCCTAAGAACCACAGATACCAGGGCCTTCCCTGGGGCCCAGCTCCTGGGCAGAGCTTGAGCTCCAGTGGAGATGTGCAGGTTGTGGGATGGAACCAGTCCTACAGTTTCCAGGGTTCCCATGAAAGTCAGCAAGGCAATCCTGAGCCAAGCCTAAGCTCCACCTGCTATCTAGCAGTGGTGGGATGAACTCAGGCCTACTAACCTGGAACTGGACTCCCACATGTGTACTAGGATAATCTGGGCTGAGCCTGAGCTCCAGCAGATGTCAGCAAGTGAGCAGAGTCAGTCTTGGCCCAGGCTTGAGCTCTGGTGGGCATCTGACCATAGATAGAGGTGGTATTGGGCCGAGTCTAAGCTCCAGCGGGGTTGGACACTGGTGGGATGGAACTGTGCCTACCCATGCCGGGGCTCCCATGCAGGTAGACTAGGCTGATCTGAGAAGAGCCTGAGCTCCAGAAGGTGTCTGCTTGTGGGCAAGGCTGTACTGTGTGTACAGGCCCTTGAGCTCTGCTAGGGGCCTGCTTGTGGCAGTTGGTCCCAGGCCTACCTTGGGCCAGGCTCCCACACCTGTCAGCACTGCTGATCTGGGCTGGGGCTGAACTTCAGTGACTCTCAGTGGGCGGAGTCACTCATGGGCGGAGCCCAAGCTTTGGTGCCTGTCTCATGGTGACTGGATTGATTTGGGCTACCCTGAGCTCGGGCTTCATCTCCTGCCAGGTCACCGAGTTGGATCTGGGCAGAGCTGGAGCTCTGGTGGGGTTCTGCAGGTGGTGGGATGGAACCGAGCCGTCCCTTACCCGGGCTCCTGGGCAGGTCAGCGAGGCCAATCTTGGCCATGTTTGAGCTCTGCCTGTGGTCAGAGGTGGTCCTGTGTCTGGCCTGAGCGCTAGTCTTGCAGCAGTTGGTCCCAGGTCTACCTTGGGGCAGGCTCCCGTGCCTCTCAGCGAGGCTAATCTGGACTGGGGCTGAACTTTGGTGGCTGACAGTGGGTGGAGTCATTCCTGGGCGGAGCCTGAGCTCGGGTGCCAGTCTGAAGGTGACTGGATAGATTCCGGGTACCTTGGGCTCGGGCTCTGTCTCCTGCCAGGTAGTCGAGTTGGATCTGGGCAGAGCTGGAACTCAGATGGGGTTCTGCAGGCAGCGGGATGGACCCGGGCTTCCCCTTGCTCTAGCACAGGGTAGTGAGACTGATCTGGGCCTTGTATGAGCTTTGGCAGGGTTTTGCCTGTGGGCAGAGTCAGTCCTGGGCCAAGCCTGAACTCAGGTGATGGTCTTGTGGTGGCCATATGTTCCCAGTGCTCCGATCTTCCCAGGCTCCTGTGCAAATCTGCAAGGCTTACCTGGTTGTATCCTGAGATCCAGCAGAGTGTGGCTGTTGGCAGGAGGGAACAGGACATACCCTTTTCTGGACTCCTGAGCAGATCAGTGAGGCAGATAGGGCCTGCAGATGAGCTCCTGCAGGGGTCAGCCTTTGGGCAGAGACTACCCTATTTCTGGCCTGAGCTCTGCTAGGGGCCTGCTTGTGGCAGTTGGTCCCAGGCCTACCTTGGACCAGGCTCCTGAGCCTGTCAGCAGGGCTGATCTGACTGGAGCTGAACTTCACTGACTGCCAGTGGGCGGAGTCATTCATGGGCAGAGCCTGAGCTCTGGTGCCAGTCTTATGGTGACTGGATGCACTTGGTCTACCCTGGGCTTGGGCTTCGTTTCCTGCCAGTTCATGGACTTGGATCTGGGCAGAGCTCGAGCTCTGGTGGAGTTCTACACGTGGCAAGATGACACCAGGCCACCCCTTGCCTGGGCTCCCAAGCAGGTCAGCGAGGTCAATCTTGGCCGAGTTTGAGCTCTGCCTGTTGATCTGAGGCAGTCCTGTGTCTGGCCTGAGCTCTGCTTGGGGCCTTCTGTGGCAGGTGGTATCAGGCCTACTTGGGCCAGGCTCCCATGCCTGTCAGTGAGGCTGATCTGGTCTGGGGTTGATGTTCTGCAATTGTCTATTAGTGGGCAGAATTGGTCATGGGCAGACCCTGAATTTGGATGCCAGTCTCTTGAAGACTGGAAGGACATGGGCTACCCTGGACTAGGGTTTCTTCCTGCCAGGTCTTCGAGTTGGATCTGGGCAGAGCTGGAGCTCTGGTGGGGTTCTGCAGGTGACTGGGTAGAACAGGGCCTCCCCTTGCCTAGGTTCCCGTGCAGGGTAGTGAGGCTGATCTGGGCCTTGTATGAGCTCTTGCAGGCTTCTGCTTGTGGTGGAATCAGTCCTGGGCTGAGACTGAGCTCAAGTGGTGGTTTGGTGGTGGCCATATGTTCCCAGGGCTACCCTCTTCCTGGGCTCCTGTACACATCTGCAAGGCTTATCTGGTGGGAGCCTGAGATACTGGGGGTGGGGTCTGCTGGTGGCAGGAAGGACCAGGGTCTACTCTGGGCTTCAGCTGCCACTCAGGTCATCGAGGCTGAAATGGGCCAGGATTGGCCACCAGCGAGTGTCTGTTGGTGGGCAGTCTATCCTGGTCCAAACCTGAGCTCTGGAGGGAGGTACTGGAGGGTGGAGGCAGTCCTGGGCAGAATCTGAGCTCTGGCAGGAGTCTCACAATGAGTGGATGGACTCAGCCTACCCTGGGCCCTGTGTTCTCTGCAGGTCCTTTGGGTGGCTCTGGACTGGATCTGAGCTCCTGCAGTCGTCTGCTGGTGGGCAGAAGCAGTCCTTGCCCGAGTCTCAGCTCCGGGGAGGGTCGGCCAATGTTGGAATGGTCCTGGACCTACTCTTTCCCAGGCTCCATGCAGGTTCTCAAGGCTGATCTTGGCAGAGCCTGAGCTCCAGCAGGTGTCTGCTGGTGTGCGGAGGTGGTCCTGGGCAGGACCTGAGCTTGCTGCAGGTATCCTGGTTTGGGGATGGATGCAGGCCTACCCTGTGTCTGGCCTCCCACCCAACTTGGCGGGGGGTAGATCTGGACTGTACATGAGCTCTGGCTGGTGTCTACAGGTGAGTGGAAGCGGTCCTGGGCTGGGCCTGAGCATCCCACTGGTGGAGGGATGAAAGCAGGCTACACTGGGCCACAGCTCCAGTGCATCTGGGAAAGGCCTGAGCTCAGGCGGGTATCTCTGGACCTTTATTTTATTCATTTGTTTTAGGTGGTACTGAGAATCAAAGCCAGTGCCTCACATGTGGGAGACAAGAGTTCTATCACTGAGTCACAACCCCAGCCCTATTTGCTTCTTGTTGACCTTTAATCATACCATCTTTTGGTCCTATATCATTTTTTCATGCATGCATTTGAATTTTAACAAGTAGTTATTATGTGATATCACCTGCAATGCTTCTCAAGCTGGCCCCAAATGAGACCTTGATCCTCAGCAGGATTACATTCCACACATCCATGTCACCTCTGGCATAGGTGCAGAAGAGAGATACTTAAGACATGGTCCATGACTCTCAACTTTTGGGACAAATTGTTTTTAAGAGGTAAAGGATAAGTGGTCGATCCTGCAGAATGCAGAGCAGGTATGTTTTTGAATGAATAAGTATTTATGTATTGATAAAGTTTGTTATTTCCTTGTTGCTGGCATTCATGTATCTGTAATTTGTTTTTCCATTTTGTTCTTGGAATGGGGATCAAACCCATGGCTTTGGGAATGTGAGGCAAGCGCTTTACAGCTTTGCCATTGAGCCACTTCCCACCCCATTCATTCATTGTCAGCGTGGGAATTCGGGGCTGTTTTTATGAATGAATTTACTATGAATATTAAAAAGAGACTGACCAATGGCGTTCGTGTGTGTCCAACCCAATTATCATAACTTTGGGCCAATAGCATTGGTACTTCTTTCAAGTCCTAATTAGCATAAGTTTGGACCAATAGCATTAGACCAAGTGCTATATAAACCCCTTGGAGGCTATTCTGAGGAGGAGAAGCTGCCAAGGTGTTCAAGGTTGCTGAGCTGGAGTTCGCTGGAGTTTCTGGAGTTTCACCGGAGTTTCGCCTGAGTTCAGCTGGAGTTCCGCCGAGTTCCACCGACATTCCAGCCTGCTTTGGTTCCAGGAGATGATTCTTTGACGAAAGAGACTGCAGAAAGAAGAAGAAATGGTTGAGGATCTGCTGAGGTCTGCTGCCACGCTGGATGGAATGGCCCGCCATGAGGAGCTAGGACTCCTCTCTGCTGCAGAGGCCTCCCCCCCCCCGCGCTCGCAGTCTCCTACCTGCCAGTAGAAGCCATGGAGGTTGATCTTAAAACTCCGGTTTCAAAGGTATTGTTATATGTTAGATAATTAGCGTCTAAATATTGAAATTTGTTAATTTTAATTTCTAGTAGTGAAAATTATGAGATTCATAAAGAATATAAAACTATTTCCCACAGTTCTGGACGTCAGAAGCGGGAAAAGTCTGTCTCAATAGTTGTGTCATCATTTGGCAGAAAAGTGGGAGAGACTAAACCCACTCTTAAAAGCTTTTTTTTTCCCCATTCATTAGAAGTTGATTTCAGTGCTATAGTTTAAAGGAACCTAGGAAATGTTTCATTTCATTAATTTTCATTTATTGGTTACTTTAGTTATAAAATCCGTTTTTTTTAAATTTTAAAGTTATTAATGGACCATTTATTTTATTTTATTTATATGCACTACTGAGAATTAAACCCAGTGCTTCACACATGCTAGGCAATTGCTCTACCACTGAGCCAAAACCCTGGCCCATAAAATTCATTTTGATACAGTCCATATTTGTATAATTATACCTTATCTCTTTAGAGTTGCATTCTTAGGCTGTACATGGTGGTGGGATTCACTGTGTTGTTTCCATGTATATACATGGGAAAGCTGTGTCACAGTCTTTCCACTGTCTTTCCTTTGTTTATACCCCCTCCTTTCCCTCCATTCCCCATTGTCTAATCTACTGCACTTCTGTTCCCATCACCCCTCCTGTTGTGGGATAACTTCCACATAGCAGTGAAAATATTTGTCCTTTGTTTTTTGAAAACTGGCTTAGCTTCAGTTAGCGTGATTGTCTCTAGGTGGATCCATTTATGGCAGATGTTGTAGTCATATTGTTTTTCCTGCAAATTGGTATGTTTTCTTTAATCTACTTATAAAAAAACATGTTCTAATTCTACATGACCATAGAAAGCACTTTGACATATCATTCATAAATGTAGTATGATTTCTCATGCTTCTGGTTGTGCAGAATGTAGCATCACACCAGTCATGTAATTGTATATTACTTTGGATGATTATGTGTGATTCATTCTACTATCCATTTTACTCATTATACTCCTTCCCATCTCTTCACTCCTCTATTCAATCTAAAGCAAATATATTCTTCCATACCCCCCGGCTTATTGTGATTAGCATAAGCATATCAGAAAACACTTTCAACCTTTGTTTTTTGGGGATTGGCTTATCAGTTAGAATGATAAGCTCCATCCATTTACCAGCAAATGCCATAATTTCATTCTTCTTTAAGGCTGAGTTGTATTCTATCATATATATAAGTATGTATGTAAAATTGTTTTTTTGTGTGTATGTATATGTGTGTGTATATACACACACACATACACACATATGTATATATATATATATATATATATATATATATATACACTCATACACACCACATTTCATATTTCATTTTCTTTATCCATTTATCTGTTGAAAGGCACCTAGGTTAGCTCCATAGTTTAGCTGTTATGAGGTGATCTGCTGTAAACATAATGTGGCTGTTTCATTGTAATATGCTGATTTTAAGTCCTTTGGGTATAAAATGAGGAAAGGGATAGGTGTGTCAAATGTTGGTTCCATTTCACGTTTTCTGAGGAATCTCCATACTGCTTTCCATAATGTTTGCACCAATTTTCATTCCCACCAGCAATGTGTGCATGCACCATTTTCCTCACATCTTAGCCAACATTTATTGTTATTTGGTAATTGTATTCTTGATAATCATGTTTGTGTCTGGGGTGAGACGAAATCTTGGAGTAGTTTTGATTTGCTTTCCTCTAATGGCTAAATGTTGAACATTATTTCATGTATTTGTTGCTTCTTCTGTGAAGTGTCTGTTCAGTTCCATAGCCCATTTATTGATTTGGTTCTTTGATTTTTTTGAGTTCTGCATATATCCTGGAGATTAGCGCTCTATCTGAGGTGCATGTGGTGAAGATTTTCTCCCATTCTGTAGGCTCTCTTTTCACATTATTGATTGTTTCCTTTGCTGAGAAGATGCTTTTTAGTTTGAATCCATCTGGTTTATTGATTCTTGAATTACATTTTGGAATGTAGGATTCTCATTAAGGCTGTTAGATGTTAGGCTGACATCGTGAAGATTTTGGCTTACTTTTTCTTCTATTAGGCACAGGAGGTATGTTCTAGTGCCCAAGTCTTTGATCCATTTTGAGTTGAGTTTTTTTCAGAGTGAGAGGGGTTTACTTTCTTTTTGTTATATGTAGCTTTCCAATTTTCCCTGCATCATTTGTTGAATAGGCTTTCTTTTCTCCAATGTATGTTTTTTGGCGCCTTTGTCTAGTATGAGATCACTGTGTTTTTGTGAGTTTGTCTCTGTGTCTTCTATTCTGTACCATTCATGGGTCTACACGTCTGTTTTGGTGCTGATACAATGCTGTTGTTGTTATTGTGGCTCTGTAGTACAGTTTAAGCTATTCTATTATTATGTGTCCTACTTCACTCATCTTGCTAAGGATTGCTTTGGCTATTCTGGGTCTCTTACTTTTCCAAATGAATTTCATGACTGCTTTTTCTAGTTCTGTGAAGAATTGTCATTGGGATTTTTTTATATGAATTGCATTAAAGTTCATGCCCATGTACAAATTAGTTAAAACTATGAAAATAATCCTGGATCAACATTGACCTGACAGCTATCTGGTGACAGGTATCTGTTGACTCAGGAGCTTTAGCCTGCACACTCAGTGGTGGCTAAGCTGAGGTTACTCTGCATTTCAGCATTAACAGCATCTTAGAGTTGAGTCTACTTTGCATGTTGGTGTTGATGTCTGGGTACAGTTATGCTTTGCTACTACACAACCAGGGATACTTTGCTGGGTTTTTTTAAAATTTTAAATGTGTCTGAAAATTTCTTTGGGTCCTTTATTCACTTTTCTTGCTCAACTTCTGTGTGCTAGGTACTATCCTAGGTGTGGAATACAGAGTGAATAGGCCAAGTCCATGCTTCCATGGAAGTTAATGAAGTTAATAAGATGATTATAGCATCTACCTCAGTGTTATTGTGAAGCCTAGAAGAGAGTATGTCTGTTCATAACTGCAGTGCTGAGGACTGTAATATTTTTGAGGAAAATCGCAGATGACTTCAACAGGCATCACCTTGTTTTTGTCTGGGAAGTATTGTAAAGTTGTTACTTTTTCTATAATAAAAACAGACATTTAACACAGTTTGTATCTGAAGTCTGTGAACTTCAGAGATCCCTCTGGGCTGCCTGTCTCCAGGTCAGACACACAGTCCTGTGCTGACTCAATACAGGTTTGGAGACCCTTGAAGCCTCTTTTATAACCATGAGAGCCTGTGCTTCATAGTCAGCAGGCCAAGTAGGGGTCTCCAGGTCAAGTGGATCACACATCCCTATGGTGCTGACTTCCCCCAATCAGTTCATCTCCTGTCTTCACACACTCACTGGCTGCCATTTAGCTGGATGGGCCTTACTCCATAATGGGAATTTTATATCCTTTGCATTAATTGTCCAGAGCTTTTGGGTAGAGGCCTGGCCTTTCCTAATCCCCAGAACTATCTCTGTGTCCTCTTCACAGGGTCCTGTTATTACTGGCTGTGAGCGTGCTTTGTGCAGATGGTGGTGTACTGCAAGCTCATATTACATTCATTTTGTGTCCTCTTCCTTATAGCACTTAAAAAGGTGCTTGGAGTTGGAGTAGGGGTAGGGGAGTTGGCCTGAAAAATGACCCTAAACTTTATGAACACAGTTAGGGAAACCTAGGGTAGGGGGTGACGATAGTATGGAGAGAGTCCAATTCCTCCTAGGGAAACACATACACAGTGAAACTTCATTTAAAGTAAAGTGTCATGCTGCACTCCAAAATTAAGCAATTCTGGATGGATTTCAGAGAGTTAAAAAAAAATGAGGGGAAAACAGAACTAGAAGATAAAATTGAATAGTTTTTCAATTTCTGCTAGGGAGCCGGTTATCATTGTCAGACCACGCTGTGCTCTAGCTGGGGATCATGAATATCACATGAAGTGAGAGATGTACAAACACATCCCCAGTTACTTGTGTTGTTGTGACACAGAACATTTCCTTAATCTTTGATGAGGGAAAAAGACATATTACCTTTAGAATATCACTCCTAATGAATGCTATGCTAGGGCTGTTCTGCTTCAGAAGTTAAAAACCTGGGCTTTGTACAGAGGCATCCAGATTTTAAGAAAAAGGCTAAGCAGAAGAGAGACACACACATATCAAATCAGTTGCAGAACAGGACTCCACCGTGACTATAAATGTTGAGCGACTACTTCTGGTTCTGTTTTTTTTTTTAATATTTATTTTTTACTTGGACACAATAGCTTTGTTTATTCTTATGTTGTACTGAGGGGTCAGACCCAGGGCCTTGAACATGCTAGGCAAGCACTCTACCACTGAGCCACAACCCCAGCACTGGTTCTGTGTTTTTAGTATCTGTTGTGCGTCTCCTCCTGGTGCTCTTTAACTGATAAGCTTTTGACATTGGCCTGCATGAGGACACCACAGGTGAGGACTTGGGGACAGTGGAGAGCCTGGCTGGGGTTGGGTTGGATGATTGTATAAGACGCCATTGGAGATACGTTAGAACAGTGTCCTTGGGGTAGAGTCAGGAAAAAATTCTTTCTTACTTGACATTTTGATAGAGTGAGGAAGTGTCTATTTTTCCTAATGTAATTAGTTGGATATTCAAGCTAGGTTTCAAACTCTATTCTTTCATGAGTTTGGAGGGGGAAACTAGTACTTACTATCCAGCTTACTGGATGTTCACTGGTTAGTTTATAAAATATCACCACATATCTCTCATTTTAATCAGATTTTAAGTATACACATGTAAGATACTCAATGTCAACATTCAAACAAAGAGTAGAGAATGAAAACCTCCTTCATTTCTCTGCCCATTGGGCATTGTGTTGAATATCTATCTAAGGATATGTGCATTTCCATGTTTTGAAAACAAAAAAAAAGGTATATATTAACACACTTTTTCTTTTGGAAAGTCAAAATAAGAGAACTCTTCTCAGTTCTCTGGGGACTTTACACTTATTTTATAAACCTCTGTACAGTTTGGCTGTTTAATCTTTTACAAAGAGTTTGCATGACTTTTGTAATTAAAAAACATGAGACCAAGTAGAAAAAAGAATGGAAGGAAGTAGTCCAACTTTGTTCCTTTCAGGAGAGGACTCAGTCCATTCTCTCACTCATTCCAGAAATGTTTTCTGGTAGGTTCTGGGTTTAGCTCCATGGTGGAGCACTTGCTCAGTGTTTGAAAGGTCCTGGGTTCAGTCCCTGGTGCTGTTGAAATAAACAAAGCAGAACCATAAGACACATTCTGGAATGCTATTGGACAGTAGTGTGAGTCTTGGTACCAGTTATGTTTGGTATATTTCAATAAGCTAGAAGAAAACGGTCCACATGTTTTCACCATAAACAAAGAGGAAATGTTTGAGGATGTAGGTGTTCTTTAACCTAATGTGACCATTGCAGATCATTTGCATGTATCAAAATATCACATGGTACCCTGTTAGTATGTATTATTTTTACATTTTAAACATCATGTAGCTACACATTTAAAATAGTTTCCCATATTCTCTAAATTCATAAACAACAAATGGACAAATAGCTATATTTATGAACCTAATTAATACATTCTGAGAATGCCAGGCTTTCTCATTTTTATTTCATTTTCTATAGGCTCAGTAATTCTTCTGTATTTTTTAAGGTTTTATTTTTCTCACTTAATATATTTTAGCACATTACTAAATGTGCTAAAATGGTTCCTGTTCAGAAGACAGGAAGGTGATTAGGGTGATTAGGCCGGTGATTTATTTTGCTGTGGAGCAGTGATTGGCAAATAGTAGTTACTGTAAATGTTTGTGTGAGTGAGTGAAAAACTATCTGCAACTCTAAAAATGTGTATGTGATCAATAAAGATAAGGAATTCTGCCAGGTGACCTGCAATTAAGATTGTGTAAGAAAATTAGCTTGAGGCACAAGCTACATATTAACTATAAGGATTCTTAAGAAATATTGTTGGATTAGTCATTTATTCATTCATGCAGATTATGTTGAGTGGCTACAGTATGCTGTTAGGAGCTGGGAAGACCACAGCGAATAAAATATTGCAAAGTTCCGGCTATTAGGGGCCTTGCATTATAGTATCCAGGGTTTAGGAAGAAGAAATGTGTTATAGAAAAGTAAAAAACCTGTGGAAGGGGAAAGATGGTAATTGTTAGCTAATAGATATGGAGAGAACCTCCCTTCAGGTCTTGGCAGATTGAAGGATGATGTGCCTACACTCTAACCTCAGCAGTAATGCTGAAGTAGGATAAATGGACATGGTCTATGGTTATGCTTGACTCATTTAGAAGAAGCTATTTGATTTAATGTGTAACTGGATCTTTTCACAATGTTTCCTTATATAGTAGGAATCTTTTTGTACTCTGAGATTAACAGAAATTACATTTTTTAAAATATTTTTTTTACTTGTAGATGGAGACAATCTTTTATTTATTTATTTATTTATTTTTATGTAGTGCTGAGGATCAAACACAGTGTCTCATATATGTGAGGCAAGCACTCTGCCACTGAGGCACAGTCACATCCCCAGAAACTACATTTTAAAATAACAATAAAGCAAGCAAAAATGGGACAGAATGGTGACAACACTTGACATTCTTTTTTGAATAAGTATCTTAAACCTGGGAGAGCAAAATAATCAGAATGGAAACTGTCACATTGCAAAGTCCTTCTGATACTAAAGTAACACCAAGCTAGATGCTATTATGGAAGAGCAATGTGAACAGGGAATGGCATGTGATTGCATAGAGTGAAATCAGGTCTGGGGTGCTGCTAGGTTTGGTCTCATGTGAATTTATATAAATATTAAATAGTTTTTAGTGGGGTAAAGGGAGAGATACCAACCTTCTCAAAATGTTGTACCCAGTTTCTATCAGAAGAAACTTTGCATTTCCGTATGTCTTATTGTAAGTTAAATTGACTAAGTTCTTTAGATTTTCATGGTCTGAGAGAAATTTGCATAAAAATTTTACATTTCTGAAGTTATGTTAATGGAATCAGTGGCAAATAAAATGGATTATAAGTTAAAAGACAACTTCTCAGTGTTTCACTCTCCTGTCACTCTGCAGATGAGGCCTGTTGGTGGACTATACATCCTGCCTTGAAGCAGTGATCAGAAGGCGAGAAACTATGGGTTGGAGGTGATCTCGTCCTAGTTAGCGAGTCCTTTGAGCAATACTTGGTAAGTGTGCACCGTAGGACCATGGGCTTAGTGTTGTGATAAAGGACAGTACAATGAGATGGTCTCTTTAGGGTTTATACTGCCAATTTTCTGGGAAAGTTGCTGTTTCACAAGCCCGTACCTCTATGTGATGAGTTATTAACAATGAGTAGGAAAGGGAAGTGGCCTGAGTGGAAGTGCTTACCAGATCTTTCAAGCATCCTTCCTCATGCACTTGATTGAAGTGTATGTTCATGGTCCTGAGAGCACACCTGTGTCTGGATTCTTCTATGAATAGAATGTAAGCTCAGTATTATCAGGAGTTCCAATCCCTGGTCTTTATTTTATGCTCAATGTAAAGGTTATATTAAAAAGATTGTGATTACCTATTTTTATATTCATGAAAGAAAATTATTACATCAGGAAAGCTTGCCATGTTAAGGAGAAATAGACAAAGTATAGGGGCCAGAAATGGGAAAATGAAGGGAAAAATTTGTTTAATCATTGGAGGATTTTGACTTTTTTTTGATAAGGGAATTGTATATTTAATTTATTTAGTAAGTTGTAGTTTTGTTTAACAACAATCCTATGGGTAAATTCACAAAATATTGAAATCCACAGAACTGTAAAGGATTCCAATGCAAAATATTCTTTTATTTTAAGGTTGAAAAGAAATTAATTATAAAATGGGACATTGTGAGCTTTGCATGAATACCCACATGAAATATCTGAGTTGTCGTGGGTGATTTCAGAAATAGAGCACATTGAAAGCACAACATGGATTCTAGAGAGTGCATTGGCAGTGACATGAATCAAAATGTTGTTTGTGTGTACCTAAGTAGGAATGAGTCGGCATTTATATGCTCTATAAATGTGGAACTAGGGTGGCTTTGAGGTAGCTGTAAGTGTCTTGGGTTACCAGCACCTTCAGTTCCAGTTTTCAAATGTTTCTAGGAAGCATGGCTCTGTTTTCCTGTCTCTATGGAGAAAGGTGACGATGAAGACAGGGAAACTATAACAGTGCTCTGTGTCACTGGCAGGTACTGTGAAGTTAAAAGGAGCATCTGCTGGTGCACAGCTGCTGGAAGGCCTGAGCATTTCTGTGCTCATTTCCCCTAGCTGATGTGCATGGAAACAGTCACCATGCCAAATTCTGGAAGAGTGCAGGTGTGCAGCTTGTAAAATAAGAATTTTTCAAGTCCTTGTTATGTGCATGTGTGTGCTGCAAGATGATGCATTTATTTGCTCAGGAGATGTACAGTTGAGCTGGAGTTGTCTTTGGAAACCAGTTGAAATGGAACTAATTCATGGAAATTTCCATATACAAATTCTACATGTATCATATTTTGACTTTGATTATGAGTCTTCATTTGTTGTTGTACAACTTGTATTTTTCACTATATAACAGAGTTTATTGGACAGGGTATTATTCACCAAAGGAATGGAAAATCAGAAGCCAAGGCTTCTAATGTCAATTCTGCAGCTAACTAACTACCTGAGCAAGTCATGTCACTCCTTGAACTCCAGCTTCCTTGCTTGTAAAGTGAGGTTATTGATAATAACAGAATGTAGAGCCAAGATATTGAGAAGAGGCAGTGACATAATGATTTTGTATAAAAATTTAAATACATACAGGCAAACAAAATAACAAACAGAGAAGTAGCAAGATGCACAATCCATGGCTCACCATCAACAATTCTCTCATTTTGTTTCTATGGCACTTTCATCTTTCTGCCCCTTCATAGTAGCTTCTGGTTGTTCCTTATTTGCATTTAGTAGGGGCAAACTTTCTGTACATTTCAACATCAAAGCTTAGCTGTAGAGTTTTGACAGATGGTTGCACTGGGGCTACCCAGACACATACCTCCATGTGAGACATTTCCATTTTCCTTAAGTTTCCCCAAGAAAGTTGCCAAACATTCCCTCCTAAATTTGTCCCTGCCTCTTTGACCAGAGAGATTTTTTTCACTCCTGATTCATAGAAGTCACAAGTTTTGCATCCTTAGGAAAACTGATGTTATTTTTATATATATGTAGTCTCTTGCTAATCTGATTTTACTTAGCTTTTTAAAAGTTAGCAATAATTGCTGAATTGTTTTCAATTACAGGAGATAAAAATCATGTTTAGGGTCCTTGTTTCATTGATAAATAAGTTACCCATATACTCAAATGTTGAAAAATCCCTAAATTCATAGAATAAGCTGTAGTTGACCATAACGTGTTGTTATTTGAAATCCTACTAGATATGTGTGTATTTATTTTATTCAGAATTATTGACTATATTCATAATGAAAATTAAATGTTTTATTCATGGTTAATTATATTTGCATTTCATACCATTTTCATATGTTATGAAATGTCATTTTTCTTTGATACTGAGCTACCTTGTTGGAAGTGTCCCTGCAGGAGGGCAAACTCTCAGGCTCATTGAACAGTGCACTTCAGATTTATGCATTTACTTCTCCTAGTGTTACCATTTCATAGAAAGTTTAAAACATAGAGCCTAATAGAAGAGCTAACAAAAATATTCGGTTTTGAACTTCAAGGCTTCAGAAGCATTGCTCGGTGCTTGGTGATTGGTCAGCCTCTTGGGATCTGCTGTGAAGCCTGTGATGCTGTAGGAGTGGGAGGCAAAGTGCAATCTCCCCTTTGAAGCTTGTTCACAGTTTTCTGAGGCCAAAGATCATTTGTTGAATGTAGATATGTGGAAATTCCCTGCTGTTTGTTTTATTCAAGTCAATATTTATTGAATCATTTTGTAAAATAATAACTGAATGAATATATTGAAAGCTAGTTTGTACAGGGTGCTGTGTGTGTTATTTAATCTGAACACGATGGTATTGGGATGCCTCCACCTACCTTTTGATTCTGTTTCTGTTCCTGTTCAGTGATTTCAGAGCACATCATGTTGACACTGGCTTGGGAAGGGGATTCCCAGAATGAAGGCATCACTTCTGCATTCTTACAGGCTATTATGCACCAGGAAGGCCACCTGGATGATGGCTTAAACTTTTCTAGATCTCAGCATGAAGAAACATGCACAGACCAAGTCATCTGGAGCAATGTCTCACTTTTCAGTAGATTTATAAGGTACTTTTGCTTTTGTTGTCCTGGTACTTTGATATTTCATTTTCATTTTCTTTCTGTGTTTACAAGTAATAAATTTCAAAGTGTAAAAATACATTGAGGGAGTTCAACAGAACACAATACAAAATGCTACTTAGATAATTGTGTTTTTCTTTTAAGTGAAGGATAAAGGAATGTGCTTTTAGAAGTTGGGCATGTAATTTTCAATTGAGAGCTACAGGTTGGGATTATTCTGCAACTTGTTTTTGTGTAAGACTGACTTAATTCCCTTTTACAGAGAGAATAATGAAGACTTATATGCTTTTTAACTACATTAAAAAATAGTGGTCCATGTAATAACTGATTTTTCCACCTGAAGATTGAAACAGTTGTATATCTACACACGAAATGTGGCCAAAGTGTTTTCTGATACCAATATATTAGTACACCATGTCATCTGTACAGGATGGATATCATCTATCTCTTGAAATTTGCAAATTTCATGAGAGGAAAATATTTTTGAAATATGCACTTTTTAAAAGTTTTCTTTTAATACTTTATTTTATTTATTTATTTTTATGTGATGCTGAGGATCCAACCTAGGGCCTCACATGTGTGAGGCAAGTGCTGTACCACTGAGCCACAACCCCAGCCTGAAATATGCACTCTTTATATATACAGATAATTCAGTATGATGAAGATGTTAAAAAAAGGTATACATTTTAACAAGTTTGCACATATATCTTGTTTCTATAATTTGCTTTTGGATATTTGGGGAATGGATATTTATGTTTATATTTTTAAATTTTGTTGATGTATTCTACTTGCTAATGTTTCTACAAGTCTATTATGAGGTTTTTGTTAATTTCTTGTCATATATAAATTACAAATGTTTCCTACAATGTATTAGTTGGAAAAAAATTTTAAAGTATTTTCTCAAGATAGCTAAATTAATAAATTATTTTTGCTTTCAAATGTAAGAAAGATCTTTCCTATCCAATATTATATTACTATCCACTTAATCATTATCTGCTTTTATAAACCATCCCACTCAGGATGTGTGTGTGTGTGTGTGTGTGTGTGTGTGTGTGTGTGTGTGTTGGGAGGACATTTATATGGCTGAAGAATGTGCATAGCATGCAGCTTCATAGTATCCCTAGTGCTTTTTCCATTTCTGTGCCTAATTTAAACCTTAAACTTCATCACATGGAATAAGGCTTAGAGACTTAGAGATGGGGTAGGTGTCATTTTTATATTGTATTTATCATTTGTATTACTTATTAATTCCATTGCTTTATACAGTACTTCTTGTAATAAATAGAAAAATTTATAGAAATTATGAAAGTGGAGAATAGAAATGCTATTGACAAAATTAGTATGGGATTTTATTCAAAAACTTTATAATAGTTGCAGTTTTATTTTTATTGACTTATGAACGGGAAGTACCATATTTCAAAATGTAATTTGTAATTGAGATCTATAGTTATCTTCATGTAAATGATGATACATTTTAAATATTTTGAGCATTATAATGTACAAAGCTAAGTTAATTATTATTAATAAGCCTTTTATTGTTTCTAAAATATAAGTTTTGATGTAGTCAGAAAAATTTAGTCAAAAATATTTCTTTTCACTAAAATATTTTCATACAATTTTGTTGATGTAGAGAGTAAGAATTTGAATTATTTTTGAGCATTGAATTTTGTCATGACTAATGAGTATTACTGTATCAATTAGAATAGTGCTATTCTCCTATTTCTTTATGGTATCTGTTTTTGTGTGTGTGTGTGTGTCTGTATGTTTTAACAGACTTTTTACCTTGGAATAATTTTATTTAAAAGCATCACATTTTACCGTGCTCTCCAGACATATTCTAAGCTGTGAGCTTTAAAACCAAGAATCTCAGTAAACTCAACAAATTATCATATTCTTATTCACTAGCGTTTTGCTCCAAAGGCGAGAAAATACACCTTAGTCATCTTTCTTAATCTAAGTTTTAGATTTGAAAGTATTTAAAAGCATTTCTTTTGGATAACAGAAAAATACCTTAATCTGTTACATTTTTGGATTAACATCAATAGAATATATTTTTCAACTGCTAGGAATTAAACAATGTAATAGCTGGTGTCAGTGATCAAAGTAGAAACAACAAGAAAATGTCAGAATTATGAATCCTGGAAGATGTGGCTTCACGCCTTAAAGGATGTAGTGCTTTAAAATGAAGTCTTAATATTGGTTGATTTCTAAATATTTAGACCATTAGTTTTGTCATCATTGGTCCTATGCCTCTAGGCGAGGAGCTCCAGGTGGGGCTTTTATAATATAACGTGGCACCTCTGTGTGGCAATAGAGTTGCCAATGGATGAGTTCATCCTTGCTGTTGGAGGACAGGAGGGCCTTCCTTCCATATGCCTTTCACAGTATTAGAGGGAGCAAATAACTCTGTGAAGTTATCTGTAAATCAAAAGACAGTGACATAAAATTGTGGGTCAGTGACAGCAGAAGTTTGCTGTGATTTCAGGAGCCTGGATGCTCTCAGCAAGAAAGCGAAGACTCCTGAAACCAACCTGCCCATATAATTGGAGAGCCTGAGTCTGCAGGATATCAACTGTTACTTCCACCCTCCTAATGAGCACTTGGAGCATGAGGACAAACTGAACAGGTTGCATGCCCTGAAGAATTGGCAGAACCTCTTCTGGGGAGAGGTGAGTCTGCCCATTTCTTCTTTGTTTTCTTGGGACAACAACTGCTTGTTGGGGGTGGGGATTCTCCTTTAATCTCCTTTAATTCTCCATCTTTACACTTTGAGGTAGAAGGCAGCAGGTGTGCTACTGCACAGGAAAACAGGCCTAGGAGGTACATGGTCATTACTTTTATTTCTCTGTCAATGACTGTTAATTTTACAGGATGAAATTTGCCATCACAAGGTATTGTGTTACCTTGTTTATTCATATTTCATGTATTCCTGGGATAGATTTTATATATCTTTCGGGATTGATTTCTCTTCTTGTGTTATGTGTGGGTCTTTTTTAGGGCATGACCTTCTCTTGCTAAAGTGTCTTCTGTCTGATTTTCTGTAGAAGTGAATGCCCATAAGTGGAAACTGAGTTCTGTCAGCTCTTTCTAATTGGGACCTGATTATTTCTTCTAGGATTTTGAATTTTCTATTATTTTTAACAAAGTTTGTGTCCAGTTAATTTGGGTGTAGGTCAAGGTGAGCTGTATCTTGTCTGGGTTTATTTCAGTGGCAGAGTTTATTCCCTGTGAACTTGTACTTGGTCTGTAGATTCCTAGCACTTGCACAGAAAAGGCAGGGAGAAAAAAAGCAACAAGTGAAGCAAAGAACATACAGCATTGAAATAAATACCCAATGCCTACTCCTATATCAATAGTGCTAATTACTCAGAAACAGTAATGGTGAGGTCACCAATTGCCAGCAGCAAAGACAGTAAATAGCTGTGGACAAGAACTGGCATTATAGTAAGCAGCAGGTGTCAACTGTGCCATCCACATAATTAATAAGTGCAACAGCATGAATGGTTGGGGGCAGCAGTTACATGGAGCAAATAGTTCTAAAAGATTATAAAAGTATAGTTCATTAAGAGAAAAGAAAATGTGATAGGAAGGTAAAAAAAAAAACTTTAGATGTTCAAAATGTGAGTGAGAGAACACAGATGTAGCAAGTGAAGGTTATCAGTATGCAGGAGAATAAATAGCACATACAAAAAAAAAGAGCGGGGGAAGAAAGAACAAGGGAATTTAGCTGTTATTGTGAGAAGGAGGAAGAGAGAGAAAAACAAGAAACAAGTAAACAAAAACAAAACAAAAATAAAATATCATAACCCTCAAACAAAGCAAGGAAAAATAACTATTAAAAATGTTAGAGATTTGGGGCTGGGGTTGTGGCTGTAGAGGGCTCGCCTAGTTCTCTTGAGGCCCTGGGTTCCATCGTCAGCACCACATAAAAGTCAATAAACAAAACAAAGTTGCTAAAAAATAATTTTCAAAAAAATATGCTAAAGATTTACCCTATGTATGAAGACATGAATGATGTGACTCTACTTTGTGTACAACCAGAGATATGAAAAATTGTGTTCTAAATGTGTAATATGAATTGTAAACCATTCTGTCATGTAACAAATAAAAATAAAAAAGGAAAATGCTAAAGATGAGAAAAAAGAAGTATGTATGTGTATGTATATATATACTATGAACCAATCAGTATAGCAGGAACACCAAGAAACAAAGAAGGAAAAATATTCAAGGTACTTAAAATTGTGCAGGAAATATGGATTATCAATGCCTGTTCCCAAGGGTTTCTTTCCATTTCTTGGACTTTTTACCATCTTAGAATGGCCCCTTGTTTTTGTGTTGGCCAAGCAGCTTCTAGTTGGAGTGGCCTTCCACTGAAGCTGGTTCTGATGACTCTCTTCTTTCCATATAATTAGCATGAGGTAGGAGATAGTGGGAAGAACTGTCCTTTGGCATTTTGTACACAGAGACCATCTGGATGCACTGCCAGGGTGGGGCTGTGGCAGATTTCTATGAGGGGTGTTCCATGTGGGGTGCTTACTTCTAAACATGCCTCAGGGGCTTTGCTGGGTGGTGTCTGCTCTGGGGGAGATTAGATCAGCACACCCCTAGGGCCTGGCAGTTGCTGCTCTCTGCTGGGAGTTTGGATCTCAGGAGCCTCCCAAGCATTCCACACATGGGGTGAGGGAGCCAGTCCTCTACCCCCTCTGCTGCCCACCAACACAGCTTTCCCAGGCTGAGTCCCAGAGAGTGTTCACACCTGCTTCCACTGGTCATGAAGTTGGACAGTTGAGGCTAGATACTGAGGAATTAGCAGGAAGCAGGTTTATTGGCTGCTGCTAACTCCATAGTGGGGGCTTTCACCTAAATTCATTTGTCCATCTGAAGCCCAAGTCCAGAATTCTTTAGAACTTTATACCCAGTGTGTAGGGAGAGGGAAGCTCAGAGGCTCCCAATTTGAAGTAGTCTATATAATAAAGTATTTTTTCTTCTTTTACTGGAATGGGTAACTAACCCAGCCCTGAATACCAAAGACACTGAAAAAGTAGTGCTTGGGAAAGGGAGGGTTCTGCTCCCATTTCCCCCACCAGCTGGTTTTCAGGGAACCTAATTAGCACCATTCACTCTTATGTTTTTATTGTAAAGGATTTTCTCTAGGATCTAACTACTCTCCTTTGAAGTGTAAACATCTCTCTGAAGGCTCCCAGCCCAAACCTAGAGGCATTTATTGCACTCTGCTTTCTTTTTTCTTTCTTTATTTTATGTTATTTATTCTAATTTGTTATATAGGACAGCAGAATGCAACTCAATTCATATTACACAAATAGAGCCAAAATTTTCATGTCTCTGGTTGTGCACAAAGTAGAATGGCACCACTCATGTTTTCATACATGTACTTAGGGTAATGATGTCCATCTCATTCCACCATCTTCCTACTCCTATGCCCTCTCCATTCACCTCCCTCCCCTTTGCCCTATCTAAAGTTTATCTATTCCTCCCATGCTGCGCACCCCATCCCCATTATGAAACAGCATCCTTATATCAGAGAGCATTCTGCATTTAGTGTTTTGGGGATTGACTTACTTCACCTACCATTATATTCTCCAACTCCATCCATTTACCTGCAAATGCCATAATTTTCTTCTCTTTTAATGCTGAGTAATATTTCATTGTGTATATTTACCACATTTTCTTTATTCATTCATCTACTGAAGGATATCTATATTGGTCTCACAATTTAGCTACTGTGGATTGTGCTGCTATAAACATTGATGTGGCTGTGTCCCTGTAGTATGCTGATTTTAAGTCCTTTGGGTATTGACTGAGGAGTGAGATAGCTGGGTCAAATGGTGGTTCTATCCCCAGTTTTCCAAGGAATCTCAATATTGCTTTCACTTTTGGATGCATCAATTTGCAATTCCACCAGAAATGTGTGATTGCCTTTTTCCCCACATCCTTGCCAACACTTATTGTTGTTTGTATTTTTTTAATTGTAGATAGATCCAGTCAGTATCTTTATGTATTTATTTTTATGTGGTGCTGAGGATCAAACCCAGTGCCTCACGTATGCAAGGCAGGTGGTCTACCACTGAGCTACAGCCATGGCCCTGTTGTTTGTATACTTAATAGCTGCTATTCTGACTATAGTTAGATGAAATTTAATAGCTGCTATTCTGACTGTAGTTAGATGAAATTTTAGAGTGGTTTTGATTTGCATTTTTCTAATTACTAGAGACTTTGAACATTTTTCATATTTGTTGATTGATTGTATTTCGTCTTCTGAGAAGTGTCTGTTCAGTTCCTTGGCCCATTTATTGATTGGTTCATTTGGGTTTTTGGGGTGTTAAGATTTTTTACTTCTTTATATATCCTAGAGATTAGTATTCTATCTGATGTGCATGTAGTAAAAATTTTCTCCCATTCTGTAGGCTCTCTATTCACCTCACTGATTGTTTCTTTTGCAGAGAAGAAGCTTTTTAGTTTGAATCTATCCCATTTATATTGATTCTTGATTTTAATTCTTGTGCTATAGGAGTCTGATTAAGGAAGTTGGGGTCTAATCCAATATGATGGAGATTTGGGCCTACTGTTTCTTCTATTAGGTGTAGGGCCTCTGGTTTAATTCCTAGGCCTTTGATCCACTTTGAGTTGAAATTTATGCATGGTGAGAGATAGGGGATTAATTTGTTGCATATGGATTTCCAGTTTTCCCAGCACCATTTGTTGAAGAGGCTATCTTTTCTCCAATATATGTTTTTGATGCCTTTGTCTAATATATGTTTATGGGGGTTTGTCTCTTTTTCTCTGTTCTGTACCGTTGGTCTACAAGTCTATGTTGGTGCCAATATCATGTTGTTTTTGTTAATATTGCTCTGTGGTATAGTTTAAGGTCTGATATATTGATGATACCTACTTCACTTTTTTTGCTAAGGATTTCTTTCGCAATTTTTGGTCTCTTATTTTTCAAATGAATTTCATGACTATTTTTTCTATTTCTATGAGAAATATCATTGGTATTTTGATTGGAATTGCATTAAATCTATATAGTGCTTTTAGTAGTACAGTAATTTTGACAATTTTAATTCTGAATATCCAAGAACAAGGGAGATCTTTCCATCTTCTTAGATGTTCTTTATTTTCTTTTTTTAGTATTCTATAATTTTCACTTTAGAGGTCTTTTACTTCTTTTGTCAAGTTGATTTCTAAGTATTTTATCTTTTTTGAGGCTATTGTAAATGGGGTAATTTTCCTTGTTTCTCTTTCAGAGGATTTGTCACTAATATATAGAAATGCCTTTGATTAATGGGTATTGATTTTATATTCTTGCATAGATGCAAAATTTCTCAATAAAATACTGGCAAATTAAATACAGAATCATATCAAAAAGATAGCTATCTATGCTAAGCCCTAGGCCAACATCATTCTAAATGGAGAAAAATTGAAAGCATTCCCTGTAAAAACTAGAATAAGATAGGGATGCTCTCTTTTACCACTTCTATTTAACATAGTTCTTGAAATACTAGTCAGAACAATTAGAGGAAATAAAGGGATATGGATAGGAAAAGAACTAAAATTAGCATGATTTGCACTCTGCATTTGTAAACACACTTCCTACCTGAAAACTCTTACATACAATCATATATCATTTTGGACTCGAAAATTTATGACACTAGCTGCCCGTAAATGTTGTGCAAAAGTAAGATGTGCTCAGAATCTAGAGTGCTGATCTCTTCAGGGCTCGCAGCCAAATTTAGTTATTGTGAGACAGAGAAACAGGAAGTCTGACTCCACTTGAACCCTTTTGCAGGTATTCTTGCTGATAATCTAAGAACAATTATGGTGAGGGTCTGTGGAATAGCTTAATATTTTCTGTGAAGGAGGGGGTGCCACTAGGGTCATATTTGCACTACCAGACTCGAAGGTGAACCCTCCATATTTCTGACTTGACCCCTGGGTACATTCTTCTCTGTGCCTGTTTTAATCATGTTCTGTGTGGTACATCCTAGGCCACATGGCATGAGCTTACTGGGACAGTGTGGCAGTGTTAGCTGTGACCTTCCAACTCTGCAGCAGCAGCTGTACAAATATTGCCTCCAGATGGTTCTGACCAAGTTCTCTGTGGCCAGTTGAAAATCACTGAGCACTTTTCAAATACAGGTTCACAGTGCAGTCTCTGGATCAGCTAGGTTCAGCCAGCTTCTCTGATATATAGGTTTTCTGTCCATTGTGTTTCTCTCTCTGTTTTTCCTCCCCTCTCTGAGGACGAGCACTGCTGCTGCTGCCATAGCCAGCTTGGCTCCAACATATTCTTTCTTATTCTTTGGTCGATGAACCCAAATTTCTGAGTGTCTCTAACACTCCCTGTGATGCTACAATTTCAGTCAATTTCTGCTTTCACTCATGTCACTGGGAAGCAGTGGTCCTGATGCTTGAAACTTGCGTCATGGAACAACTGGAAATGTAGCTGACTTCCAGTCCACCATCTCCAATCTTCAAAAGTAAACCACTTTAGAAGGTTCTTATTTTTTTAAAAATCTTTCCATGGGCTTTTCTGTAACTTACTATGTCTTTAATTAAATGATTATAGACATACCTAAGAACAAGGATCTTCTCTGAAGCTTACTTAACAATTGTCTGCCATTTATGATGCACTCATTTAGTCTAGCATTAAAGTGTGCAAACGCAACTGTGAGGTGAGTATTTTTCTTATTCTTCCCTTGCTGTTTGAAAATGGCACTTGGGGTTTAAAAGCACTTGAATTATTTGAAGAACATTTTTTTTACTGTGCAAATGTGGGTCTTGTCATCTTTTGAATAAGCTTTCTCAGTTTTCTTTATGATTAACAGGCACACTTGAGACAGACTTCTTTCTTAAGTTGGGTTAGCATTTTCTCTCAGCAGGTTTCTTTTTTAAAAAAAATATTTAATTTTTGTTATAGATGGGAACAATATCTTTATTTTATTTTTATGAGGTGCTGAGGATCGAACCCAGTGCTTCATGCATGCTAGATGAGCGCTCTACCACTGAGCCATGGTCCCAACCCAATTCCCTTAACTATTAACATCTCATTTGATTAAGAAAGGATTTGAGGGTGCTTTTACTCAATATTGACACAGTTAGAATTCCCTGAAACTTTTTCTTAAAGGAATATAGTAGTATAATAAACATGTGTGTCACTAAGAACATAGTGATTTCAGGCACAAAAATATTTTTAACTTTTAAACTATTTTTTTCTAGATCAAGAGATAAACTCTTAGTGTATTTCCCTCAAAAATGAAAATGCCCCAGTATGTAAATACATTTTCCCTTTATATTTGCAAATCGCTGCTCCTGGAGATAACTGCCAGTTATCAGTTCTGCTTCCTCAGATGTTAAAGTTTGAGCATTAGAGAAGTACTCTGAGACAAGTGTAGTAAGTTTTATTTAAAAAGTAGTAACACAGACTTCTCCTGGGTGGGGAAAGGGGGCCAGCCATAGTTGCTGTCCCAAGAAGTGGGAGTGTCCTACAACTTTTATACATTTTAGATTGTCTTTGTTCTCCTGCCCTTTTTCCCCTTATCTCTCTCCCTTCTGCACACTGAGGAGGCTCAGGAGACACTGGTGGGATGGCCAAAGGTGAGAAGCATATGGGCAGAGAGAAGGGCCAAATGGAGTGATCCAGGCAGGTAGCAGCTCAGGGGCATTAATTAGCAACTCCCTAGCTGCTCAGGGGTTGCTTCATTAACAGCATTCTGGGAGGGGCAGTATAGGCAGGTGATCTTGGTAATCAAAGGGCTCTGGAGGCATTAACAATCCAAGGGTGGTCTCCAATCTCCCAGACCCAAACTAGCCTCCATTTTTGCTGTCCATCTTATCTATACTGACTGCCTGTCTTTAATTCTTGCTTCACTGGGAGTTCCTATTAATTGCCCACCCATCCCACACCTGTTTCTTCTAGATAATTCTGAGTATTTATATATTTAAATATCTCACCCCAGGAAAGCTTCCTTTTCCCTTCAGTCAACTTAGTTAAGCATTATAATTCCTTGTGTGGTTTCCTCGTGGGACATCTTTTTTTAAGAGAGGCTGTCAGGGTGGGGTCACATGGACTTGGTATCTGATGAATCTTGGTGTTGATAGAAGCTCTTATTTTACTGGTTTTCTATAACAAAAGGCCAAAAGTAGGTGCCTTATAATCAGAGACATTTGTTTCTCTTTATCCTGGATAGGAAGTCCAAGTTCAAGGCTCCATCAGATTCTGTCTGGTCAGGTGGCACATTTTCACTGTGTCCTCATGTGGCAGAAGGGGAGAGGGTGTCTCTAAATTCTGTGTTATGAGGACCTTAGTTGCATTTCTGAAGTCTCTGCTGTTATGATCTAATCCCCTCACAAAGTCCCCACCTCCCAAGGCCCTCACCTTAGGGGTAGGATTTCAGCATATAAATCTTGGGATGGGGGACCCAGACTTTCAGACTATAATAGAATCTTCACCCACTCATCAAAGATGGATTGAATGTCTGCCATGGGAGAGGCTCTGATCCAGATGTTGAGGGACAGTGGTGGCCAGGGTAGGGTGTCTGTTCTCCTAGAGCTCATGGTGGCATGAAAGGGATGGTTAGCAAAGATAACAGAGCCAGCCACAGTGCTGTGTAGTTGTGTTGCAGTGCCCATGGTGGAGCTGAGGTGGCCAGGCAGTCCTTTCTCACTGATTGTTGCCATCATACAGGAAGGACTTTGGCCATGTGATTGAGTTTAGAGGGATGGAAAAGGGTACTTTCTCAAAGGAGAGATTGGGTCTTGATAGAAGGAAGGTGCACCCCTCCTGCCCTCCACATTTATTGTAGGTCACAGGGAAGTTTCCAGAGTCCCTCCCAGGTCCACCTTTAGACTTTTGACTGACAGAAGGATGGCATCAGACTTCCAAGCCCCATTGCACATGGCAAGGTTTCAGGGCAAGTCAAGGTCAAATTTGCCTTTGCTGACTGGTTCTAATTGGAACCATAAAATCTCTAAGAATCTGTTCTTACAAATGTTGTGATTAGGTGAAATTATCCTAATCTCCTGGAGTTCTAGGATCTGGTCTGTGTAAGGGTCACAAAACTTTCCCTCCAGATAACCGTGTTCTTCCTATAGGTATTTTGGGGTTGCATTTTTCCTACAAATAACAGGTATCTTGTTGAGGAATGTAATGTTCCTGTTGACTTAAGCCAGGAAGGGTTGCAGGTAAATTGCTTGGTAAAAGAATGCCTGTAGGGGTCAGCACAGTAGTCCAGTTTATAGAATTCCTCCTATAATCTCATGGTCCCACTACTCACATCTATCCGGTCTGTTGCCTATTAGTTACTAACTGGACTGCTCTCTCCATCTGAATGACTCTGTCCATCTGAATATTACTTACTACTTAATTAGTAAGTAACCAAAGACTGATAAAATTGACTATATATTACCTTAAAAGATGCTGATGCCATAATTATAGAATCAAAAACGTATGGGAATTTGCAAAAACATGTGACCTGTACAAAAGACAAGGCCCAGTTTTTAAAACACATGAGTGTTATAAATCTATAAGAAAAGGAAATATTACCTGATAGGAAAATAGGCAACAGACAGAAACATCAGTCCAAGAATAATAAATAATAAAAGATTCAACAGAGCAAATAAAGAAATGCAAAGTGAAATAATAAATAAGGACATATTTCTTAGTAGGTTGGCACAGATAAAAATTTGGATAATACCCATCATTGGAGAAAATGTTCAGTAACGTATTCTCATGTGAAGTGTAAATTGATGAAATTCAAAAAGCCAGACAAACCTTTCTCTGATGAGTACTATAAAATTTTAGGTATCTTCTTTAACTTTTGGGAATTTTGCTTTAAAAAATGTGTCCTACAGACATATTTGTACAAATGTGGAAAGGACATTGACTGTAAAATTGTTTGCATATAGGATAAAATTATCCTAACAACACAGTTATGTATCATTGTAGTATACTTATATAGTGCAATACTGTGTTATTGAAAACTGAGATGAAGCTGTCATTTGGAAAATTGAATGCAACAGTAAGTAGTTGCTCTTCTTAGTGTGACAACCTATGACTTGATGTTAAGTGGCAAATAAAAAGCAAAGACTTGCTATATGTGGATTAAGATTCTGATCACATGAAAGTAAAACTATGCAGATGGGATGGTGGCACAGCCTCTGATCCCAGCTGCTTGGGAGGCTGAGGCAGGATCACAAGTTCAAACCCAGCCTCAACAAATTAGCAAGGCTCTGAGCAAGATCCTGTCTCAAACGAAAATTAAAAGGGCCGGGGATATGGCTCAATGGTTAAGCATCTTGGGTTTAATCCCTACATTACATCTCCCTACAGGAAGTGATAGAACCACATACCAGAACCAGCCCAGAATCATCAGAATGGCTTTCTGAGTGCCCCCAAATACTATTAATTGGAATGAGCTTCCTCTTTGCCTCCCTTTCTGCTGCCACTTGCTCAAGACCCAGAAGTTCCTCCAAAACCATCCTGCCATGTGGGAGTCTAACAGGTGTCCTGCTGCCTTCTGGCTGTGGGGAGATGAGTTAATGATCAAAGAGGATGAAACACATGAAATAATAAAACAAATAAAATGGGGACAAATGCAGTAAGAAGGGATGTTGAGAGAGACAAACAGAATACCTTTAGTTTAGGAATCCTACCACCACCTGAGATATCTGAGAATGCGTATAACTCTTCTAGACAACATATATAATTTGAACCTTGACCCACATTATATGATGGAAGAGAAGGAAGTCATGAATAACAACAATATTTTTTAATTTGTAAAAAACATAAAACTATGGGGACTATTGAATAGGGGTTTTCAAAAAAATTTAAATGCTATGAGTATATAGGGTTTACTAACTTGAGGGGCTACTGAGGTTGATTCTCTTGCCTCTAAGAAAACATTTTTTTCTTCGATTACAGCAGACTGGGGTCCTTATAGGCTGTGTCAGGGCGCTTTCTCCCCGGTAGGGAGGAGACCACCCGCTTTCTGAACCAGTGGATGATGGATCTGATGTTCAGACACGATGTGGTTTCTGAGTTAATAGGCATGTCCCCCTCCATTGACTGCCCTGATGAGACTGAGAGGGCGTCTTCAGTGACTGTCTCCTGGCTTATCATCTGAGAAGAGAATGAGGATGAGTTAGAAATGTGTAGTGTCAGCAGCAATGAAGTCAATGTTTGCTCATTTATGGAAATCTATTTTTTTTTCTTAACCAAAATAGCCTGAATGTAAATGTGAACTATAAGTACTCATTAATCATTAGAAACACACACACACACACACACACACACACACGTTTTAAAAGAATTATTATTCATCCTTCTCTTTGTTCCTCCCCCTCTCGTCTCTCTCAGTGCTCCTTGGGGTTTTCCTTATACCTTTCCCATACCTCCTTTCTTAGCTGCCTTCCTTCTTTCATTGCTCATCTCTTGGCATACTCGGTTCCACCTCTGCTTCACAGCAGGTAGAATGACTGAATCCAAGCTGTCAAACCTGGCACCCCCACTGGGCCTATCCCTAGCTGAAATCTAGCAGCTCCATGCTCACCTCATCATCTTCATCTTCATCTTCATCATCATCTTTGTCTTCATCATAGTCTCCATTGTCGTGGTCTTCATCTTCATCATAATCATCTTCATCTTCATTGTCATCATCATCATCATCATCTTTCAGATCATCTGGAAATACCTTAAGGTATCTCATTAGAACCTCCATTTTCCAGATAATCTTCCTCATCCTCCCCTTTGAGTACTTGTCCATCCACTGGTAGTCTCTGTGTAGATCTAGAGTAGCTAGTGCGTCTTCATAGTGGGAGCCCAGATAAATATCCACAACACGGACAATAGGTAGTCCACAAAGCTGCTCTGACTCATGGATTTGTTCTCGTCTCCCTATGGTCATACTTTCACTTTCAGTCAGCTGTCCCTCTTGGACAGGAGGGAGGGAGTAGCAGAAAGAAGCCTCAGAAGTAGAGTCTTCAGAGGAGCTACTGTCCTTCCAGTCAGTTCTGTCCTTATAGGGGCAATAGCCTCCAGAGAGGCTCAGGTTTGGTTTGCAGTTAGAAATGCAGTCTTCTTTGTCAGTGCAGTTGCTGTGGTAGAATGTATCTTCCATTGTGCACAGATCCAAGTTCTGCCTCAATCTGCAAACTTCCAAAGGAAACAAAAAACTTGTTATAAGGTATTGGGAAGAGAGTCATGCACTTTAGCAATAATTCCCATTCCTTTTTTCATTCATAACTAACCCACTTTGTCAGAAGTGGGTCCTGTGTTTGTGTTCTCCAGTGAAGGGGAGAAGAGGCAGACCGTTCTCTTTCTATTGTATTGTATAATATGAGCACCTCTACCTTTTTCCACTTACACTTTTTCAAGATATTTGAAAGATAGTTCAAGATATTTGATATTATATTTCAAACTGAATACAATTTGAAAAATTCAGGAAAGTATAAAGTTGAAAATAAATGCCACTCTCATGCCATGATCCAGAGGAAATATGTGATATTTGTAAAAGAATCTGGTGGATTTCCTCATAATCTTTCCTTTTTCTTCATACACACATAATTGTATTAACATACATTGTACATATATACACACATTCATATACATGTGGAGTCACATCAGTAGAGAGATTATTATATATGACAGCACAGCCAGCAGGAAACACACATATGACCATTGTGCATTTTTTCTTAATATTTTTTTACTTGTTGATAAACCTTTATTTATTTTATTTATTTATATGTGGTGCTGAAAATTGAACCCAGTGCCTCACACATGCAAGGCAAGTGAGATACCATTGAGCCACATCTCCAGTTCCCATTGTGTCATTCTTAATCCAATTCTTATTAATGCTATATCAGTGGTCACTTATCAATGAGCATTTAGTTATGTATTCACTGATCCTTAGGTTACTAAGACCTTTAATAATTGTCTTATTATTAATATTAGTCAATACCTCTTTATCAATCAATGTCTTGACTCTCTCTCTCTTTACATTCCTATTTTTTGGATCAGTGGTCCAAAGCTCACAAATATGTTAATGTCTTATTAAGACATTTTGTTACTACTAAATTTCTTTCTCTAGAAAGTAGAGCTGTTTAAGTGTCCATTCTCCCATCATATGATGGCATCTTTATTCCAGCATTTTCATTTATGCCACAGCATGTGTGGCAAATTACGAGCAGAATATCTCTTTTTTTTTCCTCTATCCTCTCTCTTTCTCTCTTACACACACACACACACACACACACACACTCACATTGAAGATCAGTCACGCTGAGCTCTGATTGCTGCCCCCACAAAGTGATGCTGCCAAATCCAGTGGCATAAGTCGAAGTCCTTCAGATCCTTCTTCCCAGTGGCTTAAACATCCAACTGTTAGAAGTCTGTGTTCTGAGACTGTTGGCTACCATGGCAACAGAGGAACCTGTTGCTATATGTGTGGAAAGAGTAAAGGGATATAGAAAACCAAAGGACCTAGGCCTTTATTTTCAGTCAGTTTTTGCATCACTGTGACCAAAATACATGATAAGAACAACTTAGTGGCAGTACAGTTTATTTAGGGATCCAATTTTCATAGGTCTCAGGATATGGAATGCCAACTTCTCTGTTCTGGGTTCATGTTGAGGCAACACATATTGGGGACAGGGCCCAGGGTAGGAGATGTGCTCTAATGATGATGGGTTAAGAAGCTGAACAGAAAGGAAGGAACTGCAGGAAGAATAGCAATTTCAGGACACAGCTTTAGCAACCCACCACCTCCAGCCCTGTCCCACTTGCCTACAGTGACAACTCAGTTGGACTGATTAGGTTATAGATCTCATAATCTACTTATTTTCCTCTGAATATTATTGCATTAGCTTGAACTTCTAAGGGATACCTCATATCCAAACCATAATATTCTGCCCCTAGTCCCTAATGGCTATAAATATAATAATAGTATAAAAAGTATAAATATATTTATATTTTATAATAGTATAAAAAGCCATTAGTCCCTTTACAAGAGTTCCATACTCTTAGCAGATCCAGCACTGCCCAAATAGTCCTGTTCAAGTCCAAAGTTGCCTCTGAGACTCAAGGCAAGATCTTGACCATGAGCACTGGTAAAATAAAAAAACAAGTTTCCTAAGTCCAATATACAGTGGCACAGAATAAATATTCTCTTTCAAAAAGGGAGGAATATGATTGTGGCAGAAAGAAGGATTGTGGAAAAATTAACACCAAAATCCAATATTTAAAACTGGTCCCCTGTTCCTGAGAAAATCATCTGGAATACATGGTTCTGAGATATTATTTCAAAAGGGCTCTGTCATCCTTTTCCGTTTAACCCGGCTGGTTGCATGCTCAAGGGCCATATGCATTGATGCACATTTATAACTCAGTCTGGCTGGGAGAGTCTCAGGTCTGCACAATGATTGGATTTCTATAAGCTATTTGCATTTCACTGCCCTTTATTCAGCTACCAAAACATATGGTTCAAATATCAACTGTAAATTCATGAAGCACCCCCAGCCTCATTCCTCCAAATAGGTAGATGCTAGATTCATGGTTTGTGTGTGAAATAAGCTACCACCTTCTTTTGCTTTGCTCTTGTCTTCAGAGTTTGTGTTTAGTCTGCAAAGAGAAGGGGAAGGTGAGAACAATGGTCTATAACAATTTGGGATTTGACCTGGATATATAATATGTGTTTCAGGTGGACAATGAAAAAATTAGATTTATGAGCTGCTGTGTAGGAGACCTCAGATGCCATAGACACAGATACTCACAGTTTGTATAGTGTGGCTGTGGTGCTCTATCATACATTTTTTCTGATGTTCACAAAATTAATCTGTGAGATGCTGGCAAGCAGGCATGATTTTCTAAAGATGTCTGAAAATGACTTTGATGGACTCTCTGTGAATACTCATTTTACACAATTCAAAGTATGAAACAAACAGGATTGGTGGCTGCTTTTTTAATGACAGAAGAGACCAATTTCTGCAGTGTTTTAGGCAGCTTTTACATTGCTGTGACCAAAATTCTTGACAAGATCAACTTAGAGGAGGGAAAACTTATTTGGGACTCACAGTTTCAGAGATCTCAGTTCACAGATGGCAGATACCTTGCTCTGGGTCCAAGGTAAGGAACAGGAGAAAGGCCCATGGATGCCTCATTTAATTTATTGAATATGTGGATCCTCTCTATGCTAGCAACAGAGTACATTGTAGAGGATTGTAAATTCTGATGACCATATGTCTAACTGGGATCTGCCACTCTCTGTCACTACCCAGTATCCCTATCCCTATCCCTAGAGAGCATAGAATTCTCTCTCCTTAGCCCAGGAAGTGATCAAAATTGAAAATGTGAAGTGAGTTTTCTACTGAACTATGTATTACTTTTGCACCATTTTACAATGTGGACCATCCATCATAATAAAAAAGTACTTTTTTACAATAATAATTTTTGACTAATTACCAATATTGCCTGCATTTCACATTCTCACTTAATAAATGTTTAGGTATTAGTTAGTTATTCAACATGAATAAAATTATTTCAGCAAACTAGCATTTCGTAAGAGATTTATTATGTTATTGTATTTAACATAGTTCTTTAACAACTCTATATTCTTATTCCATAGAAGACTGAAAGCAGTCATGTTGAGAAATCACATATCTTCTATGTTTTGTATAACATGCAACAGTATAGTATCAGATGTAAAGGGATTCAAAATGTTGTAGATAATGACCTACAAGCCACTGTGTTAGAGTTGTGGTTTGATCAGGTTTGTATTTGTTGTGCCAAATATAGGGCCTGATGCATTCCCATCAGTATTTCTGAAATAAATAAGGAAAAAAGTGATGAAAGAGGAAGAGAAGTCTTAGTCTTCAAGGCCACCTAGCCAGAAATAAAAGATCAGTTTAAGGTATCATAAGCTTGTTCTTCATTTAGAAAAGGGCCTTTGTCTACCCTTTTGATGCACGTTTTAAAGTTACCATCATACTTTGGAGGTGAGAGGAGCACTCTGAGACATCTGATGGTGATTGCCATGCCACTTTGAATGTGTTTTCTCTATGTTTTGAAAAAAGAATAGTTTTATTGTATTATTTGATTTTAAAATTAAAACATCTCACTGGGCACAGTGGTGCATTCCTATAATCTCAATGACTTAGGAGGCTAGAAGGATTGCAAGCTAAGGTCAGCCTCAGCAACTTACCAAGACCCTGTCTCAAAAATAAAAAAAAAAGATATAAAGGGCTGGAGATGTAGCCCTGTGTTAAAAATGCCTCTGGATTTAATCTCCATTACCCCCCTCCCCAAATTAATATATTTTCATTATATAAATTAGATAATGAAATAAGATGGGAGCTACTTTTAAATTTATACCCATTGATACTATATATGAGTTGGGGAAACTGAAGTTCTTCTGAGGAAGCTGTAGGAAGAGAAGGCTTTCTGTCTTATTCTGTAATCTTGCTTCTTACCCTAGACATGACAACAACTTTTATTTGTCTTTTTGTCTTTGGAAAGAGGAATTTCAAGGGACATATTTACGTCTGGCCACACAGTCTAAGCATGGTGCCTCCTGCTCTTGATTTGAAGGTGACAGGTAGGCAGTAGCCTAAGATTCCAGCTCTTAGCTCCCAAGAGCTGCCAGATTGTTAATAGTAATTTTCCTTATGGGTAAGTCTTCCTCCTTTTAAATATTACGTTGTTAAAAATCTCACGAACCCTCAGTAAGCACTTGTGCTGTTTCTGACCCATCTTAAGGGTATAAGGGAAGAATTTATTTAAAAAAGTTATTGGGCTTGCTTTGGGATAATTGAATCAGTTTAATTTTTACTTTAAAATTTTAAGTTAAGTATAAATACTACGTTGAAAGAGACAAAAGTCATGTAGGAATTTCATACAAGAAGGGTTCTTTGGTGAAGGATTGTAGAAAACACTAGATCAAGCAAAGTTAGAATAGATAATTTCAAGTTATCTGAGTCTTTAGAATGCCTTGTGACTCTCCAAAGTGGGAAGGAGAGATGTAGGAAAAAAAAACCAACAACATGGTTTCCAAACTTCCTAGCCATTGCCCTCCCACCCAGTGTTCCATGTGACATTCAGTTACTTTCTTCTGTATACTTGCTGTTACATCTCCTGGTGTTTTATGCTGCATGTTCAGGAGACCTAAAGTGTTCCTGTTACTCTAGAGAAATGAAATAATTTACCTCATTGCTAATAAAAGCAGTGGATATCAGAACCCAATTGAGGAAGCTGCTAGGCTGCTGGTTTTAAATCCCCTCATTATTACTTCCCTATATGGGATGCTGCTCTCTGGAATTTATTCCCTTTAATGAGTAGAAGTTTTTTTTCAGTCCCATTAATAAATATCAAGTCATTTTTCCTGTCAGTTTTCTCCGTGTGTGTGCATTTGCAAATGAAACATGAAGATAGTCAGTTTGAAGATTCTGATTAGCTTACCTTGCTGTTTGAACTGGAAACTTGTATCAATGTGAAATCATCTTCTTTTGCAGCGGCTCTAATTACAGAAAACTGTAAAAACAGCTCAATTTTCTGGTTCCTTTGACTGGCTGATCAACAGATTGGAAAGACTAGAAGCTTCCACTAGTATGTTTTCCCGTTCTCTTCTTAATGAGAGGTATTTTTCCTGTTTTCTCTTGCTCTATGCCCTTTGAAGACAAACTGATGTTCTATGTTTTCTTCTTTTAATTGGTAAAGATTCTAATTTGTTGGTTGGATCATTAGTATTATTTTTAGTCTTTTCTGAATACCAATTGAACAGTATCCTTCCTGTCCATTTCCACTTTTAAAAGAAGTCGTGTTATGAGTCCAGAAAGCCACTGCAGAGCTGGAGTTCTCAATCTTTCTCGTGACTCTAAAGCACTTGAGAAGCAGAAAGATGGGGAGGGGATTCTTTTTTCCACTTTTGATCAAAAAATTATTTTGATAGTTTTGTGGGGAGAATTATTTGGGTAGTTTCCCAAATTACATGGCACAACATTTCAATTAAGAGGAATTTAGTAAATATTAATGAACACTCTGTGTAATGGGAAAGTAATTACTGGCAACCTGATCCATGCATCTTTAATTTTCTAGTTTTATTCTGGTGTATTGGGGACTTTTCCATGTTTCCAGGCTGGGAACTGGAAGAAGGAAGGGGCAGAGCACTCACTAGGTTCTCTAGTCTCGGGGGTTGGTTGTCAAAACCTGAGATATGGAGACACATGGAAAGAAAAATATGAGATCCAGGGAATGAGGTCACCTAGAAGGTCTGATGATCACTACACCCATCTTTTTTTTATCTTCCTTTTCCTTTAATTCATCTCCCTTTCACTCCACTATTACATTCTGTACATTCTGTACCTACAATTGAAGACAGGTAACATTGCTAATTAATAATTACCTCCAGCTTTAAACGGCAGTAGGCAGACCCCTCACCTCTATTTCTACAAAGCAGTAATACTTTCTCAGCATTTACATTACCCTGAGCAATTTCTAGAGTCCTTGGAAGTACTTCCAGTCATTTTCCCACTGTCTCATGGATCTTGGTTCCTGTCATTCCTGTTGCTCATAGAAATAAGCAGATGCAAGGGGAAGAAAGCTAAGCGGGAGCTTCTGCCTCCAGCCTGGGAGATGGAGAAGGCTGTGGGAGTGGCAGGTGCTCCAGAACCTCCCCTGGGGGGCCAGTGGCTTTGCACACACAGCTTAGTTTGTCCTGACTATGGAAATGATTTTCCCTAAGTCTCTTCCAACTTGGTTTTCCGTTGATATCTGGGACCACGGGCAGTCAGTCTTAGAAAGTTAAACTGCAAACCTAGCCGTGAAACCAGAGGGCATTAAGCTGTGAGGGGGGTGTCCATTGTCTCATTCAGCTCCTTCTGAGTATTTTTAGTTTTAGAAGCTGAAAAACACAATTCTCAAAATCTGAATGTCACATAGGAGTCGGGATGCCTGGCTGTCCCTTTCTGGTCTTTGCTTTACAAAGAAAGCATTCCTTGAGGACAAGCAGCTTCTTCCTTGGCTCTGCCTTCAAAAAAGATGCATAAAAGCTGCACACAGTAGATGGGAGAGTCACAGAATGGAAGGAATGGGGTCATGATGGCACCAGTGTGCTGTGGACTTTACCTCCCCTTCTGGTGTTTGTCAGAGATCTAGATGTTCCTTCTCCTTCTAAAAACACTATGCTAAACACCATGTTTGCAGAATTCTTCTTAGGATATATTGTGTCTACTACAAGCAACTTTGTGAGAATCTAATTGAAGTTATTGAGGTCCAGATTTCTTCATTAATCAGCACTATGTGCCAGGTAGTGTTTTATGTGCCTTATAAATACTAATTATTTAATACTCATGATGACTTTATGGGTAGGTGCCATTATTTCCCCCAGATCTTTGATGAGGAAACTACGGATGAGGCTCAGGGAAATTTAATAACTGGACAAACATAGCCAGCCCTTGAGTCCTGACAATCTGGTGCCACTTTCCTTGATCTCAACTGTCCTGTGACATTGCCTTGTTGAGTATGAGACTATGAATGGAGATAAAAGTATGTACAATTATACTTATATGGTATTCTCTTTGTGTTCTGGTTCAGCTTTCTTTTTCTATGTTATCACACAAACTCAAGTTTCTAAGTAACTCTCATGGGCTTCTCTTGATCTTGTTTTCCTTGATCCTCTTGGTGCACTCTTAAATGCCTAAATTATATTTGCTTATATAAATACCATTTGTGAGAAATGATCAGAA
>NW_026000136.1:210520-224842 GCF_001458135.2 Marmota marmota marmota
GACACAGATGTTTTTAATAGAAAAATGGAAAAACATTCAGTTCCTTTGTTATTTGAAATCTTTTCTCTTGTCAGAATGCTTTTCTCAAAGCCTGGGTATGATGAGATAACAAATTACAGTTCTAGGAAATGTTCATTCCAAAAAGTTTTGAGCTATTTCCACATTGGAAAAATATTTTAGTCCTTTATGATATATCATTGGGTAATTTTGTAGTCATTTTCCCTGGGTACCTTCCCAAGCATATTTCTCATGTCAAATAATAGACACCAGAAGTTGCTCATGTCCTTTCAAATTTTAGAGACAGAGACAGTCCTGGATGGCCTGGTTTCTGGATGGTGGCTCCTTGGGTTAGTTAATGATTTACAAGACCTTTCACTTCTGTAACATGTTTTGTTAATAAATAGTATTTCAGTTTTAGAGAAGGTATTTAATTTTCCATATACTCTTACCACAACCTTTCACATTTTCGGCTTGTTTTAAATTCTGCCTCATTGGTACTTTCTGTGATTCTTTGATGGTAATTGTGCTGACAGGTTTACCTTGTGTGGTCAGGGAGCTTGCATTGTCCTGAAGTGTTAGCTGCTGATAGGTCCTACTGAGGAAGGGCATGAGGCCAGGTCTGAGAACCATGGACACTATAGTGCAGAACCCTCCAGATCTGCCAATATGGCAGAAACTGGTAGCTCAGAGAGGAGCCTGATCTGACTGAGGCAGACTGGTGATTTTGTATCAACGAGCTTCTCAGGGTTTGATAGGCAGGTGTGGACCAGGGAATGTCTGAGGGCAGGTGGTCCCCTGGCTCCTATTTCTTCTTGTGCTGTCTTGACACTATTCTACCCTGCACTGCATCCTAGGCTACTACTACACTGCAGATTTTGTAGAAGGTCAGCCGTGGCCAGCCTATGGGGACAAGTCCACCTTAGCTGTTCCCAGCTGTCTTGTTGTCCTATTCTCTCTCCAGGATGCAGCCACCTTGTCCTGCCAGGCCCTAATCCAGGGGAGCTTTTGTTTCCTAGATTTTGTTTGTTTGTTTTGTGTGTGTGTATGTGTGTGTCTGTGTGTTGGGGGGACAATTCCTGGAATCCACATTTCTGTCCTGCTCCCTTCCATTCACCAGGGTTGTGCTGGATCCAGGTTACCTGTAGCCTGCTCAGGTTCACCACTTGTTGATGATTTTATTTCTTCTTGCACAGCCCTTCAGTGGGACATTCATACAGTCTTGGTGAGCCCGAGGAATAAAGAGGAAGTCTTGTCTCAGGACAAGACATGGGATCCAGGGAGTCTCACTTGGGAACACTGCTGATTAGAAAACAAGATCACAGACGGTGATTTCACATTCCTCCTGGCCTGCTTTTAGTCCTGTGGGATGCTGAGGTGGAGTTTTCTTGTTAGGAACAGAGCTGACGCTGCTGATTGATGGATGTTTATTGCCACTGTGTGGCTTGGCTGGGTTGACTGCTGCTACTTTGGTTATTAATGAATCCTACCATGACCCTTCATCAGGTAACTGCACTGGGTCACTTGCCTTTTAGGCATGCTTCAAGTGAAGTGTCTGTGGCCTGGATGAGGTGCATCAGAGTATCCTTTTGAAGAACTGATCAATCTGTATTGCCTTTGCTCTGGAGAGTTCATCTTAAAGATGCTCACATGCACATGGCTTTTAAAATTCATTTAAGGGGCTCTAGACCATGTTTTCCATCTGCCAGCCTTTTTGTGGATTTTGCCCTTCAGAGGAAGACTTGCAGTCATTAAAGTTTTGCACATTTTAGTGACTGCCTATGTTTTCATTGCACAGCGAAGGAAATCTTAAATGGATTTATGTACTATGCTGAGAATGTTGTGTAACTGGAGAATCCCTAATCCAAAAGTCAGGAATCTGAAATGCTCCAAATCCAAATTCTCACAAGCACCAATATAGCACCACAAGTGGAAGGCAGGACACCTAACTTCATATGACAAAGCAGTCAGAACACAGGCATAGGACACACCTTAGCTAGCATCCCTGAGGGGAAGAACACCTCTCACACTCACTTGTGGGGCAGACTTCAGTTGCTTGTGCAAAATTATTTGAAATATCATATGGAATTACCTTCAGGCTGTGTGTATAAAGTATATGTGAAATATAAATCAATTTCATGTCTATACTTTGGTCTCATCTCTAAGACAGCTCATAATGTGTATGCAAATATTTCCAAATAGGAAATACTTCTGGTCCTAAGCATTTTGGGTAAGGATTACACCACTGAATTCCCACAGTGTTGCTATTAGTTGGATTCTGTTATTATTTCCCCTTTACACATGAAGCACATGAGGCCATGCATCTTACAGATTACTCTTTCAAGATCCAAGGATGTCCTTTAGCTGGGATTGAACTTATGTGCTTCATGAATTGGGCTGTGTTACAGAAATCAAGCAAAATGCACATTGTTTCTTGTGCTTTCCTCTTTCTCTGATTATTTGTTGAAAATGTTAACAACTTAGGTTGATCTTTTATTGAAACTCAAGTTTCTTGACTTCAAATTGATGTGCATCACAATTGCAAACAAAAATATACTATTGCTGATGGTACTTCAAACTGTGACATTCAAAATTCACAGCAAACATTTAAAAATATGTTTTAATTATGCTACACATTGCTTCCTTATCCTGCTCCTATTGATTGTTCTGGGTAAACAGAACCCTCTTTGCATAGAGGGAGAACACTTGGCTTCCATTCAGCTCAGACCAAGTTTCTGCCATTCCTATGTTTGAATTTTCCCCAGATTGCTATGCCCATCCTTGAGAAGAAGCAAGCTTTGATGCAATATAAGATTTATTACTTGTTGTGGTTTAATTTAAATGAGTGGATAAAACAACAGTTATGTATCTTTATTGAACCTTTCAAATTCATGATCCCACAGGGTCTCATGTGCCTTAACAATTAACTGAGACTCTCATAGCCTCACAATTGCTAAATACAGGGGAAATGCAGAAAACAACAATTTCCTTGGTCAGTTGCCCTCTTGAGCCAGCCTGACCATGATTTCTGCTCCCCTTGACTTCCTTCACATGCATGCTTTTCTCTCTGAAGATGTTAATACCATGAGAAGGAGCTTCTGTCAGCATTATTTTACTCATTTCATAGAACTTTGAAATTCCAAAAGAGAAGTATACTGATCCAGCAATAACCAGCACTGACATTTTTATGTATTAGCTTGTGATTGAAATTAGTATTTTATAAAAATATAAGTTGCAATCAATAAGGTATATCTACTCTTAAAAGAACATTTATTATGAAGTTACATGTTATTAAAAATTCAATATAATAATTTAGTATCACATGGAAAATCCAATTATTTTTTCTTATTAGTTTTTTTGTTTGCTGTTTTTTAACAATCTGTAGCACATTCATAATTATTTCATTGCCATAATACTATTAAAATTACCCATGCTTTTAAATATTTATTTGAGAATATAACAATAAGCTTTATGAAGCATTGCTATTTCTTATTCAATATATTTCTATCTAGTGGTTAAATCATCTTTAGTTGAGTGTTGCTGTCATGTTTATTTCTCAATCAAGGGCTCAAAGCACACATTAACATAACTTAAATTGGACATAACAGTATATTCTTGTTTGTTTTGAAAATGAGTCCTGTGGTGTTTCCAGTTTGTTCCAGAGATTTTTCATTTTAATAAAACAGCATATTTGCAACTTGTTTTATTAGTTGAAAATAAAAGTTTTTTTCTAATATTTTTTGGTCAGAACTAGTATAATTACAAAGTACAATTAAGCTAAGTGTCTATTTGTTGGATCTGACCAGGCTAAATTGTACAAAGAGGTTTAATATTCAAGCCAAAATCCTGAAGTCCTTCTATTAGACTAAGTCACATACAAGAAAAGTCAGGGTTTTATTGTCATGTTACCATTCTGGATTCTGTGACATGTTGTTAATTTTTGAAATCCAGTCTTATATCTCTCTTGATATCATGTTTTATGTATGCTATGGACCTTCATGAGTATTTATTTACAAGATAATTTGTTGTTGTTGGTCTTTTGTTTCTAATGGTTGAATATAAAGGAGGAATTGGTTCACTTTTGCAGTAAATGGCCAAAGTCTTTGTCTGGGCTGCTATGACAAAGTACCATCAACTAGGTAGTTTATAAACAACAGAAAGTTATTACTTTATGTTCTTTAGGGTGAGAAGTCAGGGATCAGATACAGTAGATTTGGTGTCTGGCAGGGCTTCCTGTTTTCATAGAAAGCTCATCCTCCATGATGTAAGTATTAGGGTTAGCTTCCTAAGGCACTAATTTTATTTATGATGAGAGCAACTGCTCTCATCACCCAGTTGCCTCCCAGAAGGCCCTGATTTCTAATGTCATCACTGTGGGTTGTGATTTCAACATACCAATACCAGGGAGAGACAAACATCAGCCCACAGCAGCCAGATAGCAAATGCCATGGGATCTGTGGACAGTAAGGTCTTTGCCATAGACACTTGGCTCTGCCTTTGCAGTGGGAAGTGGTCTTAACAGTCTGTAAATTAATGTGTTTGGCAAATGCAAAACACACACTAATGTATGGATCAGGGAGAGAAAATGATTCTATAGAGAAAATAGTTCTTATATAGAAACATCTAAGATTGGAAACATTGGAATCAAACACTTATAATAAAAGTAGCATCAAAAGATAGTATTAAAATAGTAGAGATATTTGCTTTTCTTTCTTCTGAACATGAAATTATTGGAGAATTTTCTGACTTTTGGACAAATGAATAGAATACTTAATTATCCAAATTCTCAGCTTAAGTGATTATGTCTAAATTAGAGGACCAATAATTTTACTCTTATCTGTATCACAGAATTTAGAAGTGATGATCATTGACATCCTTCTCTCTATCCCCTCATAATTTTGATAGAAATTTATATCTGCCAGCATAATTTTATTTCAATTACTAACAAGGGTTTTGCTAAGTTTACTCATTCTTTCAAAGAAGAGAATATAATGAGACACCACTTGAAGACCCATGTTAGAAAAATAGAGAGGAATAATTGGAACAACTTCTATTGCTATTTCCAGGGGAGGAAAAGTCAATGTTCTGAGGATCCTTGGTACATAACATGATGAGACTGCAGTGGTTTGTGTTAGGTTGAAATTGAGATAGCTTGATTTGAGAACTCCTGAGTTCCAGAGATTTATATAAAAATACAATTTGGGATGAAAACAAGCCTATATTATTTATGCTTATTTACATTATATATTTAACTTTGTTATTTTCCTTATTTAGTGAGCTCTATTATAAGAGTTGTTACATTGTTTCAGACCCAGTATTGTCTGTTGTTACTAGAATCAAGACTGAGATGTGATTTTAATTATGTACCATATGCTCACACATACATTGTTTATACATACACACACAGTCTTAAACAGTCTTAAAAACATGGACAAACTTTTTAAAAATCTTTTAGATTTTGTACCACTCAGCACATAAGCAGTCACCACTCAGGACATAAGCAATCCCATAAGCTTAAATGCATGGAAACCCAGCCAGCACCACCCCCTGACTCAATACACTGCTCAAGTTTATGGAATGGGGCTTCAACACCTCCAGGGGCTTTAAATAACATCTTTTATTTAAAGGGCACTGCTAAATTCAACACAGAGCACAGACACAGTCCATCTGTAATAACCAACAGTAGATCAGAGAGGACAGGACAGAGAAAGCTGTGTGTTTTAGCAAGAGAATTAGGGACAGTTGCATAGGCTGGTGGTACACAGCTTTGTCCCCTTCCTGCTCATGACTCTCTCCTTCTCACTTTTATATAACATCCTTCTTACCTTCTATACTCTCAAACCCTGGGAGGCCTGGGACTTTTTTCCTTCTGTACTTAGCTGATTAATTTCACTCAGACCCACGTTTTTTAACTTATATATTTCTGATGTCCAGATGTGTAGCTCCAGCTGGATCTCTTCCTTGAATTGCAGTTTTTTTCTCAACCGCCTATTCCAGGGCTCCTGCTGAGTCAATAATGCTTTACATATCCCAAGCAGGGGCCACCAACCACCACTTTGCTCTCCCCTTTCCTTCCTCCAGGGCATTATATAGTACCACCATTTGCCCAGTTGCTCAGGAAAAAGCCAGGGCATTATCCCTGACTACTTTTCCTCTCTCCTCACATTCAATCCATAATCAAGTCTGCAATCTTGTCCTTAAAGTCTTCATCATTAATACTCATATTGAAATATATATATATATATATATATATATATATATATATATACACACACACACACACACACACACACACACAAAGACATGTATGCACACACAGACATGTATTCATGTACATTTTGTGACTCAATTTGTATTTATCTATATATACATATCTACCCACATACATAAAAATAGCTATACTTGTATTTTGTCATTTGAGATTTTATATATGTATTTGCACACATATATACACATATTGTGACTTGATCAAGATTTTACGTATATGTACACACATACAAACATCCAATATATACATAGAGTAGAAATACATATACACATGTGTATTTTGTGACTTGATATTGTGTTGCATGCTGATTTTTTGCTTAATAGTTTCTCATCTATGCTTCTATTAAATCCAGTATGATAAGTATTGTATTTGTTTGTTGCTGAAAGTTTAAGAATAACTGGTGTTTAAAAAGTTAAGGGCTGCAGCATAAGTCCTAGGTTTGGCATCTGCCGATACATAGGGAGATAACAAATTCTGCCTTTCTGCTCATTTTTTCTCATCTTTCTCATTTCTTCTAGTACCAGAAATTCTGAGATTTGAAGCACAGAGTAAATGAGGCATTTCTATTTGCAAATGAGTAAAGTGCTGCTTCAGATTGCACACTAAGCACTTGGGTAAACAAACAACCATGTTGCTGTGCTTTCTACTATGCCCTTCCTCAAGTTGACCAATAGTGATATATAAGAATGTTGGGAAGAACTTAGGGTCTTGATCTTATTCTTTGGAATTTAGGTAAAGAGAAACTTTTGGTCAATTACTAATACAGTAGTAGTCTATGACTATACTCAGGTTATTTAAATTTCAAGCAATTTCTGTAGCAGCTTGGATTGTAACTGAAGGTCAACCTGGGAGTTTAACATGAGGAAAAACTGGTGGTCTCATGATGTTAGAGGCCTCTGAGCCCCTAGACATGGTATTTATGCTTAATATTCATAGCAACACTTGGTTTTATGGAAAACAGGACAGTTTTATTTTCTATTTGCAAATGAGTAAAGTGTTGCTTCAGATTGAACAGTAAGCACTTGGGTAGAAAAACAACCATGTCCCTGTGCTTTCTACTCTGCCCTTCCTCAACTTGACCAAAATTCAGCATGTGGACCAAATGTAGCACCTGTTTATTTAGCATGATAGAGCCTGCTGTTAAGCCATGCATTTAATTCATATAGTAATCCAGATGGATCTAAATAAAGTTTCCAAATTTCTCCAGCAGAGAACACTCTATGGTATCCTTTGCTTATATATTCCCATGTTTCAGGTTTTACTTGAGGTATTTTCTGTAGTGAATAAAGAAAAGAGACCCCCTATGCACCTACATTTTCTACTAAAAGTGGTCCCATTAGGATGTCACCTGTGTACCAAAGTCAGCCTTCACTGGCTTCTTTAGAAAAGACTTCATTGCTAACCCTGAAATCACAAAATATTTATAGTATGCCACTTAGCTGGCTTTAAATGTTTCTTCCACATTCATTGCCTCAGGGTTTGTTCTCCTTACTCCATTCTAACAAACTGAATGTTTTAATAAACTTGCATTTCTTGAATAAAATCTGGTCCATCATAATGCAGTAACATTTTTCTATATTTGTAGATTTAATTTGTTAAATATTTTTTGGGGGGTACCAGAGATTGAACTCAGGGCATTCAACCATTGATCCATATTCTGAGTTCCATTTTGTATTTTATTTGGAGACAGGGTCTCACTGAGTTGCTTAGCACCTCACTTTTGCTGAGGCTGGTTTTGAACCTGCAATCCTCCTGCCTCAGCCACTCAAGACACTGGGATTACAGGTGTGTTAAAATTTTGTAAAGGATTTTTGCATATATGTTCATGTGGAATGTTATACTCAAGTTTTTTTCTTGGTGCATTATATTTATACATAGCAGTGGGATTCATTGTGCCATATTCATTCACACATATAACACAATTTGATCATGTCATACCCCAGTACCTTTTCTTTCCCTCTTCTCCTCCTTCCTTCTGATCTACTTGCTCTACTCTACTGATTTCCATTCTATAATTATTTTAGTTCAACACACACACACACACACACACACACACATACACACACATATAATTATGTATATTCATTGTGGTATATTCATACATGAATATTACATAATTTGGAAAATTTCATTCCCCAGGGTTTCTCTATAGTCTCCCTTCCTCCCCCACTCTCAATTCCTTTTCTGTACACTATTGATCTCCCTTTTATTTTCATGAGATTATTTTTTAATCCTTTTTTTCTATCTGCACATATGAGAGAACACATTTTACCCTTGACTTCTGATACACTCAAATTTTCTTTTAATGTCTTGTTTTTTTAAATTTTTTTTAGTTGTAGATGAGCACAATAACTTTATTTTATTTATTTAATTTTATGTGGTGCTGAGGGTTGAAGCAGTGCTTCACACGTGCTAAGCAAGCACTCTACCACTGAGCTAAAACACCAGCCCAATATCTTGTCTTCTTTTTTCAGTGTAATGTTGACTTCTTAAAATGATTCTTGTTTCCAAAAAGGTAAAGAACTCATGGATCCATTTGCCAGTTAAAAAATCATAGACAGTGAAAATTAGAAAAACAATGTAAAGACTTTAGAAATTGTGGCAGAGGGCATTTAGCAAATGAATTCACATTCAAGGTCATAACACTTTCAGTAAAAACAGCAAGAGTCTGTAGTACTAGGGTCCAACCTCCTGCCATATCCCCAACCAGCAAAGTATGGCATTCATTATAGATGAATGTCACCAACCTTCTTGCCTGCTCCCCACAGTTGTCACCCAAGGTATATTATATTTTCCACAGGAGCAGACAATGAGCATTTATCACACAGTTCCCAACTCTACATTGCAGAGGCTAAATTCCAGGAAAATGCAAGGGATTCCCTTATTCCACTCACTCCCCATTTATGGGATAGAAGTTTTAATTTAGGCGCAGCAGTCTGTCTGAGAATAATAAAATTTAAATCACTTGTACCCTAGCTTGCTCATTAGGCATAGGTAAACTATGTTCTACCATAGTTACCATGGTAAAACAGACAAATTGAACAGATAGAAGTTAACTTCCTGGTCTGCTCATGATGTAGGGTATCTCTACAAGAGATGTTGCCAATCCAGGACAGTGGCTTGAGGATTTTTTCTAGGGGAGAGTGAGGCCATAACAACAGAAAGTTCCCAAAACTCCCCAACATCCCTGACTTTATTTGAGAAGAACTTGGAAGAAATTCAAGCCCCCAAATACTCCTGAAAACAGTAGAAATTTTGCTAACTACAAAGGGGAAGATAACTCTATGGGGGCAACAGTTGACCACAGACCAGCCAGGTCAGAAGAATGACTCAAAGAAATACCTAATAACTCTCCTGGGGGCAGAACAAATCTCAAAGACTAGGCATAAAAATTACTCCTGAAAGGAGGTGTGCATTTAATTGAATTAGATTGTGAACAGATTCATGCCCTAGAACATTGCTGAAAACAATAGAGGAACGATCAAGCAAGTGGTGGAGTCTAATAGTTGACTGTAATTCCAATAAAGGCAGACTGGCTTAATAGAAACATCAAAACTAGATACAAGGAGAGCCCTGTTAAAATCACTGTGGTTCCAGGATGACTGTGTATACTCCCTAGCCTGTGCCCTCTGAAGAGTAACACAAGAGGTTTCATATTGTAGGGGAAACAAATTGCTCTAAAATATTCCAGCCAAATTATTGAACAAATAAATTAGCAAGCAAGTCCTCCACTCACTTTCCAGAATGGATCAGTATCCAGAATTCTGACAACAGAATTAACTAAAATGTCCAATTTTCAACCAAAACAAACAAAAAAATAATAAGAAGAAAAATAGAAAAATAAACATGGAAAGAAATTTTAAAAAATGACATTCAAAAAAAAATGTAGCCAAAATAAATTTCATGTGAAAGGGTCCAGATATTGGAGATAACAAAGATTGCAAAAAAGGATTATAAATGTGTCCAAAGTACTCAAGGAAATAATGCTTAAAAAAGTAAATAAAAGTTTGATAGGAATGTCTTATCAAATAGAGAATATCAATAGATATGGAATCCACAAAAGAGAGAAATGTCAATTATGGAGTTGAAACGCTCAAAAATGACAAGAAAAACCTCATCAGAGGGACTCAGTAGTAGTTCTGAACTGGCATAAGAAAGAATTTACAAACTTGAAGACAGATTGATAAAATAAGAGAAGAAAGAATAAAAATAAATTAAAGTCTCAGAGAAACATAAGCATATTAGCATACATGTAATGGCAGCACCAGAAGAAAGGAGAGAAAATGAGCAGACATTAGGAACATGTAATGGCTGAAATTTCACAAATTTGATGAAACAATCTGTACATCCAAAAAGTTCAATGAACATAAGCAGGATAAATGGTAGAAATCCATGGTTAGTTACATAATAGTAAGAATGTTGTCAGCTCAATACAAAAGGAAAACCTTTAAAGTAATAGGAATAAAACAAATTGTCAGGTACAAGGGACTGTAGTAAGATTAACAGCTGACTCCCCATCAGAAACAATGCAGGCTAAAAGCTAGAAGAATGGCATATTTAATGTGCTAAGAACAAAGACTTTGAGCACTAAGACTCTTTTACTCAGCAAAACTATCTTTCAAACAAAGGGAAATGAAGATATTTCAGAGAAATGAAGAAATTTCAGAGAAACCATTACTAGCAGACCCACCTTACCAAATTTGTTTTTAGGGCTGGGGCTGTAGCTCAGTGGTAGAGTACTCCTGAGTACTCAAGCTTTCTGTATTTCTAATACCTTTCTACCGACTCTTTAAATTATTAAGGAAACAATTTTGAAATTGCCATTTGTTACGGTTTCAATCTGGAAAGTTCTTCCAGAGTCTTATATGTTGAAAACTTTATTTCCAATGCAGCAAACTTCAGAGCTAAGGCTTCTGGGAAACAGTTGGATCATAAGGGCCTGACCTCATTAGTGAGTCAATACATTGATAACTGTTTTAGTTAGCTTTTGCATTGCTGTAACCAAAATACCTTACAAGAACAATTTAGTGAAGGAAAAGATTATTTTGGCTCATGATTTCAGAGGCTCAGTTGATGTTTAGCAGACTCCAAAGCAATGGGCCTGAGGTGAGGCAGCACATCAGGATGAAAAGGCATGGTAGAGGAAAGGAACTCAGAACATGGCAACCAGGAAGCAGAGAAAGAGCGCCACTCACCAAAGGCAGTCTCCCATGAGCTACTTCATCCAGCTAACCCCTACATGGTGACATTTACACCCAATTAATACACATCAGTGTATACCCACCAATGAGGTTGCAGTTCTCATTATCTAATCATTTCACCTCTGAACATTTTTGGGTTCTCTCATACATGAGATTTTGAGGGGCACCTCATACTTTATCCACAAGAGGTGAATGGACTACAGGGAGGTGGTGAAAACAGTGGGAGGTATGGCATTGTTGGAGAAGTAGATCCCTGGAAGCATGTCTTGGAAGGGTTTTTCTTACTCCTAGCCCTGGTTCCCCTTTCTGACTCCTTGGGGTCATGAAGTGAGCAGCTTTTCCTCTGTCACATTCTTCTGCCATGGTGTTCTGCCTCACCTCAGGCCCAAAGTAGTGAAACCAGCTGGGTGATCATGGAGGAACCCAGGAGCCCAAGGAAATCCCTCCTGCAGAAGTTATTCATTTCAGGTATTTTGTCACAGGGGGAAAAAAAGCTAACAAACACACCATTTAATATTGTGGATATTTCTTTTTTTTCTTCCTTTCTTTTCTCTTTCTTTTTTTATTTTTATTTTTTGTTTCCATCAGTTTTTGCCTCACACACAGTAAAACTTTGTTATTCAATACAAACAAATTTAGGGGCATTTTTCCGTGGTGTATTTTTTCCATCTTTTTAATTTTAATCTATCTATCAATGTCTATAAATTTAAACTATGTTCATACAGATTTTTCATCCAGCCTGGCAATTTCTAACATATTATAAAATCTTGCTATTTTCTATTTGTTTTATCTATTCCTTGTTCTCTTTTTTCCTATTTTCCTACTTTCTTTTAGTCTGAATATTTTAGTGTTCCTTTTGTCCTCTACTAGCTTATTCACTTTATTTATTATCTATTGCTTTAGGATTTATATTATGTACCTGTAACTTATCACAATCTAAACTAATATTTTTGTCATTTCAAATGTAATATAAGACACTGAAAACTGTAAATTTCCAATCTTCCTCTCCTGCACCTTTGCTATAAATACATATATTTTAGTTCTACATTGTTATACACACATATATATATATATATATATATATATATATATATATATATATGACTATGGATTTTAAGAGACTTAAAAATACAAAATAAAACGTTTTATACATATCCTTCTGTTAACCACTGGCAATATTCTTTATTCTTTCCTTAAATATGGAATCATTTTCATTTAGCCTGAAAAATGCTCTTTGACATTTTTATGGAGCAGGATTCTGGTGGAATTTTTTTTTCATTTAATAAAAATTTCTGTCATAATTTTTCTTCACTGAAAAATAACATTTCTACCAGATAAAGAATTTCAAGTTGAGAGCATTTTACTTTCAGTACTTCAAAGATATCATTCTAATGCATTTGACTATAAATCAGTGGTCACTTTTATCTATGACCACTACATTACATAACAATGTTTTTTTTTTTACTCCTTATACCTCTCATGATTAGTTTTCAGCATTTTGATTATAACATGTCTTAGAGTGATTTTCTTATTTCTTTGTGAGATTTTTTTGAGCTTCTGGCATCTTCAGTAGCATTTTTAGTATTCATCATATTTAGATAGACTTCAGGCATTATTAATGTAAATCTTGTATCCTTCACCTCCCACCTGAACCATTCTGAGACAGCAATTACCCTTTGAATAGAAAACTACGTAATGTCTCAGAGGTCACAGAACTTTTCCACACCCCCCATCTTTTTTTTTAAATATAACTATGTTTCAGTTTGAATAGCTCTAATGTTCTTGTCTTCAAGTCCATATCTTTTCTCCCACATGTTTAATCTGCTTTTAAATTCAACAAAATTATTGTTTTGTTAACATATTTATTGCATCTTTTATTTTGGAATGTCCTTCAGTTCTATTTTATAGTTTTCACTTTTTTAAAATATTACATTAATGTCTTCCTTTAAATACTTGTGCATATTTGTAACTGTTTTAAAATCCCAACCTGCTCATTCCATTATCTGTTTTCTGGGTCTTTTTTAATTGACCAAAGTTTCTTCTGAGGCTGGTTCACATGGTTTTGGTTCTTCATAGGTCTAGGAATTTAATATTGGACCTGGACTTTTGTAATATCACATTATGGAATGTCTGAATTTTGCTGTCTTCCATGAATACAAGTTGAATTTTGTTCTGACAGGCAGTCAACTTGTGGATAAACCGGAACCTTTCAGGAAACTCATTTTAGGACTAGTTTAGCCCTTCCTCTAACAGATTAACTGTCCAAGGCTTCTACTAAGGGCCTCAGGTACTCAATGAAGTTTCCCCAGTTTGGGTGGTCAGAAGTCAAACATCTCTCAATCCTGCAAACACTCCACTTATTGTGTGGATTACAGCCCTACAGTAACTCTTGCTGTGGGTATTATTCTTTAGCCAGTGCCTGAAATCAAGCTCTACACATATTCAACCTTAGATTTCAGTCAAAAAATTTCATGTTGTCATTTGGATTAAATAGATATAACCTATATATAGATTTCTACAGATGTTTTTTCTGCATAGCTCCCTCTTCTCTGAAAATTCCAGCCAACTGTGCCCTTGAATTTTTCAGTTTAGCAAGACGGCCCTGATCTCCATGGGAATGTCCTTATTGGGTCTGTGATCTGGAAATTCCCAACTAGAATAAAGATGAGGCAATTATGGTGTTCACCTCATTTGTTTCCTTTTCTAAACGTCACACTCCTAATCTCTCTTTTCCAATGTTTGAATATGTTGTTTCTGTTCAGTTTTGTCAAGTTTTCTAGGGACAATGGCATGTCAATGCCCTTACTATCACCAACAGAAGTAGATGTACCAGAATATATATATATATATATATAT
>NW_026000136.1:227689-233971 GCF_001458135.2 Marmota marmota marmota
AAAAAAAAAAAAAAAAAAAAAAAAAAAAAGGAAAGAGAGAAACCCATTAATTACAGGGCCAGACATCTTGCTGCCAGAACTCCAATCCCTAATAGAAAAAAGCCAGAGGAAATAAAGAGGTAAAGTCACTTTGATGCATCAGAACTTGTGCCTGTCTTTACTCTTTAAAAACTGCCAGCTCGGGATGGGGTTATGGCTCAGCAGTAGAGCACTTGCCTTGCATGTGCAAGGCCCTGGGTTTGAACCTCAGCACCACATAAAAATAAATAAAAGTTATTGTGTACAACTACAAAAAAATAAATATTAAAAAAACTGCAAGCTCTCATTTTCAGAAAACAGAACATCTACAATCTCCTCATGCTGTTCACAACAGGGAAAAGGCTTGGTATTTTTCCCTCATCACAACTGTTATGCCTCCAAAACAATGTGGGGACTTCTAGAGTAGAGTTATAATGGATTTTATAGCATGGTCTGGAAGAACTAAACAGGAAATTCAATTTCTCAAATTAGAAAACTCACCCTGATTATAGACCAACACCATTTCCACTCTGGAAACATTTAAGCAAATCTGAAAATTGATTTCCCTTCTCTGAAAGAAAGTTAGTTTAAAAAATTATCTTCAGTTTTGCTTAGAAGAAATTCTGTCTGAAGCCAAACTGGATGAAGAAAAGAGCTCTGATTAAAATGACACTTTAGGGTTACTTTTAGACACAATTTTTAGAAGTGTTTAAATTATTTATTTATTTATTTTCTTATTCTCATTTGTTATACATGAGAACAGAATGCATTTCAGTTCATAGTATACAAATGAAGCACCATTTTTCATTTCTCTGGTTGTACAGAGTCACACAATTTGTGTCCTCATACATGTACCTAGGGTAATCATGTCCATCTCTTTTCTTTCTTTCTTTCTTTTTTTATGGCGCTGGGGATTGAACTCAGGGCCTTGTGCATATGAGGAAAGCTCACTACCAATTGAGTTATATTCCCAGCCCCAATGATGTCCATCTCATTCCACCATCTTTCCTACCACTATGTCCCCTTATTCCCCTCCCTCCTCTTTGCCCTACCCAAAGTTCTTCCATTCCTCCCATGCTCCCCCCCACCATGCCCATTATGGATCAGCATCCACTTGTCAGAAAAAACATTCAATCTTTGGGCTTTGGGATTGGCTCACTTGGCATAATAGTCTCAAACTCCATCCATTTACCTGCAAATGCCATGATTTTATTCTCTTTTAATTCAATTGTGTATATATGCCAATATATCCATTCATCTATTGAAGGATATCTAGCTTAGTTCCATAAATTAGCTATTGTGAATTGTGCTGCTATAAACATTAATATGGCTGCAGGACTGTAGTATGCTATGTTAAGTCCTTTGGCTATAAACCAAGCTGGATAAAATGGTGATTCCATTCCAAGTTTTCTAAGGAATTTCCATACTGCTTTCCAGATCGCTTATTATCAATTTGCAGTCCTACCACATTCTCGCCAACACTTATTTTTGCTTGTACTCTTAATAACTGCCATTCTAACTGGAGTGAAATGAAACCTTTGAGTAGTTTTGGTTTGCATTTCTCAAATTTCTGGATGTTGAACATTTTTTCATATATTTGTTGATTATATATCTTCTTCTGAGAAGTGTCTGTTCAGTTCCTTAGCCCATTTATTGATTGGGTATTTTTTTAGTGTTAAGTTTTTTTAATTATTTTGTTTTATATCATTTTTTATTTTAATTTGTTATATATGACAACATAATTCATTACAATTCATATTACACATATAGAGTACAATTTTTCATATCTCTGATTATACACAAAGTCACATTCTTCATGTTGAGTTCTTATATATCCTGGATATTAGTTCTCAATATGACATGCATGTGATAAAAATTATTCATTTGTTCATTTATTTATCAAGTATTTATTGTACCTTATTATATAGGTGAAGTACATATATCAGAAAAATCAAACAAGTGGGCTTCTAAATATTTTTTTTCAAATTGTAATCTATTTTAAGATGACCATTGTGATGAATAGCTATTTGCAGACTTTTTAAAAGTTTAAAACAGAGAACATTAAAGTTATTTGGGGGGGAAACTAAAATTTACTTACATGAATTGGATCCAGAAATTTTGACTGCCAATTTTGGGCCATTTTTTTAATTCAATACTTTAAAATTTTTTTTCCATAATTTTATTTTCCAATAGTTTCAGTGATTTTCCACGTATCAGAAGGATCAGGAAAGTTGTCAGACATGAATGTTTTTCCAATTAATGGAAATACCTCAAAGGTTTAAATCACTGGAGAGAAAAAGTACAGTTTCATGTGCATTTGACTGGGGATATTAAATGGCACTTAAGCTCTTGGGATATTATCTGATAATTTCACCGATATGATAGAAAATATACAAGAGTAACCAAATGTTCTACACAAAGAAAAATTTAGTTTCTTTTTTTTTGCACACAGGTTAATATAAGCTTAATAATGCTTTGCAAGCAGAGCTTTATTTCTATATTTGTATGGGTTCATATTAACTGCTATTGATTTTTTTCAGATTAAAGAGACACATTTATATAATTTATTTATTACTTCTTTATATTCAGATATTATAATGAATCAAAGAACTTTAGCGTAACTTTACATACGATAAAATGATATTTCCTCATTTATGTAAATCCTATACATTATAAGTGATAACATTTTATGTCACTTTTATATGTAAAATCTAATAATGGGTCCTCTCAATGCTTTTAGGATGAAAGTTTATTAATATAACCTACCAGGTCCCTTAAAATATAGCCACTGCTTAACTTTATAGCCTCATCAGTTGATGCCTCATCTCTCATGCATATGATCCAGCTACTCTGGATTCATCAGGTTCTTTCCTTCTTGCTTGAAAGTCTTTACTATATTTATATTTATATACCATCCCCTCCTCTCCTGTGACTTCTTGGCTATATTCTAACACCTACTTATCTTTAAGGTCTCAGTTTATATACCATTTCCTCCAAATGTGACCACTCTCCACTCTTTTGAATTTCATGCTCTACCTCTGCACTCTAATAGTAGACTGTATGGCTATCTGACATCATTACCATACACCTAGCACCTGGAAGAGAGCTAAAATGATTATTAATTAACTAATTACTTAAAATAACATGGTTGGTGTGTTCATTTATTAACATCATTGTCAATAATATCAACATCTGATATCCTTACCCCCTTACTCGGGTATTCTTTCATTAGAATATAACTTACATGGGGACATGGACTTTGTTATTTTTAGTAACTTATCCACAATTTCCACAATAATGGCTAGCACATGATAGACAACCAGTAAATATTAGCTAAATAAGCAATGCTTATCTATTAATTCTAATAGTAGAGCCTTTATGTATCATGTCCACTTTCAGTCTGAAAATGGCTACCTCTGTGCCTGGTAGAGAGTTGATATTAAATTTATAGCTGTTGAATAAGTGAATAAATATGGTTCTTCAAAAAAGCATTTTTTAAAGTAAGGGAGAAAAAATAAGGATTAGGAAGAACTGAAAAGAATATAAAAATTTAAACTAAAATAAGGATCATATTGTGTGCAGGCCAGGCTGCTGTGGGATGACAGATTGACTTGCCCCAGCTCATCTTGACACTGGCCCAAGGCACCTCAGTCCTGCCACATCTGAATGGCAGGCTCCACCTGCTTGCCACCAGTGCTGGAACCCACTAGGAGTGCCACTTGGCCACTCCACTGCTTCACTACTGCTTCTCAGGAGGGACCAAGAGACCTGGATGTGAGGCTGCAGGAACCATGTCAGTATTTCAACACCTTGTAGGGATACAAAGATAAGCAACTTGCAGACAGGCTAGAAATCATGCAGCTAAAACATAATGAAAATTGATCATGGAAATATCCATGAAGTGCCATGGTAGACCAGGTGAAGAAGTAATCAGTTCTGGGACTGAGTTTGTAGCTCAATGGTAGAGCGCTTGCCTTACACATGTGAGAAGCACCACATAAAAAATAAATAAATAAAATAAAAGTATTTTTTAAAGAAATAATTAACTCTAAAATGATCAGAAAAATAGACAAATCTGGACACTAAAAATTAAATGTGATTTTCTCTACAATGCTCAATCACAAATATTTCTCAAAGCAGTGTGTCTTTATATTATAAAACAATGATCATACAGTGACAAAAAACACAGGCATTTTGGAAACAGAATACATCTAATCAAATACCATTTAAAACAAACAACTGACAATAAGTAGATTAAATGAAGCCATTTGAAATTATTTCTTCCAAGTCATGTTAAAGAAATTCTAACTACTGAATTTCTTTAATTTAAAAATCTTTAATTTAGAAGTTACACACTTCTAAATATCACAGTTAGTGAACAACTAGTTGCTTAGATACTATAGTAAATTGCATTCTGCATAACAATTGAATGTTCATATATTTTGTCTAGTCATTTAGCATTCATGGAATAAAATACAATTATCTGGCCCATAAAATTAAAAACATAATTAAGTTACTAATTATATGATCATGTAGGCCAAAGAATTATTTTAACATATATATTTAATATATTTTGATATATGTATTTGCCATATTTTTGAAAAGCTACTTAAAAAACTACATTTTAAAAATAAAGACTCATCTTTTTAAATTTATTACATGTGGAGCTATTGTTTTTTCCCAAGATAGAAAAAAGACCATAAAACAACAAATAAAAGTATCTTATTACAGAATCCTAACATTCATCTTGACAACTATTATGCGTGCATTTATAAACCTCCACTTAAAATTTTGAAGAACCAAAGTGCCTTCCTGCTTGTTCTAAAATGAAGCCAAGCTGATCTCCAATTGGGTTATCTGTTTCCTCTTCTTGGAATGCTTTTTCTCCAGGTAGCCACAGTTCGCTCTTTCAATTCCTTCAAGTCTAATATCAGTTATCACCTTCTCAATAAGGCTTAACCTAGCCATCCTATTTACAATCTCAACCTGCTCTTCTCCTCTACCCTGTCCTGCCTCCCATCTCCTGGTCATCCTTGTGCTGCTTTATTTTGACAGCACTTGTAATCTCTTAACACACAGCATAACTTCCTCTTATTATGCTTTATTTCCTATTTTTCTTCACTACTGGAACGTAGGCACCATGAATGGTGGAACTTTTGTCCAGTTTGTTCACTAAGATATCAAAGACTTTAAAATTATGCCTAACACAAAGTACATGCTCCAAAGAAATTGTTGCATAGTGAATAGATCAATAGAAAAAAAGTAAATATGAAAATTTCAAATAGTCTCAACAATAAATCCATAAAATATTTAAGAAAGAAATAACATAATCTTTTTTCCTACTTTTTAAAACTTTACTTCAAGCCTTAATTTTCACAACATAGTTACAACACATTTATAGTCAATCCAACACATATGTACAACCTACCTTAAAAATGTTACCTCCTAGACAACTGTCAATCAAATTAAATGTCATGGGTTAATGAGCTTTCATTTTGATGAAAATATATTTTCCCCAAACCATCATTATTCAGACTTTAGTTCTTAAATGCATAGAAAAGTAAATGTAATACTGTATTTTTAAAGAAAACATAATGTTTCCAAATGAGTGATATCCAATAGTATTATTTAAAATCAAAATAAAAGACATTCAAACATCTAAAGATATTTCTAAAACTATATCAAGGAAATATCAGGACAAAAAGCACTTAGTAAATACTTAGATTTTTGAGTCAAAGGAGTAATTTTATATTTTACTTTTTAAAATGATAATAATGGACACAACAATTTATTAAATCTCACATTTATACAGAACCATCATATAACTGTCTGCCACCTGGCTCTCTGCAGGCCATTTTCCCTCCCAACAGGCCAAATTTGAAAATGACTCACTATCTGTGGCAGCTCAAATTTCAGGCCACTTTTGGTATGCTGCTTTTTTAAATGACATTTTACTTTGAACTATTGTTAATGCAAATGCATCTGTATTTTGGCACACTGATTTGAACAAAATAAATTCTCACCTACTTAAGGAAAATGTCTTTAAAAAAGTAAAAATAATAAGGAAACATATTCCATTAACCCCCCAAATACACAGAAACAATATCACCTATCTGGAATAGTGTAGGCAACATTAATAACTTTTTATAAAGTTTATAAAAACACAGAAATGGAATGTAGTTTCTACATTCTTTTTGAGATTTATTTTAAACCAGTATAACCAGTCCACTTTCTGGTTTTTTTTTTTTTTTTTTTTTTTTTTTT
>NW_026000136.1:238588-241718 GCF_001458135.2 Marmota marmota marmota
CCCCACACACACACACAGTCCACGCCTGCCCGCCCTGCCCCAAGTGTGACCTGGCCAAGCTAAGAGGCTGCTGAGGCTGCTGCAGTTGTTGCCACTGCTACTGCTGCTGCTACCGCCATGGACCACAACCCATTGGGATCAAAAGGATCTCCAGAAAAATCCCAAAGGGTAAATCCTGCTCTCCAGCTTGGCTCTCTTTTCTGCTCTGGGCTCTTTTTCCCCCTCCCTCTCTTGCTTTCTGTTGTTGCAAAACTTGAAAAATTCCACCCTCTGGGCCTTGCTAGAGCTAAAGAAATATTATAATCTCAATGCACTTTTTCGGGTTATGAGTAATAAAATACCCAAACTGATTTTTTCATTGGGTTTGACAGCAAACTTGAGCTGGGAGAAAAATCAATGAACTTAAAAACAAGTCATTTGATATTATATTCTTAGAAGCAAAAAGAAAAAGGAATGAAAAAAAAAAAAACTGAACAGAGAGCATAAAAGACTTACGAAACACCATCAAGCCGGTCACTAGATGCATTATAAGCATCAAGAAGAAGGAGGGACAGAGAAAGGAAGAAATATTGTCTAAAATCTTCACAAATTTAAGAAAAGGCATGGCCCTGTAAATCCAAGGGCTCAGTAAAGTGCATGTTAAACCCTAAGACACATTATTATCAAAGCTTCAAAAGACAAAGAGAGAATCCAAAAGTAGCAAGAGAAAAGCAACTCATTACATACAAAGGACTCCTAATAATTTTTATCAGTGGATTTCTCCAATAATAAGAAGAAATCTTGCAAGCCAGAGACAATGGGATAATATATTTGATGTACCAGAAGAAAAACTGTTAACTAAGAATTCTGTACCTGGAAAAACTGTCTTTCAAAAATGAGGAAGAAATTAAAACATTGTCAGATATACAAAAGTGGAGGAAGTTCATTACCATTTTATCTTTCCTATAAGAAATTATAAAGGCAGCCTGTTAGGTAGAAATATAAAAGGGTGCTAGGCAGTAACATGAAATAAAAATGTAAAGTTGTCCAGTAAAAGTAATAATTATGTGGACAAATATATAAATCAGCCTTTTTGTTATTTTAGTTTGTAACTCCACTTTTTAAAATCTTCCATAGGATTTGAAACATAAAATGCATACATACACTTATAAATCTATGTTAATAACTACACAATATATAAAGATGTAATTTGTGATACCCATAACTTAAAATTTGGGAATAAAGCTAGAAAATGAAAGTGTTATGTGTAATTAAGTTAGTACCAGTTTAAAATAATTTTCTGCAATCTTAGGATGTTATATTTAATCTCCATGATAACAGCAAAGAAAATATCTATTAAAACACACACACACACACGGAGAATGAAACCCAAACATGTCACTGCAAAAACAATAAACATAAAAGATAATGGAACTGGAAGAAAAGAGTGATAAAAAAGCTATAACCAATACAGAAAACATTTTTAAAGGCAATAGTAAGTCCTTCCCTATCAATATTTTAATTGTAAATGAATTAAATTCTCCAAATAAAGACAGACATTGGCAGAATGAGGAAAAAAATTTGATCCAACAATATGCTGTCTACAAGAGACATATTTTAGATTTAAGGACAAGAATAGGTTGAAAGAGAAAGGACATAAAAAGATATTCTATACAAGTAGCAACAATAATGGAGTAGGGGTAGTATACTAATATCAGACAAAATAGACCATAATCCAAATATTAATAAGATACAAAGGACATCATATAATGATTAAATTGTGAATTTTCCAAAAGATATGACAATTATAAATATATATGCATTAAACATTAATGCTCCAATATATATGAACATTAACTTAACTAAAAGGAGAAATGACTATTGTGCAATAACACCCAAACAAACAAACAGAATATACATTTTTCTCAATTGCATAAGGAACATTCTTTAGGACAAACCATATGTGAGGCTGCAAAACATTCCCTGAAACTTTTTTTTAAAAAGACTGAAAATATGGAAAGTATCTTTTCTGATCAAAATGGAATGCAACTAAGAGTTGACATTAGAAATACTGGAAATCGGGACTGGGGATGTGGTTCAAGCAGTAGCGTGCTTGCCTGGCATGCGAGGGGCGCTGGGTTGTATCCTCAGTACCACATAAAAATAAAATAAAGATGTTGTGTCCACTGAAAACTAAAAAATAAATATTAAAAATTTTTCTCTCTCTCTCAATAAAAAAAGAAAAGAAATACTGGAAATCTACAAAAATGTAGAAATTAAATAGTATATGATATAACAACCAATAAGTCATAGACAAAAAAGTTAGAAAATGTATTGGGACAATGAAAATACAACATAGAAAAACTTAACAGGATGAGGCGAAAACAGTTTTGAGAGAAACTTGTAGCTATCAACAGTAAATTTTTAAAAGGAGGGACAATAACAAATCAGTAACATAGCTTTACAACTTAAGGAATTGTAAGATAAACATAAGCCCAAAGGCAGCAAAAGGAAAAAAAAATAATGATGAAAGTGGAAATAAATAAAATATATCAAAAAAGAAAGAGAGAGAAATCAATAACCAAGAGTCAATTCTTGAAAAAGATAAATTAAAAAATATTAACAAATCTTTAGGTAAATTTACTGAGAGAAATATAGAAGACATAAATAACTAAACCTGGAAATACAAAGAAGAAATTATTACTGATTTCAGAGAAATAAGAAGGATCACAAGAGAGTATTATAAACAATCGTACACCAAAAATTGGATAAACTAGATAATATGGACAAAAACATAGAATTATAAAAACTAACAAGACTGAAACATGAAGAAGCAGAAAGAGCTGAGTAGACCTAAAACAGTAAGGACATGAATCAGTAACTGAAAATCTCTCAACAACAACAACAAAAACCTTCTGGACTAGATCACTTTACTGGTGAATTACAACCAAGTATTTAAAGAATTAACACCAATCCTTCACAAATAATTTCAAAAATTTTAACAAGAAAGAACATTTACTAAATCATTGGTGAAGCCTGCATTACCATTAGCATGACACCAAAGCCAAATACACACACACACACACACACACACACACAACAAAAGAAGAGGAGGGAGGGGGGCAGGAGGGAGGGGGAGGAGGAGGGAGGA
>NW_026000136.1:243678-285767 GCF_001458135.2 Marmota marmota marmota
AAAAAAAAAAAAAAAAAAAAAAAAAACACTCTACAGACTACACACAGATGAAAATTACCTCAACATAATAAAGGCATACGTGAAAGGCCCATAGCTTTCATCATACTGGGTGGAAATACTGAAAAATTCTCCCGTAATAGGAAGAGAACTACAATGATGCCCACTTTTACTTCTGCTTAACATATTACTGGACACACCAATCAGGCAAAATCAAACAAACAAATAAATAAAAGGCTGGAAAGAAATAAAATTACCACTATTTATGTATAACTTTTTTATATGTAGAAAACCCTAAAGCGCGCACCACGCGCGCATGCATGTCCGAGCTATTCCATCCCCAGCACAAAAATGTGTGTTTATGTGTGTGTGTGTGGGGGGGGGGGATGTCAGAATGACTTGAGCAAAGTTTCAGGAAATAAAACCAGCAAGCAAAAATCAGTTACATTGGTTCCCTGCCTGGCCTCCGCCTCTTCCTTGGCCTCCACCTCCCTCTGCTGGGCGATTGCCGCAACTGCTCCTCCCTGGCCTTGTGAGTGGTCGCAGAGGAGCCGTGGCCACTACCCAAACTGGTTGCACAGGAGGCTGGATCTTAAAGAAATAAACCAGAATGAGTTATGCAGAAAAGCCTGATGAAATCAGGAAAGATGAGTGGATGGAAACGCTCAGCAACCGACACGCCCAGTGGGCAGGCATGAACCGCCTTATCATTAACTATTTGGTCAAAGAAGGCTTTAAAGAAGCAGCAGAGAACTGTCCCATGGAACCTGGAATTGAACCCAGCATGGATCCGGATACTCTTGATGAGAGAAGCAAGATTCAGGAGATGATTCTGAAGGCTTAGATTTTGGAGGCCACCGTATTAACAGTCCCTGTCCGGAGCTCTTGGACACAAACCGGTAACTTTACTTTCATCTGCAGCAACAGAATGTATGTAATTGAGCTGATCCCCCAGCAACAGATCTAGGCTGTGCTAGAGGAGGAGAGCAGGGCTAAGAGGGCAGAGTGCCTCAAAGAGATGGAGCACATGCTGGCCCTGCTGGCCCTCTATAGCCCTGAGGAGTTAGGCTTCGGAGGCCTCCTTCACAGGATGCAAAAGCAAAAGGTTTAGAGTGAGGTTAACCAAGCCATTCTACATTATGAAAATCGTGAGTCAACACCCAAGATGACAAAATTACAGAAACTTGTTATTTTAGGCTCAGAACGTGCTGGACCAGAAGAAAGTAAAATATCCCAAAATGACAGACCTTAGCAAAGGTGTAACCCAGGAGCCCAAGGAGAGCCTTGCAAGCTAACCCCACACTGACCCTCGCACAGGACTCACCTTCCTTCCGCAGGAACCAAAGATTTTCACTGCAGCAGGAACATTTTCCCCTCTTGTAGATTTGTTTATTTGTTTGACTCAGCATCTTTCTTAAAAGGAAAATGACCCTTTTAAATTCTGGAAGCCCCACAGTGAAGGGCGCTTTCTAGGAAGGCTGTCTGTCTGTGCACTTGGTGTGTCCCAAGGACCTCCACACCTTGGGTCACTGTCCCAGAGCTCCGGTGTCTGGCTGACAGGGGCTGGGTTCCTAGGGCTGCTGTTATAACCAGGCCTCTCTGGAGGGACAAGAAGAGCACCCATCACTCTTACTTTCTGCTGGCTTGTAGGCAGACAATTCCTTTGTTAATTTTCCTAAGTCTTGGCAGGACTTCATCTTCCATTTTTTTTCTCACACCATGTTTTTCATTTTTTTTTTGTTTTTGTGTTCTCTAGAAAAAAATATATATATAAATTTATAAATCCTAAAAAAGTTGCATTTCATACACTAACAATGAGCAATCTAAAAGGAAACAAGAAATTAAGAAAACAATTCTATTTACAGTTACAACAAAGAGAATAAAATACTTGAGCATAAATTAAATTGAGGATATGAGAGACTTACACACTAGAAACTATAAAAGATTATTGAAATTAAAGAACACATAAATAAATGGAAAAACATCCCATGTTCATAAATTGAAGGATTTAATACGGGTAAGATTTCAATATTGCCAAAAGTGATCTACAAATTAAATGTAATTGTTATCAAAACCTCAACATTTTTATTAGTTAGTTATAGTTATACATAATATTGGGATCCATATTGCTATAATCATATGAGACTGGAATATAATTTGCTCCAATTCCATCCTCCATACTTCTCCTTTCCCTCCCCTCCTACCATTCCCAATCATTACCCTTTACTGGCATTTAATTTATTTACAATTCTTTTTAAATTAATGGTTTATAGATTACACATAAGGGTGAAACTCACTGTGGTGTATTCACATATGCACATAGCATAGTTTGGTCAACTACATTCCACAGTTCCTCCCTTTTCCCATCCCTCCTTCTCTACTCCAGTGCCTTCCTGTAATCCCACCCTACACTCCACTGATCTCTTTTCTATTTTCATGGGATCCCCCTTCCCTCTTTTTTTCCTTATTTTGGTCTAGCTTCTGCATATGAGAGAAAATATTTAACTCTTTATTAACTGAGTTGGAATTATTTCATTTAGCACTATGCTTTTAAGTTCCATCCATTTACCAGCAAATGCCATAATTTCTTTCTTCTTAATGGCTGAGTAAAACTCCATTGTGTATATGCTACATTTTCTGTATCCATTGCTCTGTCAATGGGCACCTGGGCTGTTTCCATAATTTGGCTATTATGAGTTGTGTTACTGTAAACATTGATGTGGCTGTATCAATATAGTATGCTCATTTTATTTCTTATCATAAATACTCAGGAGTGGGATAGCTGGGTTACATGTAAAAATGGTATGGTAGTTCCTTAAACAATTGAGCAGAACTATCTGTCATATGACCCAGCAATTTGTTTCTCCAAAATACCTCTAAAGAATTAAAAACATGAGCTCAAACAGATGCTTGTTCCTCCATGTTTACAGCAGTGAAATGACATATGTTTCCACTGATGGATAAAGAGATAAAATGTGTTATATCTGGATAGTGAAATATTCTTCAACCTTAAAATGGAAAGAAATTTCAATGCATACTACAACATGGATGAGCCTATGAAAAATGCCAAGTGAAATAATCCAGTAACAAAAGAGAAATGAGGTATCTAGGATAGTCAAATGCAAAGATAGAAAGTAGAATTGTAGGAGGAAGGGGAATGAGATTATTGTTGTATGGGTTCAGTGAACTTAATTATCAGTGAGCTGCACACAAAAATGGTTAGAAGGATATGTTTTATTAAGTATTTTTTTTACCAAAACAAAAAAAATTACCCAGAATACAATAAAAGGAGACAAGACAATAGAAAATATAAAAGCCAAGTTAAACTATATGGAGAGAATTAAATGACTAGCTTTCTCACAGAATAATTCATGATTATTTGTGACCTGAATCTTTGAGGCTGACATCTGGAAATTATATTCTCCATACTCGTTGAAATACTGGCTTCAGAAACTAGAGGATAGGAGAAAGGAATATACCAGGATATTTCTCCTCTCTCTTCTCTGAGTTTTGTGGTAGTGTCTCCATCAATGACTGTGTGTCCTCTATCATACCTCTTCTTATAGGATAGAAACATAGTTTTTTTAGATACCCTCCACTTCTAAGTTCTGGTACGGCTATTTTCTCATTGTATCCCTATAGTCCTAGGAAAGCTAATAGTTTTTTTCTATTTCTAAATTTTTTCTTGTCTCATTATCTCCTATTTGGTTTTTAGATGCACCAAAATATTTGTAACTAGTTCCCTGTATTGAATTCCTTTTGTCAAATTGCCTGGCTTTAACTCTCTTTTCCTGAATGCCTAAGTCAAGCACACATCTCATCTAAGTGTGAGAGGAGAGAGACTAGAGAATGGAAAAAAAAGCCATCAGTGATGGCTGAGTTTTCCCAAAGAAGTTTGAGGTATAAACACTCAAATTTAGGAAGCTCAAATAGTATTATTAAAAGGAAATCCCTGGGGCGGGGGTGGGGAGTAAACCATCAGAATGAAACATGAAGATGAGGAGCTCTTAACACCAACTCACCAATGGGGGAAAAAAAACCCAGAAATTAGTAACCATAGGTGATTTATGAGAGATACACATAAAACCTACAGAGGAATATTGGAAATAAAATAATAGGCTAGGAGAAACGGAGATACCAGGGTGTTAGTATATTAGTATTTACCATAGAAATACTAATGAAAGAAAGTGGTGTGTCTAGATTAATATTAGACAAGATATGTTTTAAGACAAATATTTATTAGCAGTAAAATGGGTCACTATATGCAATGAAGACTTAATCCACCAAAAAAATGTAAAAGTCCAAAACTGTTGCAAATATATATAAAATATGTAAAATTAAAAATGAAAGAAAAGGTAAAGTGGAGAAATTCAGTTTTAATGGAAATGTTTAGTGTACTTCCTCAGTGGTGTCATTCAGGTGGTGGCATGGATACTGCAGGCCAAATTTGTTGTGATAATCAGGAGCAGAAAGTAGGCAGAAAGATTTGAAAAACTTGCAGTTTGGCCAGAAAATTGGGAGGAAAACTGGGACTAAGAAGGTGTGGTTGTTAAAGGGAATATGGTTGTTAAACAGAATACACACCAAAAAAAAAAAGCTAATTACTTCACCCAGAAACAGTTAGAAAGATGGCTTGAGGGCATCTCATGCTTAAGGGGTAAAAGTAGAAATTTCTTTGAGAAGACACAATGGGGGAGCCTGGCTTACACAGGGGGGACCTGGAAAGTTGTTATGCCTTGCTCAGCCACCCATGCACTCAAAGACTTTTGCAGCCATGGTCCCAGGAGGCTTCACTACTGCTCCAGATGGTGATAGACCTTGGTGTCAATCACGTGGCCCTGGCTCTGCAGGAATGTAGGATGCTGAAGTTAGGAGGTCATGGAAGCTTTCACTGAGATTTCAAAGGAAGACATTACAGGCCAGGCAAAGTACAGCAAAGACAGAGTCTTTATGGGTCACCACTGCAAGGGCAATGTATGAAGATGTGAGAAGGAAAACAAAGCTGCATTAGAGACTCCCAAGATTAAGATATGCCAGTAACATGGAACATCTGCCTAGGAAAGCTGAGAAAATCCAGCAGACACAAGCCAACTGAGAGGCTATGTAGGCTGCAACCAGCAAAGCCATAGGGGCCGAGCTATGCAAGCCATTTGGAGAGAACATCATGGTGTAATGTGCTCCAGATGCTGGACTTGGAGCTATAGGACTTGAACTAGCAATCCTCCGGTCTCGGGAGATTATCATTCCAGAGAAATTTTCTCCATCTTTAAAAAGTAGCATTATAGAAAATGTAAAATTTGAAAAAAAAAACTTTTAAATTATTCGATCAATATTTTAAGTGCTAGTATAAAAGTAGGAGTAAATGTTATAGCTGTAAAATGGAATAATAATGCATGAGCAAGCAAATTTTTAGAGTTGATCCCTAAGATGATCCCTAAGTATCCCCTAAGTTTTTTCAGGAAGTGCTTTGCAAATTGTAATATAGGATTTTTTTCCTCCACATTTTAAAGGATGAAGTTTGGCTTATAGTTTAGACCACATAATTAGCTGTTCAATTTAGTAAGGGATATTTCCAGAATTAAAAAAATATATACAAATGCAGATGTCTGAAGGAACAAGGGAGGTGAAACACATGAGTGAAACAGGTCGTGATGAAATAATTCAGGGAGTGGAAGCCTTGTGGCAAAGTGGAGTGAGTATGCCTCATGAAAGTGGGCAACCCATTTTTCAGGAAAAGCTTAGACTCTGGGAATTTATGCACATTTCACTGACTTGAAAATGTTGATAAGTAAACTGATTCTCATGTAAGCATGTTTTAAGTTCAAATTCAGCTTTTAAAGTAACTTATGATTTTTACAGGAGGCTTTGTATTCTTATCAAATAATGTCCAAAAAACAAACATCTATGTTTGATTAACCTCAGATATAAGAACAATTGATAAAGACAATGGCCAGAATTGTTCTGTTGGTTTACTGTATTCTAGGAACACAGTGTGCTTATAGTTCTGTATTCATTATGCCATTGATACTTATAAGAAATTTTTAAGGAAAGTTATTATTGTAACCCATAATTTCAGAAAGAAGACAGAGGGTTGAAAAGTACTTAAGGTCCTAATACTCTAAATGAGTCAAGACACAAACCAGGTCAAAGTCCACAGTAAATATTAGGTGTTTAGTAATAGATGATTGCAGTTTAGTTTAAAAGGGCAATTTTTCCCATTCTGAGGTTCCTGATTCCCTATCTGTCTCCAAATTGATAAATAGTCTTTTGTGACTTAGTTTAAAAGCCTAATAGAAAACTATTTCCTATTATCAGGGAAAAGAGAGTTTGCTAGAATCATATTTCAGATTATCAAATCATATAAACTAATTAAGGGGTCATTGTAAGAAGAAAAGTTAGAAAATACAATGAAAATTATTTTTAATATTTATTTTTAGTTATAGTTCGACACAATATCTTTATTTTATTTATTTATTTTTATATGATGCTGAGGATCCAACCCAGAGCCTCACATGTGCTAGGTTAGCACTCAACCACTAAGTCACAACACCAGCTCCAATGCAGAAATTATTAAAATGACAAATATTTTACATTAAACCTTTATATGTTACACAAAGTACTACATATCCTAAAGTATATTTAAGCTTTAAAATATTTGTCTGACAAAACTATTAGTAGCAATTTATGGACCTTCAAATATTTTAGATTTAATAGATAAAAGATATTTTTCAAAGAATGTAAGCACCAAACTATTATGCTGAAAAGACAGTTGAAAAAGGAAGTGCAGGATGATGCTATAACATTTTGTGATGTGACCAAAATCTCTTTCAATAGATATGTGTACTATGGTCATATTAAAAATCATCAAATTGAATCTCTTACATTGCATTTTTGTCCTCAAGAATAATAATAAAAAGGGACCAAGAAAGATGAGAGTAATTTTTCACAAGCTAGACATCACATCAATATATTCATAAAGAATATACATTGAAAGCTTATACATTATTAAATCTTCTCATTTAAAAAAAACTATCTTTAGTAATGTATTAAAAATCAATACAGCATGAACAACATACACCTGCATTCATCTGTCAAAACTCAGCACTTAGGCTCTGCCAAATCCATTTTCAGAAAATGCGTGAACTTTATCAACCCACTTTTAGCAAAGCTTGAAAATATAATGTTCAGATACCAAAACACAGAATACATGTCTAAGGCTGCAGCTGGAGTCCTGGGACTGTAACACACAACACACACACACACAACACACACACACACACACACACACACGCCTTTATAAGGATCTGAATTTAAACACTTTAGGCAAGAACAGCAAGACTGTAACTCATTCTTCAGGTTTAGCATTTTTACACAAGGAACACAAAGCTCCTAATTCGCCTAAAATAACTTTAAAGGTACTGGACTAATATGAGTTACAAAAATTCTTGAGAGTTTGGACTCCTGGACAATCAGTTAATTCACCAAACTACAGAAACCACAAGAAAAACCCATGAAAATACTTTGGATTTTCACACACACACATGCCCTTTTTTAAAGTTAGTGTCATTAAAACAGCTATGACAAGGTTTACAAGCCCGTTTCCATCCTAAAAATAACAACTGCTTTTAAAAATTCTCAAAGGGGGATTTTAGCAAGGTGCGAATACAAAGTCCTGGAGAAGAGAATAGGGCAGCTGGTGAGCAAGCTGAGATGGACACCATTTCAGGCAAGATTTCTCTATTTCTTTATAAGGATCGCACTTCTCTGTTTTCTCTATTCTTAAAAGGAAAATTCCTTTATAGATGCTTTGGTGAGACAGGGACCTCAGCTCCTAGAGAAATCACCTTTCAATACAATTTGGGGACTCTGGATGAGCTGTAGGCTGCTGCGCATGCCACAGGTCCTCACCAAGCAGACCAGGCCAGGGGCGCATTAGCTCTCCAGTTCACCCCTCCAGTCCCACTCAATTGCTCCCTCTTATTCTCTTCTTAAAGTCAGCTCTCATAGCCCTCTGTATCCCCAAAGGTTCTTGGCATCTGTGTGGGCGGCTAGGCGTCCTCCTGCTCTCTGAGCCCGGGTTCCTGCCACAAGTCCCCAGCTCCTGAGGTTCAGGGCCACTTCCCTGCCACCGCCCCCGCGGGTCCCCAGGCGCTGCCCCAACCCTTACCTGGGCAGGAAGCTGGGCACTCCTTAGTCCCTACTGCTCGCTGGTGGCAGGCGCTCCTTGGAGGCAGGCGGCTGGGTGGCCCAAAGCGTGGTTGCCTTGGTAGAAATGGGACCTGGCCGCCTGCGGGGGACGGGGCGGAGGTGGATGGGAAGAGTGGATAGGACTCACCTAAGTGAAAGGCGCCTGGTAGGTCCCTCGACCACCACCCTATCCCGTGGGAGTTCTTTTCTTCCTCCTACAGCCCACGCCACCGCCCCTGGTTAACAGCCACTAGCGGTGGCTCCTCGCAGGACCCTGGGCTGGACAAAAAGGGGCTTCGAGGCCCCTCTGACTTGGTGTTGGAAGCAAGGGAGACAGCATCAACCCTGGAGCGCCCTGGTTTGCAGGGTCGCCCATAGAAGTCTCTTCCTGCTCTGAATGTTGTCCAAACCCCGAGGAATTTCCCTCAAATACGTGAGTGCTGGGATCACGAGGATGCAATCTTCTGTCAGGCAAGCTCTGAGCCTGGTAAAGAACCTTGGTTTCATTCCTGAGAGAGCAAGTGGCAAATAAGATCGCCCCAGGCATCAGTTCACTTTGACAGCCTGCTAAGGAAGCTAGCTAGGGCCTGTTAATCACCAGCCCTCTCTGGCCTGCTGAAGTCCAATGGGCTGGACAAACTGGGATACCCGGTGGGAGGGGGGTGCAGGGATGAGGTACAAGCTGGCTAGATTCCATGAAAAGCATCAAGGAACATTTTGGGTTATGCCTTTTTCCCTTCACAAGGCAAAGATAACAATCAATATGTTCTTTGATTCTGTTAATAATCTAAATGGGTCTGTGGATTATATCAAAAGAGAATTATAAATGAGACCAAAAGAGATCATCTAGTCGGAGTCTGCATCTGTCTTAAATGAGGTGGGGGGAATATATATAATTTCTTAATGTTTATATAATTTATCAATATATAACTTCTATGTATAGATTTTATATACATATAAAATTTCTCAATAATCCTGCATTTTCTTATTTTTCTCACATTTCTGCTACATTTTTCATTTTTAAAATCATTCCTGGCTATTTCATGTTCTTTCTTACAGTTGAGAATGGGATCATTTTTTTTCTATTGTATTTTGAGTATTGTTTGCCTATATTAAAATTGCTACTTTACTGTATGTGTATGTGCATATGGATGTTTGTGTATGATATAAATGGAATTATTTGCCAGGATGTCAAAAAGACCTTTGGCATCACAACCTTTCTTGTAAAATAACTTAAAATTTAGTCTCTGAACAGTGGATTTTTAATACAGAGTATATTGAATCAATGGCCTAATGTATAAACAGCTTCAAAATTGCAAGTTTTTTTTAAAGATCACAACAAATATATTTTTAAACTTTTCTGACTGTTTGGGATGTATCTAAGAAAATATAAGAATTAACAAGGAAACAGCCATACACGTAGTAGTGTCCATACACACAATAAAGCAGTAGTTTTAACATAGGCAAACAATGTTCAAAATACAATTAGAAAAAAAATGATTCAATTCACAATGAAATAACCAAGAAAGATAAAAAATGAAAAATGTTGGAGAAACATATGGAAAAATAAGAACAATGCAAGACTGTTGAGAAATTTTGTATAAGATTTTACTAATTGGAAAGATATAAGCTACCTAAATGAGAACACAAGATTTTTCATGTGCAAACTTCAAGTGCATTACCCTATTTTATATGCATACTATTCCTTTCTAATGAAAATATCTATAATTCAGATATCTTTACTAATAAAGAAACTGAAGCAAAATAAAATGACTTCTCAAAAGTCACAATCTTTGTAATGTCTTTAAGATCATAAACCCCAATAAAGCTCTGTAAATGCTCAGATTACAGTTTGATCCTCATGGAAGTATCAGAATGAAATTCTGCTGCTTCAAATGGTCTAGAAACCATTTACTAGTTTCCCAAGCACAGGAAGAATAGGAACAATAGGATTAGGCTTTGCTCTGCTGGAAGAACCTTCTTGGGACCTTTCTCTCCCTTCTCCTTCCATACTGAATACACATCTCTTCTCTACTTAACCAAACTGTTAAAATCTCTGTTGTGATACACTTGTTTGTTTCTTTCCTAGGGAAAGCATTTGCTAGAATAAGGATGGTTGAACATATTAGTCACTTTTAATGGAATCCCATCTCTCCATTTCTTATTCATTATGTAATAAATATTTACGGAGTATTTTAGTGTTCCCTGCATTGAATTTTACAACCATTCCCTACATTGAATTTGAGGTCCATCTTTGTCATATATAGCTATAAAATGCAGATTTGCCTTCTTGATATGAGCTGGTGAAGTGGCACCCCTTCTCCACAGAAAAGCCCTCTTCACCATAGCTGATTTTAGGACTGTCAGCAAAAGAGTCTCTGTGAAAGAGTCCAATGTAGATAAACTTCCTATTTTCATGTCGCCCTGTTTTACTTGGCCACTGGCTGGGAAGATATCAGCACTCCAGGTGCTGGACACCCCCTTACTAGTACTTTGTAGAAATGTGCAAACAAAGCCTCTGGCCTTGAGCTGGGCTTTACAGAGATGTCTACATTTTTAAGATCAGTTACAAATTGGCTCCATGGTAACAATTGGCAGGGGGAGGAAAGAAAGGGGAAAAGAAGTTCTCCCCTTCTCAGGTGTTATCCTTGAAGAGTTAACTTGCCCAAAATAGTGAAAGAAAAAAGCTGCTTTTATGTGAACTTTTGCAAACTGTGAACTTCTGAGCCCCTCCCCTTACATGCTGGGTATAAAATTCTGAAAATCCCTGAACTCAGGGTTCAGGGGGATTAATTGATTACAGCAAAAGCTGTGCCCTCTGAACCTGGCTGCAGCCAAACAAAACCATTTCCTGCTATCTTTGGTGCCTTGTCTCGTTTGTCCCTACTAAACTGATACTCCAGAGTGAAAATTATCAATGTAAATGATACTCAAATAGCTGGGACCAACCACTAATTCTTTCTAAATCATCTAACTTACTGTCTGGAATCTTACCTCCTTAGAACAGGTGGCCCACAGGTTTTCTTGATCATCTTTTTGGGCAATTTGGTTTGTTGCTTTCTTCTTGTCAGTTTTCCAGGCCTACGAAGCTGTAAACATTTACATTATGGTTCAAGTACAACAAAATTAATTTTTAATTATGCTTATTGAGGCAGAAGAAGTCCAAGAGTTGACTTACACAGTTACTTGTAAATAATCTACATTTTAAACCTTATTGGAGTTGTCCACTTGTTGTTTCTCGATGAATTTTGAACTTCTGTTGTCTTTTGCCTTTTTATTGTGTAGGAAAGAAGAGCTGTCTAAATTTGCTCTGTGGTTTTGTAAACACTTTCTGTAAAGTGTATATAAACAGTTTCATATAGCACTTGCAATAGAGGCTTTTGTGAGCCTTCTGTTCTTTGTGTTTAATGCGTAGAAAGAAAAAATATGTCTCATTTGTTGCATGATTGTTATCAACTACTTATTTCTTAACTGGATCTAAAATTCATTTAACATCAGATACTTCCCCTAAATCTCCTAATTGGAAAAAAGCAATTCAAATAATCACTATCAGGAGAAGAATGTTTAGTTTGGAATATTTTTTGAAGTAAAACTATAACACAAAGTTTCATTTTAACTGCTATGTTTTCTAAGGAATTTATTTGAGCCAATCAATAATGATAAGTTTGAAATATACATGATTTAGGAACAGAGAGAAGGGATGAGAATTGAAAACATGCAGTAGTTTTCAAAGCCTCTTTAGAAAGTAGAGGAAGGGATTTGACACCTTTCCTTCAAAATATTTACAGCTAACATGACTCTAAAATTTGAAATGTATTGTGAGGTTTTCTTACTTTCATTTCTTTTAAATCCTTCCCTGTATTGTATCACAGTCTACATTTATAAATGTACATTTTCCTTAGTGGGACACATTGGGTTGAAGGATGAAAGGTGTGATAGGATCAAAGGGTATTTAAACATCATTGACTCCAACTCCATGTTCCTTGGAGTAGGACATCTGGAGTTAATTCACTTGCCTGGGGCCATATATCAGGTCTGTAGCAGCCAGGGATAGAACATTGTCTGTCTTTCTTTGTGTCCATGTTCTTGCCAGGATATTCTACTCACTGCATGTTTGATTTTAGGGTAAGTTTTAGGCTGCTAGGAACTCAGGAAGTTACCCATGGCACTTTACAGATGGATACAAATTGTTCTAGTCTTTCTTTTTAAGCTTATATCCATGAACTCCCAACTCAGTTTCCTTAGAAAACAAGGTCCAGACTGTTAAGTATCCTTATGCTGGTGGTATGGAAACTGATTGGTAAAATATCAGTACGTAGAAAATTAATTAATAAAATAACTCATTTCTTATTTCATATGGATCAGGAGCATATGTGTGCCAGGAGTTGTTGTAAATGTAGTGGACAACAACAACCCAAGAAATAGCCCCAAATCCCTGCCATTATGGAGACAGGGTTCTAGTTGTAAAGGTGAAGTTAAGGTCCAGGGGAATAGAAAAGAAGTAGATGAGATTACTGCATTCAAGTGCTTAATATCTGTCAAATTCAACAGCACAAGAGAAAAATGTAATAGCTGCTGTTATTGTGACCTATAGATAACTGTTTTTAAAAAACCATTTCTTGTATTTTTTTTTTAACAATACAGTGGATAATTCCTGGTGGAACCAGGGCTCAAATGCAGTTGATTGGATTCTAAATTCTTTAATCTTTTTGGTACAGCATTTGTTGTTATTGTTTTTTTTAAATAAATGACAGCAGAATGCATTAAAATTCTTATAACAAATATACAACACAATTTTTCATATCTATTGTTGTATATAAAGTATGTTGACACCAATTCATGTCTTCATACATATACTTTGGATAATGATGTCTATTGATACAATTTCAAGACCCAGCTTCTCCTCTGAATTTAACATTCACTGGCTTAAACATAACACAACAATCTAGTTTCTTTATCTATAAAACAAGAACAGTAAGCCTAGCCCTAACTTTTTTTGTTTTGCAGGAGATTTTTGAAAATTCAATAAAATGGCTTTTATGAAACTAGTTTCTAAACCACTATATAAATGTAAATATTATTATACACCATAATTTTCTTGTTTTTTGTCCAGAGAAAACTGAAGAATTTTTTTTCAGAACCAAGAAATAAAATAAAAACTTAAAGAATCTCCCCCCGCCCCCGCCCCACCACCACCATTTTTTATAGTTTGTAAGTTGGAAATAGTTTTAGTTTTGTCAATAACTAATCTAATCTTTTATGGACTATTCTCTGTATATCTAAGAATACCTGTAAACCACAGTTAAGAAAATATTCTCCTACATTCTAAAGTTTTTATAATTTTATAATTAACATTTAGTATTGTTTATTATGTATGACTTGGGGAGGGTTACTAGTTTCATTTTTTCAATTTTCATGTTGCCCTGGTAAACTTTTGTAAATAGTCCATTCTTTTCTCACTGGTATAAAATGTCATCAATAAAGTTTGTAAATGTGTAAGTTTGTTTCTGGGCTTGCTATTGTGTTCCATTACTTTATTCTTTGTCTACTTGAGTATAAATCCTGGCTGCCCTCTTTATCATTTGTCTGGCCCTGGCTACTCAGCCTTAGTCATTGCTTAATAATGGTGCCCACTTCACCATGCAGCTGTTGCTGAGCTATCCCTCATTGCTGACCTTAAAGTTTTAGGTCTTTCTTATCTTCTAAGTAATTTCCATGCCTCCCTTGAGTTCAAAGTGCTGCCTCTCTTGACCCTGGGGCATGGAAGAATTCTAAGCAGTTGTCAAGTAGTCCTTGTTTTTCCTAGATATCATGTATCCAGGACAGAAGGGTACAAGTCTGAGTTTGTCTGACTTCTCAAACCTATGTGGGATTTCTGTTATCCATGCTTGGCTGATCAGGTTCCTCATTTTCTCTGTAAGAAAGAGCACTGAACACTTTACCTAATGCCTTAGTTGAGGAAATGTCACCAGGTAAAAAAATTGGAAAAGTAAATCATTTTTAAATATAAATTACCAGTATATTATTATGCTATAAAATTAATAACACATGTTCAGAGACCTTTAAAATTTTAAAACTATCATTCTACTACATCTACTACATTATTATTTACATAATAATAACCAAAGTGATTAATTTTCCATCTACTCTCAAGAAATAGGAGTTTTTATATGTCTCACTTTTGCTATTTATTAAGAACCAAGTTTTCAAGATATTTTATAAGAACCCACCCCACATATTAGCTTTCCAAATGGTAACTTGAATTCTTAAATGAGAAGTACATTGTTAACTATCAGCAAAAATCTTTTCATCTGAAAATACAAGTCCTCATTAATTATTGTCTAAATTTTTATTGATATAAATAGTTTATAATTAGGTTATGCTTATAGTGCACTTAGATTTTCTTTCAGGTGGAAAGAAAGTGTAACAATTTGACCTACAATAATTTCTGAGAATTTCTTATCAATTAAGACTTACTAAGAGTATTTATCAGATGACATACACATGGTAGAGCACTAATCTCCAAGATACATAAAGAACTCAAAAAACTTAACACCAAAAAGCCACAAACAACCCAATCAATAAATGGGCTAAGAAGCTGAACAGACAATTCTTAGAAGAAGATATACATTAAATCAACAAATATAGAAAAAAATGTCCAACATCTCTAGTAATTAGAAAAACGCAAATCAAAACTAAGCTAAGATTTCTTCTCATGCCAATCAGAATGGCAGTACCAAGAATACAGGCAACAATAAATATTGGTGAGGATGTGGGGGAAAAGGCACACATATACATTGCTGGTGGGACTGCAAATTGGTACAAGCAATCTGGAAAGCAATATTGGAGATTGTTTGGAAAACTTGGGATGGAACCACAATTTGACCCAGCTCTCCCGCTTCTTGGTCTATACCCAAAGGACTTAAAATCAGCATACTATAGTAATGCAGCCACATCAGTGTTCATAGCAGCTCAATTCACAATAACTAAACTGTGGAAGCAACCTAGATGCCCTTCAATAGATGAATGGATAAAGAAACTGTGGTATATACTCACTGTGGAATATTATTCAGTATTAAAAGAGAATAAAATTGGGGCATTTGCAGGTAAATGGATGGAGTTGGAGAATATCATGCTAAGTAAAATAAGCCAATCCCAGAAAACCAAAGGCCAAATGTTCTCCCTGGTAAGTTAATGCTGATGCATAACGGGAAGGAGGAGGCATGGGAAAAATGGAGGAACTTTGGGCAAAGGGGAAGGAGAGTAGGGAGAGTGCATAGAGGCAGGAAAGATGGTGGAGTGAGATGGATATCATTACCCTAGGTACATGTATGACTGCACATATGGTGTGATGCTATATCATGTGCAACCATAGAAATGTAAAGTTGTGCTGCAGTTGTTTACAATGAGTCAAATGCATTCTGCTGTTATATATAATTATAATAAATTAATTAATTTTAAAAAGACTAACAAAAAAGAGTCCTCATTGTAACAGCCACCAGTTCTGAGTTGATTGCATGCTGTCACCTGCCTTGCAGAAAGAGGATACAGAGCAGCAGCTGCAGACCAGGGAGCTGCAGTACCTGGAGCAGATAAAGCACATCATGTGCTGTGGCTTCAGGAAGGAAGAGTGCATAGAAACCGGCATCCTGTCTTTTTTTTTTTTTTTTTTTTGCATGAAATCATGCTACAGCCTGAGAGATGAATTCCTCTGCTGACAACCAAATGTGTATTCTGGAATGGTGTTTTGGAGGAGTTGCTATGATTTATCAAGGGATCCACAAATGCTAAAGAACTATATTCCAAGGGACTAAACATCTGGGACACCAATGCATCTCAAGCCTTTTGGGATGGCCTGGGATTCTCCACCAGAAAAGAAAGGGACCTAGACCCAGTTTATGGCTTCCAGTAGAGACATTTTTAGGTACAACACAAAGATATGGTTTCAGGTTATTCTGATCAAGGAGTAGACTGCAAAAAGTGATTGACACCATCAAAACCAATCCTGAGGCCAGAAGAATTATCATGTGTGTTTAGAAACCAAAAGATTTTCCTCAAAAGATTTTCCTGCCTCCATGCCATGCTCTCTGCCAGTTCTACAAGGTGAATGGGAGCTGTCCTGCTGGCTGTACCATAGATCAGGAGTCATGGGCTTGGGCATGCCTTTCAGCATTGAGAGCTATGCCCTGCTTACCTTATATGGTTGCATACATCAGGGACCTGCAGCCAGTGGACTTTATGCATTCTTTGAGAGATGCACATATTTAACTAAATCACATTGAGCCACTGAAAATTCAGCTTCTATGAGAACCAAGAGCTTTACCAAAGCTCAAAATTCTTCCAAAGATTGAGAAAATTGACAACTTCAAAGTTAAAAACTTTCAGATTGAAGGGTAAAATCCACATCTAACTATTAAAATAGAGATGGCTGTTTAGAGTGCTTTTAAAGGAGTTGGAAAGGTCTTGTCACTGTAGGGGTTGGGCCTGATGCCCAGGTGAAAGTTTTTTTTCTAAAGAAAAAGGAACTAGGTCAAAAATCTGTCTCTGATTTACCAATTATTCTTCATTAGCTTTTAAGTATGTTTCCATTGGCAGACATAACTGCTATTGTTTTAGTAATCATGTTTTCTTAACTGAGGGAGCATGAAAATCCTGAGAAAAGAAAGTGGAAATTTATATACTTTTAGCAAAAATATATAGTATTTCAGTCTCTTGGCTTCATGAATACTGGTGAGTTTCATTAGTTGTATAAGCTATTCCATTCAATTTTAAAGAAACACATCCATCATAATATATGAGCTTATGAATGCTTACTTATTTTATATGTTGCTTTAATAAAGAACTGTATGCAAAAAAGACTTACTAAATTGTGCATAATAAAAATATGCCCTATAGAAAAAAAAAGTAGAACAAATCGGAAATAACTTTCCCGTTTTCATATATGAATACACGACCAGGGTAATTCCACATCATGTTCAACCCCAAGAATGGGATCCTAACTAGATCCCATTACGTTATAATCCATGTATGTATAATACATCAAAATACATTCACTGTTCCATATATCTAAAAGAATAAATAAAAAAATCAATTAAAAAAGAACTATTGCTCCACCAAAATTATATGCCCTGAGAAGGAGATATGTCCATGCCTTTTTCAAATTGTTAATTAAAAACTCTTCTGTTTCTCCCCAAAGACTTAGAAATCTTTTTATTCTGGGGTATTATACATTTTAATTTATGCCTTCCTATAGAGAGTTCTGTAAAATTATCGATGTAACTGATCTCAAGTTGATTTTACACAGCAGACCCTTTCTTTGCCAACTATAACTTTAAAATAATTTTTAATGCCTAAAACTTGGAAAATTGTTTCTTTTTGTGGATCTCAAATATTTACAAAGTATGCATTTACCCTTTGCACAGTCTTAACCATGATAAGAATAAATCAACCAAGAATAATAGATTTTTTTCTCAGTAGCATGTTTGAATCCTTATGATAATGATGTTGTTGGCAGGCCATAATAATAATTTAAGTGTACATATTCATGAGCACTTGTGTAGTCAGGTTCAGACCTTAAGTTGTCTCTCATTTTCAGAGCAATGGTTCTGGTATCAGTTCTGTTTTTACCTTTGCTGTGCTGTTTGAGTCTGCCTGATACACATGCCTCCAGTTCCCAGAGGCCTTTTACCCCTCCTTCTCTGGCCAGAGACTTAGTTTTTCTCTTCCTTTCTCTGGGTTTTAAATATCACAGTTGCTGCCACAGAAGTCTGTTCCCCAATGGGGGTTGGCCTAAGGCAGGGATGGGAGAAAGAAGAGGAAAGGAGAAAAAAGGAAAAATGACTCAAGGATTTCTTCCATGCCTACTAGCATGCAGAGGTCCCTCTACCAGACCTGTAGCAAGAATAAAGGGGTCTCTCCTTGAGTTTGTATGGCCTGTTTCTGAATTTTGATGCCATCTGAGATCAAAGCTGGAATACCAATGATGGGAAAACAAAGAAGAAGAAAACCCCATTACAAATCATTACTCAAGCTTTACTTTTAGTTCCCCAGTAATTTCTTCCACTCCATCTTGGCTGACATCCAAAGTTCAGGATCTTGAAGAACACAACTGAAGGCTTAACAAAGGATGAAGTTTTAACCAAGGCTCAGCTGTGTACTTCCCAGCCCAGGTGCTCTGATGATGATGCTTCTACAATGCTAATTACATTAAAATTAGAAAAAAAAAACATATGAAATGCAAGTAAGAAGTTACTGGAGGCAGACCTCTGTACAATCTGCTCAGTTCCATCTTAGAGGAAGATCTGATGAGAAATAGATTTGTGATATCTGTGAAGACTGAGGTCATGGGAGTAAGAATTTGAGGGAATTTCTGTGAACTACTATAGTGTTGCCTCTTTTGCTGGCCTTTGAATTGAGTCAGAGTAGGTGTCCAATCAGGTTAATACATATCCATTCCTTGTTTACTTGACAGCATTGCTTTGCTTGAAAGAATGCTGAATGGGAACCTTGGAAATCCTCCTTGATCTGCCCTGGGTGAGTTTATGTTGGATACCAGTCCCAGGCAATCTGCTCCTTCCATCTGCTTTCTGTTCCCAATGCTGAGCCATCTATAGATAGGATTGGAGTTAGGACTTGGTAGCAATTATACTCTAAGGCTGGTTGTCTATAAAGTAAGTTATTCTTACAATTTTATTTTTATATTTCAAAATAAAGTATTAATCACAGTTTTATCAGCTAATAGCTTTAGCTGATAGTAAATATGATATGAAAATTTGTGCTGTATATGTGTAATAAGAATTGTAATGCATTCCACCATACTTTATTTTCATTTTGTGTGTGTGTGTGTGTGTGTGTGTGTGTGTGTGTGTGGTGCTGGGGATTGAACCCAGGGCCTTGTGCATGCAAGGCAAGCACTCTACCAACTGAGCTATATCCCCAGCCCTTGCCGTCCTTTATAAAAACTCAACAAAATTAATTCTAATTTTTGATAAAAAATGATGTCAAATCGTATTATCATTTGAAAAATTTGGGTCCAGTGAAAAATAACTTCAATGTTACTTTGGTGATAACTGGAATAGGGGAGGGTGAAGTCTTATAACATCTAGGGTGGATATATAATTACTTCTGTATTTCTAAAGTATTTATCTAACTTCAGTGTTCAAGCCATGTGGAATAGCCAATGAGAAACTCAGAAGATGATCCAGAGTCAGTTTTAGTAATTGTGGTAAAAAGATTGAGTAAAGTCAGTTAGTTAGAATAGGGAGAACACATAGGTTCCAGAATGATTAAAAGCCTAAAAAATCAAAAGAATCAGAAAACTAAATATTTATAGGATGAATACAGATAGTAGTCTTGATTATATTATTTTGATATTCAATGATTAACTTAGTTATCATTTTTTTAAAAAACCCTCCTAATTAACACTGCAATACACAAGATACCACCATGTTAACACCTGCATAAATAACTTCTCCCCATCTTAACCAAAATGATTGTCCTTCCATCTTATCTGATCTAAAGTTTTGTAGATACTCCAAGTATCCTTCCCCACCCCTCCTTTTTTTTTTTTTGTATTGCAAATTGAACCTAGGGATGTACTGGTGAGCTATATCATCAGTCCTTTTAATTTTATTTTTAAACAGGTTTTGTTAAGGTGCCCAGGCAGGCCTAAAATTTGTTATCCTCCTACCATACCCCAGTAAATTCCTAGATTTTAGCCATGTACCACATGCTCAGCTCCTTGTCCCTTTCTTTTTCTTGCTATGAAGTACAGTAGCACCTACTGGAATCTCTGCCCTTAAAGCTCAAGAATTTTACCTTTTCAATGGCACAACATTCTCTTTGGCTGACACCATTGTTGCTTCTTTCCCAGAAGATGGTGATAATTTCCCCATGAGACTCTGTTTTCTATCTTTAGTTTCTTGTGTTTATTACAGTCAGAATAAACATCATTCAAATCTTCTATAGCTTCCTACCAAACCCCACAGAATCATTCAAAGAGCCATTTTGTGACCCCTTTGTCCCAATGTACCTCTCTCCCCCTGTCTCACTACTTTCTCCTTATTCTCCCCTAGCTCTGGTGACCTTCTTATTGTTCCTCCAGCATGACAAGTGCCTTATAACTTTCCAACCTTTAGTTGGCTATTTCCTTGACCAGCTAGAGTTTACCCCTAAATATTCACATAGTCCTTACCCTTACTGTCTTTCAACTTTTACTTTAAGGTCACCTTCTATTCTAGGTTGTCCTTTCTTATCAAAATGAGATGTTTCACTTCTTCATCACTTCCTCCCCTCCATTAGAATTTTGCTTTTATTTCTCATAATATCATATTAAAAACTTTTATCTGTGTTGTTCACTGATGTATTCCCAGAATGTAGAAGATAATCTGAAACACAGGAGAATATCAATTAATATTTGTTCAGTAAACGAATGAGGAGGAAAATATGAATACCCAAGCAATTAAATGGAAAACATGTACAAAAACATTGAATAGAGAAGAAAAATAATTTAAACAACATTTTTTATTTAAATGTTCTTAAAAGGGATCAATTTACTTCCAACAAATCCCTACTTTATGGAAGGAAAGCTAAGGCACAGTGTTTATAACATTTTTATTAAACAGAGGGCCTTTATTGAAAGAAAAAATATAGTTATAATTACAATAATAAAGGGCATAGAGAATGTAATTTTATATTATTATCTCTTCCTTCACAAAAATTCTATTGTTATGTTATTATAAAAGGATCCTCACTCATTGGGTTTTGATCTTCTAATAAATCTGTGGTCATACTCATATATATATATTATCTCCACACATGCTTGAGAGGGATGATATATATATCATCCCTCTCAAGCATGTGTGGGTAAGAAATGTGATAAATGCAGAATGACAAACTTGTTAATAAGAAAAGACATCTAGTAATTGCTTAATCATAATTTTCAAAGACAATCATGTATACACATCTTTGCATTATAGAAAATTATAGCATAAGAGAAAATCTGAATGCAAAGTGTAGGTTATCAGGATCACAACTGAATACAATTTTCAAACCAATTCATGAGACCCAGTGACATTTTACTACTTGGAGGTAGCAAGGCCCAGGGAACTAGTTTTCAGAACATAACTAGGGGAGATAATTTATTGCTATGACCAAGATTGGATCAACATAAAGTGAAATACATCCAAGACAGAAACTTTGAACCTGTAGCAGTGTTGTGAAAGAAATTATGACATTTATGTCACAATGAAAAAACAGCTTTTAAAAAAGCAAAAAAAAAAAAATTACAATGGAAAATGTGACAGTGCAAAGTGGGTAGCATCATTAAATGAAGGAGTAGGCCTTTCCTGCACTTAGGAAACATCATGTATTGCTAGCCTCCAGACAAGGTATTTCTTCAGGGAACTCTAAATCTAATGTGTTTTTACAAGCCCCACCCCTTTTAGAAACATTCTTCAGTTTTAAACCATTTATTTATTTATTCATTTATTTAATTTTATGTGGTGCTGAGGCTTGAATCCAGAACCTTACATGTTCTAGGAGCGAGCTCTATAGCTGAGCCATAACTCCAGACCTGTAAGCCTCCTTTTCTCTGGAAGTACAGAGAAAAGGAAAATTTTGCTTGGTCTTTCATCATCAGAATACTAAAATAATATATAACCCCACCTTTTTTTCTAAGAAAACGTCCAGGCATGCTATATATTTTCTTATATGAGAATAGAAATTATTATAGGAGGATCTGAATTCCACTAAAATGAGATTCTACATGGCCAATACTTACTAACTTTTTAAAGGAAATGGTTACTCATCAAACTTAGCTATGATGTAGTTATGTGAAATAAAGAGCACTGAAAAATTTATGTTTTCATAGTCTATAATTTTATCTCATGTACCATCAATAAAGAAATAATTTTAAGTTTAGTGGTCATTAAAGGTCCTTTTGGTTTCTATGTTACTTGTCACATTTTATTGAAATTTTAGACATGTATAATAAGCCAGTATATCTTTGGGTTTTAGAAAAATGTACTGTCTTTTTCAAGACAAAAGGTCAAATTTTAGTGCAATGTGAGTAAACTCATGTGCAACATGCTTGACAAAAAGATATGCAAAATTCATGAAATTCTGTGAATTAATTTCTCTTTTATTTGCCTCTGTACAAGATAATTTTTTTAATTGAAAATAATACATAGAGAATATTTTCATCTTATTGATAAAAGGAAGTGTTTGATCCAGCAGGCAAAAGAGTTCAAATGCACAGATAAAAGATAAAATTGTAGATTATTGAAGGGAAGTCTGGGCTATGTATTCATAGCAATTAGATATGAAAAGGATGTGTAATATCAATATATCAAACATTAGGAATGCCTAAAAATTACAAGATACAATGTTTTATCTCTTTATTTACATACTCAATGGATATTTTTCACAGCTAGGAATAAATCATATTAAATATCTATTAAGACAGAAAAATAGTGGTGAGTATTTTCTTTTTAAGTATTTTTTAGTTGTATATAGACACAATACCTTTATTTTATTTATTTATTTTTATGTGGTGCTGAGGATCCAGTGCTTCACATGTGCAAGGCAAGCACTCTACCACTGAGCCACAACCCCAGTCCCGTGGTGAATATTTTCAAATTAATTTCTGATGCTCTAAGATGGAATGATGTAGAGCCAGTAAATAAGGGTTATAATTTTATATGTAAAATCTCAAATTTTAATATATAACACCATACAAGTCAATGTGCATGATTTTAAAGCATTTGTTATAGCTGGTGAAGTTCAGCAACTCTTCCGACATAGCCTCCTGACATAACTACACACCCAGAAATAAAGACTGTGAAGATTGACTCCAAAGAAAAGTTGAAATCTGATGTAAAATTTTTGTCTGGATAAGGAATTTTCAAAGGGATACACAAGTATAATGAAGGAATTCCCTTGCTGACTGATTTCACTCTAACACCAATTCCTTTTCTAAAAACAACTTTGTGGAGTAGCGGCAGAGCAGGAAGTTTGAGTAGCACTCCCCTTAACTGTATGTCTTACAGAAACATCAATTTAAATAGAATTCCATGCTCCAAAATACCTTCATTGTGGCTAAGAAAGGCAGATGAGAGCCGTAGAACCTGGTTGTAGTGCAATAATAAGGTAAAATTCTTGAAGAGGATAGGACTTTACCTCATAAACAAAAGCTGTTGGAATTCATTCCAACCTATCTGATATAAAATAAATACTGAAGAATTCTTAAACCAGAAATAAATAAATGCTAGTAAATAAAAACAATTGAAAGCATAAAACTCACAGGGAAAAATAAGTGCAAAGTGGAATTTAGAATATTGAATAAAGTAATGATATTGTAATGGTGGTACATAAATTACTTATGCTTTAAGAATGAATGTTAAAATATGAGATCAAAGAGGCTAAGAGAACAGAAATGATAGTCATTTCAAGGATATAATTAGACATTTGTCTCATACCATATATAAAAAAATCTCAAAATAGATTAAAGACTGAAAACTATGAAATGATTAGATAAGGGGAATGCTGTAGGACATTGTTCTGGGCAATGACTCATTGGAGATGATCTCAAATGTAGATGTAACAAAAGTAAAAATAGGGAAATGGTATTAAATACAATACTAGAATCTTCCTCAAAGCAAAAAAAAAAAAAAAACAATTCATAGAAGGAATCACCTACATATAGAGTGGGAGAAAATGTTTGTAAAGTATACCAATGATAGGGAATTAATATCCAAAATATATGAGGAACACAAATAACTCAGCAAAAAGAAAAAAGAGTGAAAAAATGGTTATCTGAAATGTCATCTAAAATATAAATGTTCAACATGTTTATAAAAATATCAAATTAGTCATCAGGATTATGAAAATGGACACCACAGTACCTTGTTACCCCAGTAAATATGGCTATAAGTAAGAAGAAAAACTTAATTAATGTTGACAAGGATTTAGAGAAACCCTTTTCACTCTAATGAAGCCAATGTATGCTAGTATGGGAATTTAAAAAATAGTTTAAAAAAGTATAGAGAGTCCTCAGATTTTTAAAAATGAACTGCATTTTGATCCATCAGTCCTACTTCTGAGTTCATACATTCAAAATGAATGAAATCAATATGTCTAAGATACTCTGATACTCCCATGTTTGTTGCAGTGCAGCCTTATTCACATGAGTCAAGATATAGAATCACCTTTCCTGTCCATCAGTGAATGAATCTCTAGTGAAAATGTGATGTATAAGAGAATAGCATTAAGCTATAAAGCTAACAAGCCTGTCAGTGGCAGCAGCATGAATGAATCAGGAAGAAATCATGTTCAATAAAATATGTAAGATACAGATGGTCAATTTTGTGCCATTTCATTCATGTACCAAATCTAAAAAGTGGGTATCATAGATATAGACAGTAAATGGTAATTAACAGGGGTTAGGATATTTTGGGGTGAAAGGTGGGGAGATTTTGGTCCTAGATTACAAAATTTCCCTTAAATAAGAGGTATAAATTCAAGAGATCTATTGTACCACAGGGTGTCTTCAATTAATGTATTTGTGTTCTTGAAAAGTGTTAATATATTTATCATCTTCTCACTATAATACTGTGCAAGGTAATGCATATGTTGATAACCTAGATTTAGTGTATATGTATATATATATATATATATATATATATATATATATACACAAGACATTGTTTATAGCAAGTACAATTTTATCAGTCAATGTAAAAATATAAAATATTTAAAAAACAAAAAAATGAAATGATACACTTTTTTTAAAATTTGAAGCATTCATTTAAAAAATGTTTCTTATTTTTTATACATTCAAGTCAGAACCTGACTTCTTATTTGGGGATATACAATAAAAACATAAGTATTGATGATTATCAACAAATGAATTTTCTGCTGTGCTTCTTTTATTTATTCCAGATAAGTCAGAATTCAAGAGATTTTTATTTGCAGCCATACTGTCACTAGAAAATTATAGAAATGAATAAAATTGAGTTTTCCAATGTAATATTTCATTTTCTATTCCTCAAGTTTGACAAAATCATTATCTGTAATGTTGTTTCATAAAGATAATTATTGTTCTTACAGTATCATCCCCAATCCATGAATACATACAAAATCAATCATGGGATAACCATATTGTACAGGCTTTAATATCATGGGTACGCCCTGTGCATCGATGAGTTGACACTGCTGTATTTCCTGATTTCCCCGGGCTTATTTACAAGCCTCTATTTAAGAACTGATATGATTGCTCAGTGGGCCCTATGTAGACAGACATTTCAGACTGTGAGAAGAGTAATATATAAGGAGATGGCTTAGCATTTAGGGGGGGGAAAGAAAAGAGGAAGTATAGTTACCAAAATGAAGCTGGTCACTGGAGTCATTCACACTATGATTTATCTTTAAAGTCCACTGTTTTTGTAAAAATTTTAGCTTCTTAACCTAAAGAGGGTAAGTAAATAGGAAGGGAACTTAAACTGAATCAAAGCCTCAAAGTTAATCTAAATCTTTTCATTTTGCATAAGTAAAAAAGTAGTTTTCTTACTGATTTCCACCAAACAGCTCTTATGTTACTTCACACTGAGGTTTGACCCCAACATTCAATTTAAAATCATAACTCCCTGTACATTATGTTATTTTTACCATGAGTATTTATTTTCTGACATTTATCCCATTCTAACGTATTATACCAATTCCTTACATTTAGGTGTGTATGTTAGCATTGTTCTTGCTTATTTTCTGTCCCCCTCTACTAGAATGTGAACTCCATGAGGGCAGAGATACAGTCTACAGTGTTCATTGATGTGTACAGTTCTTACACCTGTACCCAGCACCTAGCACCTACCCAGGAACTGTTTGCTGAATGAATTCATGAACACAATTAAATGATTCATGAACACAATTATAATGAATTTCTAGAAAATATTTTATTTTCAATATTGATAACATGAACAACAGATTAAAGTGTTGTTACAAAGATAAATCCTTCATAAATTTTTCTGAGCTCTTCTTAGAACTGTGGGGATAATTTATATATCTCATCCTTTTTGAAAGATACCTCCTTAAGATACCTGAAGAAATGAAAGCATAGACTTTGAGAGATAAGATTTGTGGTTTTTTAGTACATCTCATTATTGCTTTATATCTTTTTTAATATTGTAAACTATGTAAGAACTATATCGATTCTATAATACCAGTATATAGTAGCTCAAAATAATTTTTTGTTCAGCTCATATGTGAAAATACAATTTTCTCAAGTGAAAGACAAGGTTTAATCAGACTGAGATAGAAGTATTACAATTTCAAGGCCAGCCAGAGCAACTTAGCAAGACCCTGTCTGAAAACAAAAAGAATTGAGATGTAACTTTGTGGCAAAATGCTCTGGGTTCAATTCCCTGTACCAGAAACAAACAGCAAATAGCTAAGGAACATCCTATTTGTACTTGAGCATATAAATATAGTTCATATTACAAATTCTTCATTCAATTTTTTATTAAATAATTGTTCAAATTATTGATGGTAACAATTCAAAGAAAAGGCTTTAATAAGAAATTGAGGGACTATCTCCAAAATTATGTTGTGCTAGTATAACATAGATAACTTAATTTGTATGCCAAACTCAGAAACAAAATAGAAAAACTTGCTAAAATAATTAATTAATAAAAAGCAACTCAGGAAACAGAAGCCATTTTAAGTTGAAAATAACTGTAAGCAGAATTACCCTAACATTCAATATGGATCATGACTATAATTCTTCAAGTCATCAAAATGTTAAACTCTTATTATCCACAGATTTTTTGTATTGTTTTAATTGGTCATAAATAATCTATATTTACGAATATAAATATATTGAGAACACTATAAATATGTTGAGAATTCCTATCTTAGATAGGAATGTGGTTTAATTTGAAAATATTTTTGCATTTGTTCTCCTCAAAAGAGATAACTGGCTAGTTTACAGTTACATTGGGAAAGATATGGAAAACAAAAACCTTAATTATTACATGTTACTTATTGTAATAATCTAAATTTTCTACTTTAATTTTAGTATATAGGTTTGTTTTTTTGAAATTTATATTCTCCACACATTTTCAAATTACACTATAATGCATTATTTTATACTATTTCCATGTTTATCAAAGTAAATAAAATGAGAAAATTTTTAAATGCAACTTAGAGCTTATAACCAGTAAATAATACTAGAATAAATACACTAGAAGGACTACAGCAAGCAGTAGCACAAATATTGTTTAAAAAGAATTTTAATTGTAAACAACACAAGGAAAAGAAATTAGTAATTGCATCCATGCCATAAGCCCATCATGCATATTTGACAATCTAATAAATGAAGGAAATATATATCCTCAAAGTTAAATTAGCACATTAACATCAAGGAATGTAATTAATTTAAACATGAATTATAAACAGTCACATCAAATTTCAATTTACTTATTAGGTCAGAATACAAGATTCCTATTTGAGAATGATAACTCATCACATTCACTTTTTGTGAAGCCAAACCAAACATACATGTGATATAACATGGCACAACTCCAACATAAAGTGGGAGTAAACTTAATGGAAGCAAAATTTTAGTAGTAATCTTGATAATAGGAATACCTCAACAAGGATAGTATTTATACAAAGCCTTGCTATCTGAACTAACTGCTCAGCTATAAAAAACAAAATCAATATATTTTCTATTACTTCTTGCTGCAGTTTTCTTAAATGGAAGACTTTAGTCATTAATTCTTTTCCCTTCCACTCCCTTAAAGGTGACATCAAACTACAAATGAATGAAAGTTATAAATTGAAGAAAATTCCATTGCTTTCCACTTGGATTGGGTGGATGGATACACCATTGACAAGGTTCAAAGAAGAGGAACCAAGAGTTGGGGAAAGAATGGTGTTTTTTTTTTCTTTTCTCCTGTGGTGCTGGGATAGAACCCAGGAGCTCCCAGGGCATCCTAGATGCTAGAAAAGTGCTCTACCATTGTGATACACCCCCAGTCCCCTGGTAAGATCCTTTGTAAGCATGTTGATTTCAAATTATTTGTGGCACAGTCAAGAGATAAGTGGCTTCCATGAGAACATAAAGACCTGAGTACATCAGACAAAGGTTCTTTTTTTTCCCTCTCAAGCTGTATATTGAATGTTGTAAATCTTTATGATTTGACAAAATATTCCACTGAAACCAGATATTCCTTTGTACAACACATGCTCCATATGGGATTCAAGTTGAACTCTACTAGGATTTATACGGCAATGAAAAAGGGATAGAAAGGGAGTTTAGAGTGCCATCAAATGAGTGGTTACAATAGGAGACAAAGGAGGTTATGCTGATAATGGGACTCTGGGGAGGCTTTGCTTTTGTTCTGTGTTCCAGCTGCATCTGTCTGTGCCAGGCTCCATGTGTTGCCAATGCTGCCCTCTGGTAGCATCCTTTCTAACCTGTATTATCATAGTTTCTGCTTATTTCAACATTTCAAATTGGTCTCAGCATATTTTAGTCAGCTTTCTCACTGTTGTGACTAAGAAATCTAACAGGAACAGAAGGGAAAAGTTTATTTTGGGCTGAGAGCTCTCAGTCCATAGAAAAAAAACTCCATTTCTTGGTGAGGGAGAGCATAGTGGTGAAGAGCTTGATGAAGGACAGCAGCTCAGGACATGACAACAAGGAAGCAGAGAGAGCTCCCTGTATCAAGGACAAAATATGTACCCTAAAGGCAAGCCCTCAGTCATCTGCTTCCTCCTGGCACACTACCTACCTACAGGTACCACCCAGTTAATACATTTAAGAGGATGAATGCACAATTAGGTCAAGACTTTCATAACCCAAACATTTCACCTCTAAAATTTCTTGTATTTTCTCACACATGAGCTTTTGGGAGACACTTGTTATCTACACCATAACATAGCACCATTGTGAAAAAAATTTCAAATGCATTTGGATTATGTCTTTGTCTTATGTAAAATATGTCAAAAACAGCCCAGAACACTTCCATTTGACCTTTCCTGGGATCACCTCCTCGCCTCTGCTCTCATCCACCTGATTCTGAGCCTTCCCTGCAGGATGGACAATAGCATCACGCTGCTGCTGCTTCAAATCCCTTTTCTTTAGATGCCTGCTGGACTCCCACTGACTTAAGACAGGTTCCCTTTTATCCTAGTCTAAAATAAATCTTTTCACTTCTTAGTTTCTAAAGCATTGTTAAGTATCTGTATTGTCTTATTCATCACTCTGTGTGGCCATCATCATAAATGTGTTACAAACATTATTTCTATGTTAATAGCTAGATATTTTAAATAGTAATATTTAACCCATTGAACATCCTGTTGGGCACTATCGTTTAAATTTTATAAATAAAAAATATTAATATTCTACAAATGTTAAGTAGCCTTACAAAAATGATAGAAACTATATTTGACAGAATGGAGGGCACAATATACATTTTCCTTGTTCTTGTTCTCCTAAAATAAAGAGGGAAAGCTCAGTTGAGCTAAGAGACCCTGTCTCTAAATAAAAAATACAAAATAGGGCTGGGAATGTGGCTCAGTCGTGGAGTACCCATGAGTTAAATCCACAACACCCTAAATAAGTAAACAAAAGATAAATAAAATGCTAGATGGTGTAAGATAGAGTTACTTAAAAGTGTACAAAACATCAGATACTTGTTTCTTGGTGTGTTTCCAGTAAAATTTAACTGAAACAAAGTACAATTTTAGGAAAAAAATATTAGCACTGTTATTTTCTTTATTTATTTTAGCTTTCACAGGATTTTGCTTGTGCATAAGGAAGGCAACAGGAAGATCTATGATGTTGAAAAGGAAGATAAATTATCAACAAGCATATTTTTTCTCAATGTCCTTGTGATTTAGTTATACAATTTATTATTTATTGCTGATATTTTAAGAAGACAACAAAATGGTTGATAATTCTGCCTGAAGGAAAACCAATTTCATACCTAAATAGCATTCTGAGTCATCAGAAGTGTTATAAGAATATCTTTTTTTTTGAGGTGAAGGAGGGCAGATTATTATATTGGGCCAGAATGGAGCTTTTCATTCACTAATGACTTGTACACTATGTAGAAATGATTCTTGTTAATATTTCAAACATGCACTGATGCTGCCACTCAGGTTCAAACATTGGTTCATTGGCTCTAACAAATGTCACTTGTTGAGGGCTGTTGATATTGGGGCACTACATATAGTAGAAGCAGGCAGGAAGTCAATGAGAACTCTTTACCTTCTGTTCAGTTTTGCTGTGATCCTACAATTGACATAAAAAATAAATTCCATTTGAAACAAAAACCAGGCAATCAACAAAGATTCCTAAATGTTCATCAGTATATAAATTGCTAAGTAATTCACAGTGAAGTCAAGTGATACACTGCACTCGGTGAAATCTTGAGCACGTATGTCCCTGACAGTCAACTCCAGGAACTAACGTGGAAAAATAAGTCAAATTGCAGATGGATATATACAGCATGATACCATTTATCTCATATTAAAATATTCAAAGGGGAAGGGGGGATAGGAAGGGCAGCAGAATAGAATAGATATTATGATTGCTGTATGTATATAGGTGACTGTATGACCAATGTGATTCTGCAATTTGTACAATCAGAAAAATGAGAAATTATACCCCAATTGATTCAAATGTATGAATTTCCAAGATCATTGTAATGTCATGTGTAGCTAATAAAAAACAAAGAAAAAAAATTAAAAATAATTCTATGTAAGCCATTAGAATGTACATGTAGCAAAATTCTGAATAAGTTCCCACCTATGACAATACTACATACTCAGCAGAATGGTTACTTCTCCTTCCAGAGACCAGGCAGAATGAAATCAGTTCTGCATAAGTAGTTGACTTCAATTCTGTATGCAATGATTTACTTTTTCACTGGGTCTTAGAACATGGTTGTTTTAGAATTTATGTATGTTTCTTACTTCTGAGGTACTTCATTAGAAAACAGCTGTGGAAAATGATGCTTGGTTGGCAGTCAGAATATTTTAAAAATAAGAAGTAAATCTCAAGGAATTAATCTAGAAAGATATGATTGCTATGAAACTTTGCCTCTTGTTGGATATACATTTTCAGGTTATTTCTTAAAAGCCTGTAGCAGAAAGTGCTTTACTGGAATTTCACCGTAATTGAAGGTCTAGCATTGAGTTAAGATGGTCAACTCAGTGAACAATGATAGGGAACAGTTGAGAACATGTGCACCAGAGACTTACCTTGCAACTATTATCCTTCTGCAGTGCAGAATGTAGTTACTATTCTGACTGCCAGTCACTAAAGTTGGCCACCAGTTTTTTAGTTAAAAGTCTCAGTTTGCATAATTTCTATGACCAAATTCAGGATTCAAGAGATCTAATTGTAAAAATCTCACAAAACGTGTTCCTTTCTATTCTCATACACCATTCAAAACACTCCTCACACCAGATGTGTGAAGGCTTCTCCAACAATATGTGTTCTGGAATTTAAATCAGTGTTTACACTGTCTTCCTGGAGGTGGCCTCTACAACCCCTCACAGGTTAAGGGGTCTGTCCCATAAGATTGCCCCCAACTTCAAATGCTTTTGCAAATGGTAAGTTTTCACCTATATTGTTGATTGATTATAGACTGAGGCTTCCCATGTATTACATGTAGATTTAAAATATATATTTCATGTGTATGTGTATGTGTGTGAGTGTGTGTGTGTGTGTGTAGTATGAAATAACTTCTTATAAACATTAGGAAAATATTGCCATGAAATTTGGCATTAAGCTGGTATTTAAATCAAATCCTTATATTCATTCATTAAATGAATATTCATTCAACTATTGAGTGTAGACTGTGTGTTCAGCAGTGTTCAAAATCAGGGTGATTTAGCAGTGATGGAGATAGACTTAACATCTCATGATTATTCCTTTTTAGTAGATGGACAAAAAATCAACTTAGTTCACAATGAGTGGTCAGTGCAATGGAGAAAACTAAAACACTCAAGGTCCTGGAATTGGCAAGGTAGCCCAGCTGAATGGTGTGGTGGAAGGCCTCTCTGAATGCTGAATAGCCAGAACAAACTTTTCACTGCGTGTTCAGAGAATAGACATTGTAGAGTCATAGAATGGAGAATGGAGAGACTGGAAGATGAGATAGAATGCGGACTGTTCTAAGGACGAGAGTAGCCAGAATGGTTGTAGTCCAGTGGGTGAAGGGACAAGTGGTATGAGAACAGAGACAGAAGCTGGTCATTAAGGGCTTTGATGCTGGAATAAGAGATCCAGTGCTTAAGTTCAATGAGTATTGTTGAGTGATTGCAAGCAAGAGCATCACATGACCTGATCTATGTTTCTAAATGATTTTCCTATTGTGGCAAGAGAGGGGACTGGAGAGGCAGGAAATGGCAGAAACTCAAAGTAGGACTATGGTAGAGGCAATAGAAGAAGTTGGATTAAGAGTTTTTGTGATTAGATTTGAGAGGTGAGGGAAAAAGAAGAATTTGATATTCTTTGTTGATGAAGAATCAAACCTTGCTGTTGAGATCATGAAGAATCAAACCTTGTTGTGAGATGAGGAAAACAGGTGGAGCCAGTGTAGGGTATTAAAGACTTACTAATATGGAGAGTTCTGTTATGAAATGTTAGGTTTGTGACATCTAGGGGAAGGGTCAAGGAAACAGCTTGGTATTGCCAAGAATGCTAAGGAGAGATCTGGGATAGCGACATACTGGAGGTCCTCAGGTTACATTGTGGTATCTACAATTTTAGGTGTGAGTGAGAGTCACTGGTGGAAATGTACACTTTCAGGAGAGTAAAGGGCTCAACTCACATGCTGTGGAGGTGGATTGAGGAGAAAGACAGGGGAAAGCTGATGCTTGCGTGCATTCATTCTTTTTTTTTCTTTTTCTTTATTCCAATCTTTATGAGAATCCTTATTGTATAAGGCAGAATAATGGACTATAAATTTAATAAAGCACAAGGTCATCAGAGGTTAAAATATAAAGAGTATAAACAGTTTATATTTATTAGTGATTGCATTTTGTTTTTCCAAATGTTGAAATATACATGATGGACACACAGAAAAAATATAAAATATCACTTATGGAGATAGCAGGTGAATGTATTTGGAAAAAATCAGGAATACAGAAGAAACCAAGTATTAGTCAAAAAGCATAGAAGCAAATATGTAATTAGAGTCCTGTTTTCTATGTGGGAGAAGAAGGAAAAACTAAAACTAACATGATACTCCTATGGAGACATAAAAATATGTGAGAGGGAGAAGATTGGTTTATAAATAAAATCATTAAAAAATCAAAGAGGCTGAGCCTGGACTTAAATACTTAGAGGGAAGGCAGGAGGTAATCTTCATGTTCTCTCACAACCAAGTGCAGGGACAGGGTAGGCACATGCTCTGTTGTGTTAATGCTGAATCATGACTTCTACAAAAGTTAAAATCATCATCTGACACTTTCACCAGACACTACCTACAGAAAAGTAAAGTAAAGGTAAGTGTTACATTAACTTCACACACTCTACAACTCAGGAACAAAGTAAGTGCTTTATTAGATTTACACTGATTAGTAATAAGTTTGAGGCAATGTAGCTGTCCTTATGTATCAGTGATAACTTAGGCTTTGAAGTTCTTAGTTTTAAAAATGTATTCTGGACCTCATATAAAGAATCTTCCTCTGAAAGTGGAAGTTAAGTGATTGCTCCTTTTAAAAGGTTATGATTTCTGCATATGACTGTGGTCCTTCACATACATAAGAATCATGTGTTCTTCAGGAGCAAGTTGCACTATTCCATGAGCCGATTACATTATTTGTTGTGATAATCATTCATCTGTCTCTTGACCACAGACATACATTCATCAGCTCTCCCACCACTTGGAGGCAGGTATTGTGCTTGGTGTTGCCACAGAGAAGTGCAGAGTTGCAATGTCTGAGCTCCAGATCAGGTCATACGGGGGCTCTGACAATTTTCTGGCAGTCTGCAAAGTATTTTTTTTTTTATTGTTTGTGATTGTTTACAAAAATCTGTGTGTGTGTGTGTGTGTTTGTGTGTATTTCCTCAGATTAACAGTGAGGTTTGGGGCTAGGAAAAACAAAAACATCTAAGACAAGGAATCATTCGTGTAGGTTTTACATGTATGACGTAACTGAAATATATAATTTTGCTTTTATTTTCAAATTCTCCAGCTTCTCCTCTCAGGATCACAGTCCCTTACCTTGGCTCTATTGACTTTATTTTTTTTTCCTCTGGGCTGGTATTACTCTGAGAGTTTGGTAAAACTGCTGCAACATAACAAAAGAGGATTAATTTTTCCTATTTAAAAGGAATAATATTTTAAAAGTTGATCTGGATCTTTTTGTGTCTTGTCTGCCTCTGTGAAGCTATTCACATGTGTGAACATGCTCAGTAGTTCTTCTGTTGGTCAATATTATGATGCTACAGTGATTTTTTTGAGATTTTCACTTTGTAGTTCTTCATAGGTTTGGGTCTAAATGATAAATTGAGTTGATCTTAGTCTAAGTTTCTAAAATGTTTCGACTTTTCTTTTCCTCCCTCTTTATTCCTCTTGTAGATGAAGAGTTACATTAGCAGGAATTTCTTCACTCTGATGTGGCTTCTGATGGTGTCTTTAGAGGGGAAGGAAGGAGCTAGGCATGAAGCTGATCCCTCCTGAATACAGAGCAAAAGTTCAAGGGGATGTCAATGATAAGAGGAAGAATGATGCACACCAAGATTGAAGATGAGGTCTTTCAAAAGTAAACTGCTCACAAAACTCTACCACAGAGGATTCTGAGAGCTTCCTCAAACTTTTTGCAGTGCTGGGTTTCTGGGGCAGGAGGGTTTTCTGAAGGATCTATGATGCTTCTCTCACCTTCACTAGTTCAGAGTCAAGAAAGAGCAGGGCCTAGGTCTAGGGACAGTGTCCCTGGGATTTCAGTTTTAAGCGTTTGAATCTTAGAATCTTCTGCTAAAGTTTTGTTGCAGGTTGTGGGTGTGTAGTGCCTTCCCAGGGGCTTTTCAAAAGACACTTTGAGAGCATACCTGGTGTGGTCATGTGCTGAACCAAATGAGTGGGTTTGAGTGGCTCCAATGGTGGTGGATAACACAGTTTCTGACAAATTCAGAATTCATTTCAAATTGCTAGGATGGAAAGTCCCCACTGAAGGATGTACCTGGAATGATGTTCAGAAAATTATTTCCCTTGCTATGATGTCACCCATCATCTTAATTTCTCACCTGAAGCCTATGATTGAGTCATTCATTTTTATTCATTTTTAAAATTTTTAATTTGTTATCTATGACAGCAGAATATATTACAATTCTTATTACACATATAGAGCACAATTTTTCATCTCTCTAGTTGTACACAAAGTAGAGTCACACCATTCATGTCTTCATGCATGTAGTAAGGGTAATTTTGTCTATCTCATTCCACTGTCTTTCCTACCCTACCATTTCTCCTCCATTCCCCTCCTTCCCCTTTTTCCCCTTTGCCCTACCTAGAGTTCATCTAATCCTCCCATGCCCCCCTATGGTTGAGTCATTCTTGAGTCCCATGTGTCATTCTGGCACCATAGAGAATATGAAAATGCTGAACGTGACTTCAGGAAACATAGATTTGAGGCCAGAACAAAAACACTGACAATGCAGTGATGATAACATCAGTGAAGGCTCTTCTGTACCCTATTCAGTAGGAATTTGAAGAGGCAGGCATTGCAGACCTGATAAGGCCTTGTTGGTCTCTGCTTGAGAACAGAGAAACAGTGTGACAGGCTTCCAGGATGGCTACTCAACAGGGCTGCAGGCAAAGCTTTTATGGCCCCACCACAGCCTTACACAGTACCCATGGTGGTTGCACAAGGCCCCTTTACCTGCTGCTCCAGGCGTGGAGGTTTGCCCTTGGCTCTGCTCCCTGAGCATGTGCTTTGGTCTGGCTCTCTGGGCTCACAAGTGGTGGTGAGGTGCTGGCTTCTGTTCCAGGGAAGGTGACTCAGTGGTCAGGTTCAGAGGCATCCAATGCTGTGGGAGAGGCTCCCACAGCAGCCCCAATAGCAGAGAGGGAAAACATCAGGCAGAGAGAGGAAGGGCCATGGCTTGGGATTGGCCATTGGATGAGGTGAGTTGTGGCACAGCAGGTGCACAGACAAACCAGGAAATGTTGCACGCCCTTTCCTGGTGTTTCTTGGTGACATTGGGCAAATCTGTCCAGTGTCTTGCCAGCCAGAGCCACACATGGCAATCTTGTAATACAGAAGTGAATTCAGTGGAAAAGCAGAGTTCCTGACACATGGTAGGGGGCAGCCCTGTTGCTGCTGGAGTTCAATGGGAATGCTCTTTCGCTTCTCTGGGTAAAGAAGCAGGTCAGCCATAAACAGTTGTGGGAACTGTGAACACAGAGCCTTGAGTAGTGCTGGACTCAGTGCCCCATGAAGTGTCAGGTGCTGTTAATTACTGACACATTTAATCATTATCAGCCAAGAGCACACATAATCTCAATAGTATTCTTGGAGAACAGAAAACACCCTTGCCCTTCTCTTCTTGATGCATCACCCTCCTGGATTGAATGCAGACCTCCCAGATTTGTCAAACTCAAAGTCAAAAATGTTTTATAATATGAAGTTACTTATGTTTTCATGAAGGTTTTGAATATTATTTGTAGCACATTATTTTCAAGTAATTGAAAACAAAGCTGTGTTGAGGGTATGTCAGGAACTCCCTTAGTATGGGTGGTAGAAATTATTATCATTCAGAATATAGAACAGTTTGCAATCTGTATAATCACAGAGCTTTCATGTAGTTGATATGTGTTCGGTTAGGTAGCTCCATTTTCCAAACACAGAGCCACTTGTTACAGCAAGTAATTTCCTTTTTTTAGGACTTTTCTCCTGGTCCTTTTAAGCAACACCAATTTCTTGATAGTGAAGTTGATGAAAACAGGCCAATTTTTTGACTTTCATGTCTTTTTGATCATAGACAACAGCCACAGTCTAATGATTACAAGGTCTGTTGAGAGACAGAATGCACTAGCCTCATCTTCTGAGGTCTGCCGCCCTGAAGAAAATAACTTTGCTATGATCTGCTAATGTCATCAACATATTTGAAGCTGTGTTATTTGAACTGCAAACTCTTGCTCATGCAGTTTGATTAAGGCATAATTTAATTGACATGTGAATATGATAAGTATATTTTTGCATAATAGGCTTTCATTTAATTTATGAAATTAATTGATATGATAATTGGTAACATATCTTTAAAAATAACCAGCATTAAACTTCTACTCAAAAACTGTTCTATTGTTTTATTGGTTTATAAATTCATCTGCTATCACATGAGTAAACACTGAATTATAAATTAGAAACTTTTATCTGGGCACAGTGGCTCATGTCTGTAATCCAAGTGACTTGTGAGAAGCTGAGGCAGGAGGATAACAAGTACAGGGCCAGCCTCAGCAACTTAACAAGAGCCTAAGCAAGTTAGAGACTGTCTCAAAATGAAAATAAAAAAAAGGGATGAGGATGTGGCTTACTGATAAGTGCTTCTGGGTTAAATCACCAGTACTAATAAATAAAGAAAAAAGGAAACTTTTACATATTTAAATTCCATGTACCACAAACTTAACAAGTCAACATAACTTCTTGATATGATAGGAAACATATCGGTATGACTTACTGTTATACAAAAATAGTATGAAAAGGGGCTGGAATTGTAACTGAGTGGTTGAGCACTGCCTAGTATGTGTGAGGCACTGGGTTTGATCTTCAGCACAACATAAAAACAAAGATTTCTAATTTCATTCCATTATTATCTGATACAATGCAGGGTAGTATCCGTACTTTGCTATATTTGCTAAGAGTTACTTTGTGGCACACAATCAGAGATATGAAAAATTGTGCTCTAAATGTGTAATATGAATTGTAGTGCATTCTGCTGTTATGTATAACAAACTAAAGTTTTTTTTTAAAGTTAATTTTGCTCATAAATTTAAAAAACCACAAAGACATTGTGTTCATATACAACTTTAAAAGAAAGTACAAAAAGTTTTGTTGTTGTTTTTTTTATAACTTAAGAACTCTGGAAATTTGGATCAAAAGTGTAGTCCAGGTGGGTTCGGTGGCCATGCCTGTAATCCCAGCACCTCAAGAGGCTGAGACAGGAGGATTGCGAGTTCAAAGTCAGCCTTGCAATGGTGAGGCCTTAAGGAACTCAGTGAGGCTTATCTCTAAAGAAAATGCAAAAATAGGCCTGGGTATGTGACTCAGTGGTTGAATGCCCCCGAGTTCAATCCCTGATACAAAAAAAAAAAAAATTGCAGCCATAGTAAGAGAACCTAGGAATAGGGTTAAGAGACCTGCTGTATTTACACTAGTCCCTCCTGCAACCTGAAGCCATAGTGCCTTATTTAAAATCCTTTTGGCATCTATTTTTCTTTTCCATTATCATGAAACAATATTACTGTGACCTTGTATGTTTTATTATCTCTGGACACCCCTCAGAATGTCCTTATATCCCCACAGATGGAATTCCTAGGTAAAGGCATGCACCTTCAGGGATTTGGGCATTTTCTACACATTGCCTTCCAGGGCAGCTCATGGTCCTGTGTAGTCCGTCTGGGCATTCAGTTTTACACACCTTTATCTGCATTTGGTTTTATGCCAAGAAAAAGCTGCTAATATGCAAAGTAAAGGTCTCTATTTGAAGGGATAAGCCTGGCCACTTCTCACACTTACTGTGTTGCTGTGAATTCACTGTTCAGATCCGTCTCCCATTTTCTTATTGAATCATTTGTCTGTCTTGTTATGTAACTGTCATTTATGCACATATTCATATACACACACCATCATGGGTAGTTATAGATTTCCAGCCTCCTTGGTAACATATTGCTTTGGTTAGTGTTTTTGTTGTACTGAAAATTCAAAAATGTGTTTAGTAAAATGTATAGATTTTTCTTTTATATTTCTGCCCTGAGAAATGTTTTTCCTATCCCATAATTATAAGAACATCAATATATTCTTCCAGTACTTTTATGGTTTTTCTTATGTCTCTAATATTTATTAAATTAGTTTTTACATGGGTTGGGGTTGCGGCTCAGTGGCAGAGCACTTGCCTTGCATATGTGATGCACTGGGTTTAATCCTCAGCACCACATAAAGATAGATAAATAAAATTTAAAAAACTAAAAAATTAGTTTTTACATAAGGCATATTTATATCAAAGTGAAAGTTTAGAACTTTTTTAAAGGTAGCTTTCAATAACAGTGGAAACTTCCTTTCTCAGATCTTTCCAACACTTTTGGTGACTATGATGAAAGACCTTCCATGATGGCCATGTACCTGAAGATCAGGGGTCCTTTTCACTTGGGTTTTTAAAAAAGAGATAGAATTTCAGTTTTAGAATATTGAGAAGCAGATTTTCCCTCTGTAGAAATCCCAGTGGATCAATAACAAAAATATAACTACTCTGAATAAAGGTGGTGAAAGTATGGGGCTAGGACCAGCCACAGGCATTCTTATTGTTGATTGGCACTGGTGACTGTTTCACAAGTCCCAGTGCAGACCACTCCAAACTGATGGATGCTTGGCTCTTCTCTGAGGTGTTGCTTCCTCTACAACCTAAGTAATGAATTTCCCTCCTTATGTCCCTAAAACTGCTGGGTGGATTAGGTGACCTCCTGGCTCCATGGTCATCTCCAGCACCCTTCTCATCTTTTTTACATCTGCCATCTTTGAATGATAAGACTGCACTATAAACTGTTGCTCCTTAGTGCACTATTCTACTAATGTTGGCCTCTTTTTTCCACCATTCATTGAGTTTTTAGCTCTTGGTTCACTGACATTCTCTACTAAATTACTTCTGAATTAATTTTTATGATTTTAGTGTGTGAATGCTCTTTCTAGTATTCTGATTTCTCAGGTCCTTGACTTCTTATTTTAGTTACTGGGTTCTTCACTGACCAGCCTCTGGTTCAACTCCAGCGCCATCCTGTCCAATATGCAGGCAGCATCACGTGTGCTTTTTGGAGCATTTGAATTGTGGCTGGTATGGAACTTTTCCCTGATTTTTTTTATTTAAAAATTTTAAAATTACATTTAAAAACTAATACTTGTTTTATGTATCATTTGAAAATGTATTATCTAGCTCACATTCATTAATCTCAGCATAAGGAAAAATTTTTAATTTCAGTAGACAAGCAAATAAATTTTCCATTGTAGTTTAAATGCTATAAAGGATTTCATTGTACCTAAATTATTTTCCACTTTATTCTTATATCCAGGGATTGTGAAATTTTTGTGTCTAGAGTTAAATATGTTTAGCTCTCAATCTGGTGTAATCTTAGTAATTTAGAAAATGTATAAAGTGAAGGCTTTCTTGCTCAGTTGGTCTTGGTGAGTTTAGAATTCATATGAACTTGCTGAAACTTTTCCTGAATAGAGGACTTTGCAGTGGATGGCTTGGGCAATATTGTTGGCAGAGTGTCTCATTCATCAACAGATCACATCAAATAATGATCACCATTAAATATTTTACCTTTTATCAACTGAATTTATATACCCAAAATTTATATATTGAAGTCCTGTCCTGACAAGCTCAGAAGAAGACTGTATTTGAAAAGAGGGCCTTTAGATGGTCATTTAAGGTGAAAGAAATAGGTCTGTGCATAATCCAGTTTGGTTGGTGACTTTATAATAAGAGGACACAAATGTATACACTAAGGTAAGCCCATGTGAAGAAGACACAAGTAAAACAAGCTATGGAAAGGGGCCTCAGGATAAACCATCCCTGATCAGAGGCTTCTGTCCTTTAAATTGTTGGAAAATAAAATGTCTGTTGTTTAACTCATCTGGTCTGTGGTACATTTTTAAGACACTAGAAAATTAATAGACCTTATTATTGTGAAAATAATTTAATAATAAAAGTAAAAACAATTAAGAAAATAGCTTCCATGTGCCTATCATGTAGTTGCCAGATTTTTCAAAGTTTTGTGATTCCTATTTTACCTAACCCCCATATGTAACCTGGGAACACTGTAGAGTAAATCCCAGGTGTCATAACACATACCCTTAAACAGTATTTGAATACTCAAAAAAGAGAGGCAGCTTATATTTCTTGTAGGCAGTGCACACCTCCATTAGATTCCTTTCATAGAAGGAAAAGGCAACAACTGTCTTGGTCAAGAGAAGTGTCTCCACCTGGCGCCACGTACAATCATTTCTTAAAAGATGCTGTCAAATGAGCTTGTTAATAAAGGGAATGAAAGGGGAGCAAGGACACATCTCTGTATAATTACTTCCCATTTTATACTGTTTTTTTTTTTTTTTATATAGCAACAGTGAAATAGAACATAGTTTGTACCACTTGTTTTCCTCTCTAGTGGTGAATGGTCATCTGTTGAGCCAGTTAGCTCACTGTCCAAACTCTGTTTTAATGTGTATAATGTGCTTATTCAATTGAAGTTCCTGGTAGTTTGTGCTTTCTTTGGCTTCCATGATAAGGTCATAATAAATACGATTTTGTGTGTGTGTGTGTGTGTGGGGGGGGGTGTTAGTGATTGAACCCAGGGCATTCTGCATGGTAAATATGTGCTCTTCTGAAGAGCTATATCATTCACCCCAATTTTTTAAACTTCATAGTAGTTTAATATAGGTTATCATTAGATCACAGACAATTTTTTTTTAAATTTTTTATTGTGGGTTGTTCAAAACATTACAAATTTCTTGACATATCATATTCCACACTTTGATTCAAGTGGGTTATGAACTCCCACCTTCACCCCATACACAGATTGCAGAATCACATCAGTTACACATCCATTGATTTACATATTGCCATACTAGTGTCTGTTGTGCTCCGCTGCCTTTCCCATCCTCCACCCTCCCCCCTC